>NC_052499.1:11046298-11415384 GCF_016617805.1 Bactrocera tryoni
TGACTGTGGGCTAAAGCCAGCAAATGCAACTGGCTGCCTGTTTGCACAGACGATTGCACACTTGAACGTCGTTTATGGTGGCGTCATCGTCATCGCAAGCGATATTTCATTTACTTACTTTGATGCCATTTTTTTTTCTACACTAAATCATCGCATTCGCACACTGCACCTTTTTCCAGAAATTGTTGAGTGATTTCGTTTGCTTTCATAATACCGGTTTTTCCAGTAACACCGTTCGCAGCTATGCAATTTACACGCTTGCACGCTTGCAATGTTGCAAGCGCAATTTCTTTAGTTGCAGTTTTTTTGTTGCACATCGGCTTTTTTTGCACCGCCGTCGGTCATGAAAATCATGCCAGTGAATTGTCACTCTTGTGTCGCGCAGGGAAATGGTATTGTACGGTGTACTCGGATTTGAGTAACGGTAATTTTGTTGTTAAATATATTACACAACTATTTATACAATTCCATTTCGTGGTTCACTACTTTTTTAAAGAAAAAACACAAACTTCAAATTTAATGGGAAATGTTTATAATTATTCGAAAGAACATTCGTTGGCATTTATTTTTTGAAGATTACTTCTTTCAAATGTTGGTCACGGATATGTTTCAGATGATCCATCAATTGAGTTCAATTTTCGATGACTCGTTCGAGCATTTCGACTGATAACTGTCGAATGACACGCGTGATGTTTCGCTCCAAGGCTTGAATCTATGCGGGATTGTCCGGTGTGTAATGGTGTGATATCACACGATCTTGGTGACCACTCGACTGGCCCAAAACGTGAAATTATCTGCACACCGAAGTGCTCCCTCAATAAATCCATTGATTGCAGCGATGTGTTGGGGAAGTGGTGTTGTCTTGTTGAAACCAAATGTAGCCGAGATCACTAGCTTCAACTTAAGACGTCAAATAGTCGGTTATCATGACGCAATAACGGTCGCCATTGACGGTTTCGTTCTCACCGGTATCATTTTTGAAGAAATATCGACCGTTGATTCCACCGCCCCACAAACCACACCAAACCGTTTTTTTTTTTCTACATGAAATGGCAGCTCTTGGATCTCTTTTGGTTGCTCTTCGTTCCAAATGTGACAAGTTTGCTTGTTTACAAACCCATTTAGCCAGAAATGGGCCTCATCGCTGAATAAATTTTGTTTCGAAAACATCGGATCTTCTTGCAATTTTTCAAGAGCCCATAGAGCTAAGTGTTGTCGCATGGGGAGGTCAAAAGGCTCCAGTTCTTGCACAAGCTGTATTTAGTATGCTTTCAATTTAAGATCTTGACTTAAAATGCACCATTCGTCAATCCGAGTTACTGCGAGCGGCGCCGACTCGACTCTTTACGGTCTTCGTGTACACTCTCAGTTACGGCTGATATATTTTCTTCACTGGGTACTGGAGCTGGCCTATTCGGTCGAATATTATCCTGAATGAATGCTGGGTCTCAAGATGGGTTATGGTGTTGCGAATAGTACGCTCAGTAGGCCGATTATGTTTGCGATGTCGATTGCGATGTCAAGTGGTTGCAGGTTGAGTAAGTGCTGTTGTTCTACGTTCTTCTGGCAGCTGTGTACTACACCAAAGCACCTTAATTCGGTATTTGAAAATAATTTTATCGAAAAAAATTCAGTTTTATATAATCCGGCCATGTGTTGCCTTGTATAAAGTAGCTTCTAAGAGATCTATTAAAAATACAAAAACTAAAGCTTAAATATTATATTTTACCTCTAAATTGCAGCTACCTTCAGTCGAGCCCTTCAAAATGGATGCGCTTGCTTTACAACTCACCGACGGACCACAAGGCTATAAAATTACATTGAAGAATCTCGAAGTATTGGGCGCCAGTAACTTTCAGGTGAAATCGATGAAGCTAAGTGAAGGCGATGAACCGTTCAAAGCGCGCATTGCCATGCCCAAATTGAATATCGAAGCGAAGTACACTAGCTCGGGTGTGTTGCTTATCATACCAGCGTCCGGTGGTGGCGATTTCCATGCCACTTTTGGTAAGGAAAAATATGCCATAAAAGAACTATAACAAAAAAATTATGTAATTTTTGTTTTTGTATTATGCAGAGGGTGTTGTTGCTGACATCACCGGCAAAGTGTCGTCAAATGAAAAGGCCGGTCGCTCATATCTGCATGTGGATTCGCTTAGTCTGGTGTTAAATGTGAAGGATGTGAACATGAACATTTCGGGCGCCTTCAATAACAATCGAATTTTGCGTAAGTATTGCTCAGCATTTTTGAATTCCATTTCACCGAACTTTTATGTTTTCAACCTTTTATGCAGTTGAGGCCACAAACTTGTTCCTGCGTGAGAACTCTCGTGTCGTTTTGGAGGCCATGCAAACGCAGCTGCAAAAGAAACTGGCGCAAGAGTTTGGCAAACTCGCTAATCAACTGCTGAAGAACGTGCCCAAGGACTTATTCTATGTGGACTAAAGTTGTTGTGATTCTGTACTGTCTTTGCAGTAAAATTAGTAATACAAACCATAACTTACACCAGTTCAACGGATGTCTCTTATAAAACGTCTAGTATTAGCCAAATTCGGCCTCGATACCGCATTAGCATTAGCATTGATGCTCGAGAAAATCATTGCTTAGCGGAAAGCTTAATACAACACCTGCAAATTACAAAAATACTCGTACAACTCACCCATATCTTATCTCCATATTTGCACATAATTATGGTATTGGTAACCATTAAATTTTTACTGCAGACTTATCGCCTATTAATCTTTGAAAATGTTTTCATGTAAATAGTTTTTTAGATTTTAAGTTTAAATATTTATAAGTTTGACGCCTAGAGCTTTTTTACTAAATGAGCATTTATCATTATGAGTTTAAAATAAACTTCATAAAACTGTTAAAATAAAGATATTTTGAACTTTCAATTTTTTAGTTCAACCATATATTTAGGCTTGCCAAATTAAATATAAGAGATCAATTGAAAAGTCTACGGCCTGCCATAGTAAAGTATATTTTTTGGCAAAATTCGCTTCTTTTTTCATAGTACCCTTCACGGGCGATACACTGATTACGGCGAATCTCCAACTTTTCGATACCATTTTTGTGGTACGATTTGCTCTTCGCTTCAAAGTAGGCCTCAGTTTCGGTGATCACTTCATTCGACGCAAATTTCTTTTCAGCGAGCATTCTTTTGAGATTTTAGCAACAGCAAATAGTCGCTGGAAGCTAGATCTGGAAAATATGGTGAATACGAAAGCAATTCGAAGTTAAGTTCATGGATTGTTGCCATCGTTTGTACTGACTTGTGACACGGTCGTTTTTTGCCGCTTTCTTCCTCCAAACGCTCCAATAATGCTATCTCATAGTCGCTCTTCCTTTCTTTTTCAAGATAGTCAATAAAAATTATTCCATGTGCATCCTAAACCATAACCTTGCCATCCGACTGATGCGTTTTTCGACGCTTTGGAGCGGGTTCATCGTGTATGTAGTTCAATCGGGTGCTCGTCGATTGAACTTCGGAGTGAAATGTTGCAGCCATGTTTGATTCAATGTCATATATCGACGGAAAACTCGGGTTTATTACGGTTGAACACTTCCAAACTCTGCTCCGAATCATGAACTCGTCGTTTTTTTTTGGTCAAAAGTGAGCTCGTGCGGCACCCACTTTGTACAGAGCGTTCTTATACCCAAATATTCGTGAATGATTTATACGTTCAGTTGATATCTTTAGAGTTCCTGCTATCTCGAACAACTTTACTTAATGGGCATCTAAAATTTTTTTTTGGACTTTTTTGATGTTTTCGTCGATAAAAACCTCTTTTGGGGGTTGACTGACACATCAATCCCGCTGCAGTATCTGGAAATTCGTCATCAAGCCAAGTTTTTGCTTTAACTTTAGTTATTCCCTTCAAAAGGCTACACGCGAAATTCCTTTGCGTCCACGGTTGATGATAGAAGGAGAAGTTGTCGAACTAAATCAGCTATAAAAATACTCGCGATTGCATATGCAGAAATCTCCTTAGAATATCAAGGGGCCAGATCAAAGGCAATCCTTCCAGGACTGAAGAGGCAGACTATGAACTACTATTTCAAGGAAAAATCACTAAATTGAGCAGAATTAAAAAAGTTGTTCCGCAGGGTGGTGTCCTCTCCCCACTATTGCTTAACTTCTATATCTCGAAACTCCCACAGCTACCTGAGGGAGTTTCTATAACCGCGTACGCTGATGATTGCACGATATTGACGTCGGGCAATGTAATCGATTGCATGTGTTCAAAGATAAACGGCTATCTTTCCTTTCTCGCTGCCTCTATGCTCGGTACTTAACTCTCTCCCACACTAAATCCACAGCGACTATATTTGCAAACTGGGCGAAGAAGTACAGACTTAACCTTAATATTGCATACGATTATAGATGTAACTTTTGACAGACTGTGCTCCTTCACTCCTCACACGACCGCTATTATCGCAAAAGTATAGAGTCGCTAAAAAAGTCCTTTTTGGCAACATACAAGGCTATAAGCCGGGCGGTCCTTAACTACGTCGCACCAATATGGTCGCCTGAATGTAGTGAAATGCAGGCGAGGAAGCTTCAAACCTATCAAAATATTGCACTTTGGACTCCAACAGAATGCATCTTGATGTTTCCTATCCAACAACTGCATAATGAAATCCTCTCCAGGCAGTTCCTGCTGCAATGCCTCTGCAGAAATCATACTTGAAGTCACCTGCTTGGAGCCGAACCGTGTCCTAGGAAGATCATGAGGTCATTCCTCAACTACGTTGACGACATCAGACAATATGTCGACCAGACTTCGGACACAACAAACTTCCGCACTGACCGCCATTCACAGTGGAGCCATCAGCACCTTCAACGACTTCCTTCCAGTGAATGGCGTACTCGGAGTCAAACCACCACCCATTGCAAACGAAGAGCTCGAGTTAGCCTTGCGCAGCTCCGTTCTGGATACTGCAGCATGTTAAACTTCTACCTATTCAGAGTAGACCCCGACATATCCAATATATCGCACTTGTTACGTTAAAGTGTAACAACTCAAAATTTCCAAATTTTAGTTTTTTGCAAGAAAATAATGTGCAGTGATCATCTTTACCCACTGTAAAAATCGTTCAGTGATTTGTCTAGTCTTTCGTTAAAAAAAAACCGTTATGACTCTCTCTTTGTTTTCAGAATGACTTCTTTCGACTCAACAGTTTTTCGTCTCTACTGAAAATGTTCAAATTTTGAGTTGTTACACTTTAACGTAACAAGTGCGATATGTCCTGCCTGAAATGAGTCTCCGCATTCCTCTTTGCATGCCTTCCCCAACCCCACTCATCTGACACTCCTCTCCCTTTGGTCCCAAAGCACGTTTCTTGGGCCTTCCGTTGGATGACGTCGACGGCAACTTAGCTAATCCTTACCATCCTAACGGGGAGTAGTTATCCGCTAAAACAACAACAACAATCAATGGCAAAGCTTATTCGATATAATCTCCACATGAAAGCATACAGTGGATCAACTGGTCATCTCCTGGCAACTCACTTGAAGCAAATCAAGCTGAACAGATACCATCGGTATACCATTTTTACTGATAAAAAAATTTCACAAATATACTCAGAGGTCAATGTTTTTCGACATCGGTTGAAGCGTTCAAAAGGCATGTTTTGGAAGCACCTCAATCGGAGTAGCAAACGTGTTTCGGAACTTAATGGAGTATATTTTGGAAAACAATAAAGCGATTTTCGAGGATTTAAAATTGTTTTTGCTCTCAAATCCCGAAATATAAAAAGCAACCCACGTATTATTGCCAAAATGAAAATGCACCTATTTTTTCTTTTCTAATAATTTTATTATTATTCAATATTGAAATAGTTAGTTACACAAGTCATTTTGTATACAATTTATTTTCTTTTAATTTCTTTTTTTCATTCGACCTTTTTAGATTTACTGTATTTGAATTTCAATGCGATCTTTATGCGCTCTAACTGAATTGATCATCGTGAACTTTGCACTCGCATGTAATTTTATATTTATTTTTATTTATTTTTTTATTAGAGTATAATTTACTTGTAGGGTATATAAATTTAGTTCTCCTGCTGCTTGCTTACACGCCGTTTATCTGTATTTATTTCATATTTATAACTACCGTGTTACATACATACAATTAGTTTATACGGAATTATTATATATATGTATATATATAAACATATATAATATATGTACATGTATATGTATGTACATATGTATATATATGTTTATATACATATATTTATATATATATATAATAGTTGTTTCTGTGTGTCTGTATATATATATGTATATGTAAGAGCATTAGTAAGCTTATTTATATATTTACGAGTGATTTTATTTCAGCACAAATGAGCTACATACATCAGTCGAAATCTGCACTGATTGCTAATACGGTAAAATTAACGGAATTTATTTATTTAATTTTACATAAATTGCAATCAGCGTTTGCCCTTCATACTATTTTCATTTGTTTCAGGAAATTGTGAATTTTTCTAACGTAATATTACACTAAAGTGGCATTTCTAACAACAACAATGAAATTGGTGAAATTATAGAAATTAGTTTTAGAAATGAAATTTACGTTGTTTTAAATTACAAATATACATAAATACAATGATACATATGTACATACTTACTACATGGGTAAGTAAGCACGTTTTTATGACTACAAAATATACAATTCATAATTCGTTGGTGCTCCATCAACACATTAGGGTGTGTTTAATAGGTAATTACAAAAGTTGTTACGGTGTTTATTGAATTTATTTTTAGTTTTAGCAGTTTAAAATATTTTATTAGTTAGTTTACTTTTACATATTTGTATTTAATATAATATATATTTACGCATCTGTGTCTGTATGTGCTGTATTTTAGCTTTTAATTTTTTCGGACTCATTAATAATTTCTTTTAAATAGTTTTTATTATTTATTATGAGTGTTATTTCATATATCATTATATATGTATGTATATGTGTGTATATATATTTGGCTTGCGCAGCGATTTACTTTTCTCGATTTTCATTAAAAATTTTCGTTTCCTCTAATTAAGATTTAAACTTTGTTTTCTTTGCTCTTTATGTGGCTTATGCCATATATGTATGTATGATTCTGAAAAACTGACGAAAGCAGACCTTACGTGGAAATGGTTAAAAAATTACTAGTTATTACCATAGAAATTTACTGAAAATTTATAAAACACATCTTTACACGTTTTGTTAAAGAAAAAAGTAAGTTTGCAAAATAAAATTAATTTATATCAATTTATTGTCGTCATAATCGTCCTATCAGATCAACAATGGAGCGCCTAGTGGAAAAATTTGAAAAGAAATGCACGTAGTTTCCGGAATATTGCTGCGGCTAGCGCATCAATTGAGGAAGACCCAAATCAATCTCTCACACGTCGTTCTCAAGCGTTGAGCATCTCTGTGATGACGTTGTGGCGAATTTTGCGAAAAGTTCTTGGTCTACATCCTTACAAGATCAAATTGGCACAAGAACTGAAACCGCTTGATCACCAGAATCGTAGTATGTTTGTGAATTGGGCTGAGTCAAGTTGTTAAAAATGATCCGAATTTTCATCGAAAGATCATGTTCCTCGATGAGGCTTTTGTTTTGGCTGAATGGTTCCGTCAATAAGCAAAATATGCGTTATCGTTCAGGCAGAAATTCACATGTACTCCTTGAGTCACCGTTGCATCCCGAAAAAATTACGGTTTGGTGCGATTTATGGGCCAGCGGCGTAATTGGGCCGTACTTCTTCCGTAAAGATCAAGACCGTCACGTTACTGTGAATGGGAATCGCTACCGCTCGGTCAGACGATTTGACGCCGTTAGACTATTTCCTGTGGGGCTACGTCAAGTCTATGGTCTAAGCCAACAAGCCAGCGACGATTGATGAACTTCGTACGGATATCGAACGTGAAATTGCAGCAGTATCGGCCGATTTATGCTTGAAAACCGTCGAATATTGGGCTCAGCGTCTGGACTTCTGCAATCGTGTCCCTAGTGGCCATGCAAAAGAAATCCAGTTCCATACATAATGGCATCGAATGTACTTTCACAGGATTAAAGAATTTCATTGAAATTCCAAACCCTTTTTCTTTACTTTTGCAGCGCTCTTATTGAAAAACCCCGATAGTTTTTGATTCTTGCAAACAAAAAGCGGGTTCAAGTTGGTTACGTCTGATAAACCCATCATAATCTTTGATGCGGCGAAGCAAACTTCTTTCTGTGAGAACATGAAGAACTCTTATGTGAAGTTTCAAAATTAATCCTATGCGTTTTTGAATAGTGCCGTTAAACAAATTTAGAGTTGTTGTTTGACGATAATTAACGAAAACGAAAATTAAGGGAATCTGCACTTATTTAGGGTGGAGCAGCCATACAGTGTGCTGAGGAATGTATCGGGTTTTCCAATAGGGATGATATGATATCTAAGTGTCGCCATGTTGTGTAATTTTTTTTTTCATTGTATTCAGTAACATCTTCATTTTCACTATGGAGAGATATTAATATCAAAATAATCGTACTCCAATTGCAACTTTTCGTGCGGTTTTGCCATTTTCGATCGTAATAATCGTCCACCAGTCCTCGCTATTCATCGAATTGCTGAACATTTCAAGTGTACATTTTCTATACCTAATGTTCAAGTGCCAATAAGACAAAGAACCGCTCGAAGTATTGAAAATATTGCTGCCGTTCAGGCAAGTGTTGCTGATGATCGCAATTTGTCGGTTAAAAGACGTTCGTAAGAATTGGGACCGTCTCAAATCACAACCTGGCGGATTTTGAGAAAGATTTTGGGCTTTCATCCGCAAGAAATTGTTCTCACTCAAGAACTAAAGCCATTCGACGACCGTAAACGTCGTGAATTTACTGATTTTGCCTTGGAATAACTTGAAAATGATAACGATTTTTTTAAGAAAATCATCTTCTCCAATGAGGCTCATTTTCATCTGCGTGGTGCGGTAAAGAAACAAAACTGTCGATTCTGGCGCGAAGAAAATCCACACATTATTCATGAACAAACCTTACCTTCACCAAAATTGACAGCTTGGGGTGGTTTTTGGTCTGGTGTAGTCATCGGTCCATACTTCTTTCTAAATGAAGCTTGTGACATCGTTACTAACAATAGAGAGCGGTTTAGATCGGTGATAACCAACTTTTTGTGGCCGCAATTGGAAGAAGTTGATCTCTTGAGAACATCTGGTTCAAACAAGACGGTTCTTCGTACCACACAGCACGTAAAACAACCGAATTATTGCGAGAAAAGTTTGGAGATTCGTGACATTGCATGGTCTCCAAAAGTTGTGATTTAACACCATTAGTCAACTTCTTGTGAGGTTATTTGATGTCATGGGTATTTGGCAATAAACCAGACTCCCTTCAAGCTTTAGTAGTCAATATTGAACGTGCTATTCATGACTGCGACTTGATTTAGAGGAAAAATATTCATCGAATTCGTTCATAAAAAGGAAGATTGTTATGATGTTATATCCAGAACTTAATTGTATCGATTGTACTGCACATTAAATAAACACATTAAAAATAAGTTTTTTTTTTTGAAGACATCATATCACCATTTTTGGAAAACGCTCTATTTGTACAAATAGGAAATAAGTATTTATGTTGTTATCCTTAATCTTGGGTCATTGTTAATCATATTGTTTTGCTTAAAAAAGAAAAGTATTTATGAAAAAATGTGAAGATTTCAACTTGAATATTAGCTTGAGAAAATTTGGCAGCATAATCCAGCAACCTAAACTAATTTCTTTCGAGTCCAGCTTGTTTTAGTGACAGGCCTGCTTCGCCTCTTTTACTTCGGAATTTTACGTTCGGTGACAGTTTAGCTCATATATTTTTATCATCCTTATGTTTAGTGTTCATGTGGTTATTTCTGCAATGCAACTGTATATAATGCCATTTATGTTAATATATTTGTATGTATGTATGTCTGCTGCTTACACATTTAGTTTCTTATGGCGAAATTTTCTTAATAATTCTGTCTTACTTGTCAATGTTTTAAAAAACTGCTTTAAAATGTCCACTCGCCACTACGTAATGTATATTTCATGCATGTATGTATGTATGTATAGCCATCACACATTTATTTTCTTCTTCAATGGATTTTCGCTTGCCGGTAAGGAAGCTCTGAATTTGACAATTTTTACAATAAAAACCTGTTTGCCATTATTACAGCGATTATTTCAATCAGCTTATTTGATTTATAATATTTTTATTATTTCTTTTTTTTTTAAGTTTTACTTATGTCTGTATGTATGCGTCTTCAACTGTTGGGCAGTTTCTAGATTACTATGAGTTTAACTGTTATTTATAAGTTGTGTGTTTTTTAAAACCTGCGCCACTTCCCCAACTGCTTGTTGTTTTGAAAAAATGTTGCACATTCCATAAAACCTACGAGTACAAAGTACCGTTACCAATTGTTGGTGTTTTATAAAAAATAGCTCTTCATTAACTTTGACTTTGTAGAAAAACTCGAAATCTTCTTTAAGTGATATTATTCTGATTATTATTTTTCAGCTAGACCGTTATTTATTATCTTTGTTATCTATCATTTCTATGTAAGTGCTTATGTACTTGTATGTATATGCCTTCATTTTATACAATTTACAAAAAAAAATCGCGATTCCGTTTATGTTCACGTAACGCGTTTGCATACAAAATATTTATGTACTCTGTATGTACATTATTGTGCACGCATATGTACATACAATACATACTATACTTGATTTACATATGAACTGTATATGTATAGCTACAATGCAAATGCATCTTCAATTATGATTATACTCAGTTATATCATTAAACTCGCATTTTTACTACTTCTTATCATTTATTACATTTTATATAAAATAAATATTTGAATATACTACATACATAAGTCCGTTATGTAGTCGTACATTTTTTTCTCTAATTTTTATAAGGGCTTTAATAGTTTAATTTTGATTTTCTGTTTGTATTTAAGTTGACTTTTTATATTTTTATATGAATTTGTTTCAATGAATTAATTAAGGAAAATTAATAAAAATTTACTAATTAAAAAAAGTAATTTAAATTAATTAATTTAAGCAAAATTCATAAAAAAATTACTTATTAAATAAGATTAATTTTAATTAATCAATTTACAAAAACAATATACTAATTATATAAAATTTTATTTAATTAATTCATTTAAAAACTCACTAAAAGTAATTTATTATTTAAGTAAATTGAGTAACTAAAATTAATGAATTTAATAAGTCAAATTAAAAAAAAAAATGTAATAAAAATCAACCTCTTAAGTAAAAGTTATATTAATAACATTTAATAAATTAATAAATAATAATTTACTAATTTCGATAAAATCCATTACATATGTTATTTAATTAATTTAGCTTAAACTCATAATTAAGTTGATGAAGTGATTAGATTAATTAAATAAAATTGTAGTATGAATTAAATAATTAAAGAAAAATAATATAAATTTAGTTTATTTATTTAAAAAGACTACTTAGAGTTAATAATTTAAGTAAGTAAATTTAATTAATTAAATATATTTTATTAAGTCAAATCAACTTAGTTAATTAATTAATTTAATAAAATTATGATTAAAATTAATAAAGTAGACAAAATTATTATTTAATTAATTTAGTTTAGTTAAAAAATTAAGATTAATTAATTTAAAATATTTTTTATAATTAACTATAATAAAAAAATATTTTTGTAATTAATCTTATATTATGATTAATTAATTAAAACTAATTAATTATTTTATTCAATTAATTAATTAACTAAGTTAATTATAATGAATTGTTTTGAATTAATTAACCTTAATTTTTTAACTAATTATTTAATAATTAATTTCACTGGATTTTATTAAGAAAATTCATTATTTAAATAACTAACACAATATGAGTTCAAAATTTATTGCAGTATTTGCTAATTATAATGAAGCAGTTGACTTTGTATGAGAATGCTTTTGTTATAATTGATTAATTAAGTAAGTAAAATTATGAATTGTAATGAGTTTTACCTAAATTATTTAAAATTATTAATTAATTAATCTAAGTTTTTTTAATTAAATTAATTAAAAATAATTAATAAAATAAGTAGAAATTAAAAATAATTAATTTTATTGGATTTTAGACAGAAACTTCATTGTTTAAATATGAAAAAAGAACGTGAATTCCATATATAATTCAGGAACAGTTAATAATAATGAAACATTTGGCTTTGTATAAGAATGATATTTTTAATTAATTAAGTAAGTCAAATTATTAACTGTAATGAGTTTTGCTTAAATTATATTAAATAATTTTACTTATACCAATTTATTTAATAAATTAATTTTTTCTCTTTAAATAATTTACTAAGCAACTAAAATAAAGGATTGAATTTATTAATTACTTACTTAATTAATTAAGTAAAACTAGTTATCATAATTAAAAAATATTTACGAATTATTTAATACGTTTACATTTTAGTAAATTAATTAAAAAAGTTACTAATTTGACAGAATGTAACAAAGTATATTTATTATATAAATTTAATTAGCACAATTTAAATACAATATGTAATGCAAAAGTCACAATTAATAATGAAACAGTTAACTAATTAAATATTTTTAATTTTAATTCAATTAAATTAGTTTTAATTAATTTTAACAAAACAAAACAAATTTTTTTAAGTAAGTGAAAATTTTATATTTAAATAAATAAATTTACTTATTTTCTTATTACTTAAAAATGTATATATATTAATAATTTTACTATCTTAATTAACATAAGGAAAATTTACTTACTTAATACTATAAATGAATTAATTAATTTATTTACTTATTTCTTAATTAACTACAGTAATTAATCTAATTAGTTAATAAACTAATTAAGTAAAATTAATGTATTTAATTATTTAATTAAATTAATAATTCTACTACATTAATTAATTTAATTAATTAATTTAATAACTAATTAAGTAAAATTAGTTTAATTTATTAAGTAATTAATTAAGATTTAAGTAAAATCAATTAAATAAAATAATTTTTAATTAATTCATTAATTTTAATTCTTGAAATAAGTTAATTAAAATTGGTTTAATTTCATTTCAAGAAAATTCATTACCTAAGTATAATTAACACAATTTGAATTCAATGTTTTCTGCAGAAATTGCAAAAAACAGTGAAACAGTAGCTGTCTTTGTCCTCGACTGCTTTTTGACAATATGTTGCCTTTCCACGAAATTGCTGTTACAGAATTTTACGTGAATTTGATTTGCCATAATGAAATACATACCTATGCTTATATTTATTAAATTAAAATTTTAAGTAAAATGTTTCCACAAATATTTAATAAAAAAATGAGCTGTCCTTGAAATGCTATGTAATTCCATTCTAGAATTTAATGTACACTTCATTTTAAGGTTATGTGTCCAGGTTGTTTGCTATAAAATGCTGATTTATATAAATTGTGTAATTTTAGATTTTATACAAAAGATTCCGTCACTTGACGCTTCTAGTATTTTTTCGCGCTTTTCCGTAAGGCTATGACCAATAACCATGTCCAATTTCTCACCGCTAAATTTGAGTATTTACCTGTGACTACGAAAGGTTACAGTAATTTTCGAATATTAATCGCAACACTGAATCTGATTAGAAACTCTCAGTAAGAAATTACCAATGTTTACCTACAATTGATAAGCTGGGACAGGGTTAAAAATACTAAGTATAATCGGTTTTATTGCCGGCAACCTTAACAAAAGAATAGGTTCAACAGGGAAACACAGTTTTCTGTGGCCATAAAATAGCTGTACTTCACTTAAAGAATGCTCTCATTCATTGAAACTCATGACAGTTGACACATTTTACTTCAATTTAAGTGCTCATTTCTACAGTTTTGACATTTCACGAAGTATAAAAATTTGTTACAACGGCGTAAGCTACGATCGATTTTTATAACACCACTCAGTTCAAATTTGTTGGAACATTATTTAGGGACTCTCTGTATCGTCTCCTACTAGTCCCCTAAACAATTTCAGCAGTGGTGCCTGGTAAACGTACTCGCACTACTTCACATGATAACTCCTCATTCATTATTCAATCGTGCAGACGTTTGATTTGCTATCATTTTACATTGCAACGATTCCTTCACACTTTCGAGAAAAGTACTACGGGTATAAAAACAACAGTAACAAGAAACAACGTCAACCTCGGTTGCACGGAAGCTAGAATACCCTTCACAAGCAAAAAAATTTCCCATACAAGATTAATTAATTTCGATCGTTCAGTTTGTATGGCAGCTACATACATATATGATATAGTGGTCCGATCTGGAAAAAATTTTCATTTTGTATCATTGCTTTGAAGAACAATCCCTGCCAAATTTCATAAAGATATATCGGTAACCAAAAAATTCTCCTATACCAGAACTCAATTTTGATCGTTCAGTTTGTATGGCAGCTACATACATATATGATATAGTGGTCCAATTTCAGCTATTTCAACAAATGAACAGCTTTTTTGTGAGTAAAGCACTTTTGTAAAATTTCAAATCGATATCTCAACAAATACGGACCTAATTAGCATACATATATACAGCGGACGAACAGAGAGACAGGCATAACTAAATCGAGTCATCTCGTCGCCGACGTTTCCTTTCGGCTGTTACCAACTTCCTGTTAAAAATAACCAAATACAAACGCTGCCCCCCAAAGCGTCGCTCGTAGCCACTAAAGAAGTGTTAATCCTGCAAAAATCATAAAGGCTAAAACACCAATGCGAAAGATATCCAATGGGAAACAATAAAAATTTGCAAGTTTTTTCTTTTTCTCAAATTTCTTTTAAATATATTTGTGTTTTACATAAAATTACAATTACAATTTCTTTGTTTATATGTATTTGGAAAAAAATAATTAATATGTATGTATGTATGCATGTGTAAGAATGAACAAGTTTCATAGCGAAGTATGTATGTATGTATGACATTTGTAGATAGGTAGTTCGGTAGTAGATTTGGTTGGTAGACGTGTCTATATACATACATATGCATGTATGTATATATAAATGTCACACCGCTAACTTATGCACATAAACATAATAGTAATTTAACAGCAATATAATTAATAATAATAATAATAATTAAAATATTTAGAAACATGAAATGCGTAAAATTAGAAATACCTAAAAATAGGCGTGGTGGTTGCATTGGTTGGTTGGTTTACATAAAAGTCAAATGTTCGCTTGTTTTTCCTTAGTTAAATAAAGTTATATAAGAAGAAATACTACAAAGTAATGACATAGTTTACATACAAATATTTAAATGATATATTTACTTAGTTACGCTTGCACATTTCTAGGTGTTTTGCGTTGTTTATATGTATGTATATGTAAAGGTATGTAAATAAAAAAAATGAATTAAACAATAATGATACTCATAATGAATTGACCTTATGTTTCGCTTAAAATATTGTACGCATGTGCATGTACATATGTATATATATACATATTTGCCGTTATGCACGCATTTAAAACTACTAATGCATTTCGCTTTTACTTTATTCATGAAAACTCAAATTGGTATGCAAGTAGATGTACAATGTATATGTATGTGTAGGTATGTACCATAAAGGTGGCTCACACAGTGTATGTAGATATAAACAAGCTCATTAGCAGAATGAATTCGCCATTTGTGGATTGTGGGCATGGTTGCTTTTTACATTTTTTTCCTTTTTACAAATAACACAATTTTCGCTGCTTTGCGGCGCAGCTTAAAATACAAATTTTTACAGCGTTTCTTGTTTACATAATTTTTCGTTTTCGTTTTTGTTTTTTCTTATCTTTTTTGTTTGGCTTTGATCATTTCGATGCAAATCAAGTTGAGGCAAAAATTACAATTTCACTTTATTACAAAAATATTATACAAATACAAATACAGTAAGTGAATTAGGATTGGTAGATATACATTACATTACATACAAATACAATACATTTTACAATTTCGTACATTTTGCGGTACTTGTTGTTGTTCTTTGTTACAAAATTGTACATTTACAAATAATTTCGACTATTTTTTATAAATATCTAAACAAATTTTTACGAAAATACTAGAAATACGAAATAATTATTACTTAAAACGTACATACACATTTTTATGGGTATTATATTCAACAGACGCAGTTAAATATGTTTAAAGGTTGTTGTTGTTGTTTTAGTTGTTGTTGAAGCAGCAGTAAACATTCCTTAAGTAATTTCGAGGTAATGAAAATTTAAAAATCACCACAGAGCATTTGGCACATACACACAAGTAAAGGTATAGGAAAATTTTGAGTTTATAAAAAAATATTATTAAAAACAATACTACAAAAAATATTTTATATTACATTATAAAAAAATATTACAAAAAACTAAATATTTTTACAAAAAAATTTTTTTGCAAACAGATTTGATTACAAAAAAAAAAATATTACGAAAACTATTACAAAACAGATAATAAAAAAAAATTTACAAAAATAATATTACTAAAAAAATAAATATTTTTACAAAAAAAAATTATTGCATTTGATTAGAAAAAAAATATTACAAAAAAGGTTATAAAAAAATATTTTTACAAAAAAAGTACATATGTTTTGTTGCAAATAAAAATTTTATTACAAAAAATAGTACAAAATAATAATAATAAAAAAATAAAAATAAAAACATAATATAGTTAAAGAAAATTGAAAAAAAAATGTACAAAAAAAAATGTAAAAAGTGATATTATTACATAAAAATATATTTTTACAAATAAAGTACATATTGCTGCAATTAAAAATTTTACTCCAAAAAAAAATGGTTCAAAGAGAATTTACAAAAAAAATATACAAAAAAAATTTACAAAAAAGGAAATACTTTTACAAATGAAAATAGTGTTACAAAAAAATATTATTGCTAAAAACAAAAATATTAATACAATTACAAAAGAATATTTGTACAAAAAAAAAAACAATTATAAATTATATTATAGAAAATTGAATAACTTCTCGAGCATAATTTTACATTTATAAAACACATAGACAATTCGTGCCTTTTTATTATACATATTATTAAGATCACTGAAGAAGTATTATTATTAAATTCAGAATAATTTTCAAATAAAAATTCACACTTTTTGTAAAGTAAAAAAAAATAAACATTTATATTATCATTTTAATTTTTTTTTATGAAATGTGTTCACTTCGACGTCAATAAAATGTGTGTGTGTGTATTAGCCACTGTTTTCGGCGATTTTTTAACTGTTTGGTTTCATTGAGGGGCATTTTCTTTTCACATAAAACAGTAAATTTGCGCAGAAATTACATATTGTAGACATGATGTTCGACATTTTTTAAATGGGTTTCAGTATAGGTAAATAAAAAAGAAAAAAAGGAATATGTAACCAATTTGTAAAGTTTGAAGTTTACCGTAATTTAAGCTTTAATTGCTGTTTTTAAAATAAAATTTAAAGTTAAATGCTTGCTTTTCAGTTAATTTAGGCTTTTTTAGTTTTAAAAATAAATGTTTTTAAATAAATTGTTTCAAAATCAGATTTTTAAAATTAAAATTTTTTAAAATAAAACTTTTTAAAATACTTTTTTCAATAATTTTTTAAAACAAAATTTTGTAAATAAAATTTTTTATATCAATGTTTTTTTTAATATGTTTTATAAGATATTTTTTTAAATAAAATTTTCAAAATAAATTTTTTAAATTAATTAATTTTAAATTAAAATTTTTAAAATACTTTGTTTTTTATAATTTTTAACACAAAATTTTTTCAAATTAAAATTTCTTAAATAAATTTTTTGAAAGCAAATTTTTTAAAATAATTTTTTTTTAATAAAATTCAAAAATGCTTTTCTTCATATTTATTTTGTTGTTATCTACATAAAGCAAACTTTTATATAATTTCTGCACCTTATGCACCTTTTGTATCTGAAACGCAATTGCAATTTTATTGTTGTTGTAGCTACTTGCATAAGTGTGTATGTACTTTATATATGCATATGTGTATACATAATTAAAGACTTTCGCTACAATATAGCTATTTGCTTGCTCGCTTGCTAGTTAGTCTATTTAAGTGTGCTTATTAGCATTTACTTGCGTTTTTTGCTTCATTATTACTTTTACTACATTTTATGCATTTTACTTTGAATATTCAGTAAGTCTGTTTTTCTTTGCTGCTTTTCGTATTTTTACAAGCTACATAAGTAAATATTTTTGTTTTGCTTGTATTTCTTTTTTATTTATTTATTTATATGTACGAATTTTATAAACATATGCACTACAGTTAATAATATTTAAATTCTTTTACAAATACTACATATTTATACGATTTTACTTGTAATCCTTTATATAAATGGTACACACTATTATATTGTATTAATAATAACTACATGTTCAGTAATAAGTATATTTTATATTTATATATATATATATATATATTCATAGAGAGTGAAAAGTATGTTTGTATGCGTATTTATAAGAGTTCGCATATGCTTGTGGTAAAATGTAAAATTCTTTTCCATTAAGTGGCTCATGTATTATACTTTTAACTTATTTATTTTTTAATATGTATTTAGTAGTTGGATGCTACAATATGAAATCTAATCAGACAGGCTGTTGGTTTTTAGAAATAATTTTTATTTACTTTTTTTTGCTTTTGCTTTATACATTGCATTCCTTGCATAACTGCACATCAGCGTATTTTTTTTCGACAAATTTATTACATTTTGTCAGCTGATTTTGCTGTCTAAAATAAAATTTTACAATCCGCTTTGCTTGAATTTACTTGCAACTAACACTTTATGCTGCTGCAACCACAAAAATATGTCGGTGAAATCAATATTATTGTGCAATATGCGCATTTATAAATATTTTCGAAATTATCCGAAATTCAGTTATTAAAATTTGTGTTGCCCACAATTTGTGTGGCGTATGAATCAAGCATTTAATTCTTCTGCACAACTACAAAAACGCCAAATTAGCTTCTTTCACCAAATTTCGGGCTTAACGGTGTGTTTGAGCGCAAAGTACGCTTATTGTCAGCGTGTAAGCGCCAATAGCAGTTTCCTCATTTTTAAAAACATTTCCTCAAGTTAACATGCCTTCTTCTGTGTGTTGCTGATTTAAATTCATTTTGCATGCAACAACTTTTGTTGTCTTCCTTCCAATTGTCTTCAGGCTTAAAAATTAATTTGCTTAAACATTTGCATGTTTTTATGCGCTTTTGCTGGTATATTTGGAATTATTTTCGCATTTTTTTCTTTACAAAATTTTACATAAAACATTTTATTGTACATACATACAGATGTTCCGTTGCGTACGCGCATACAAATGCATAAACCAATGCGCTGATCGTGCGCGACCGGCGTTGACGTTACAATTAATTTGACTTACACGATTTACAAATTCAATGCTTACAGTTTTGAGTTTAATTTTAAATTATATAATATTTTGTATTTTTTTTGTATTATTGTTTGTTTGTTGTTTTTCAACTAATATTTTACATATTTTCCACGTTGCAAAGTTGCATGTGTTTTATGATTTGATTTTACATTTTCCTTTTCGTATATTACATATTTATTAATTATAGGTTTATTTTTAATACATGAATTTCATTAGTTTTATATTTTTAAAATCAGCACATAATATTTTTCGCGTCACTTTTGCGTAAGCGTGTCGAAAAAAGTGCATGTATCAGTGAAACTTATGCTTATATGTATGCTAAAGTGGTATTTTTTACAAAAAAAATTACACAAACATTCTTTTTTATTACAAATACTAAAGAACAAAAATTATGTTAAAAAAAGTGTTTAAAAAATTAGCAAAATTTTCAAAATTTTCAACTGTCTTTCGCGCTGTGTTTAGCAGCAAACTCTTTTTTTCGCTTACAATTACTACAAAAGTTTACAATTTTTGCTTTTGAATACTAACAGCAGAAAAATAATTTTACATTACATACAGAAAAATAATTTTACATTACATACATATGTATAAACCCTACTTTGCTTTAGGTTTTAAAAAACAAAAACAGTTGCTTGTTTGCGTCGCGTATTTTAGTTGTTGCTTCACTCTAAAAACTATTAATATTACTCTTACATTTACAATGCTTACGTATTATGTACTTTATATATTAGATGTATTTATGTATGTATGTTAACGCACGAATACAAATTACAATATATGTTTGGGTAATCATTTGCCTTGCAGCAGCGCACAAATGATTACGATTTTGCGCACAAAATGGTGGCGTTCATGGTAGTGTGTGCGTGTGTGTCTGGCGAATTTCTTTGTGAGCGCTTTGCATGTCGAAACTCGCTGCAGTCACGAGCCAAAGTGTAAATATAGTTTGTACAAGTTTTAGTTTTCGTGTTTATTAATACTAAAGCGCGCATTTACAAATTATTTATACCTTGTTTTTTTACAAATTATTAAAATTTTTACACAATATTACATTTTTTTTACAAATACAAATATTACATATTTTACAAATAATTTCAATTCATATTTTAATATGGAAACGAATTTTCAACGCTTATGGAGAAATTATGTTATTTTAACGCTTCGCTTGATGTTGTTATTTACATGCAATGATATATTATAAACGTTTGGGCATTGCTGTCACAAAAGCGTTGCTAAGTTTTTGAGTTTTTTTTGGAAATTAAGCGTAGCTGTCAGTTGCAAATTATTTATATATTAAGTGAATGCAGTTTTCTTACTTGCACTGGCATTAAAGAAATGTTATTGTAACAAACGACATGAAACGTCATAAAATTATGTGACATTTCAATATGTAAATATAGAGCATCAGCTGCTTTTTCTTGTGTTTGTTATGCCAAATACATTTTTTTCACTGTCTGCATATAGCAAATAGAAAATAATATATAAAAATGTATAAGCAAAACCTAGCACAGAAGTACATCATATATTACACATCTATTGTTGGCTATGGCTTGCTTTTATTTGAAACTGTGCCACAATTAAAATAATTATGCTTTTGAAAGAAACATTTAACTTCTGCATGCAGTTAAGTTTCCGAAATCAATCTTATTGACAATTTTGTTGTGAATGTAACTTAATTTTGTTTCCATAGAAATGTTTGCATGAAATTGTTTTTTTTTGTTTTGTTTACACTACCATTTTGTGTTATGAAATTTGTACATGAATTTTTATGAACATTTTTACATGCATTTTATACAAGACATGCCAATTGCTGCTCACGTAAAATATCGCCTCAGCTATTGTAGCACGCACGCTCAACGCGTCGAACTGCCAATTTGTGCGCAACAAGTCCTTAATGAGTTTAGTTTGTGGTTATGTTAATTAATTAATTTATTTTTGTATATATAAAAGTCCTTTGTTTTAAGCATTGCTGGCGAACTGTTTGGTTCTTACCGCAAATGCTTGCGTTGCACGTTTTGCTTTTGTTTCTTTGCATGTGTTGTGTGTGAGTGTGTGTTGTTTGTGTGTTTATATGCTTGCATTTGCTAATAAATAACAAACGAAAAGCTACTAAAATGCCTACGGTTCAAAAAATTGTTGCAGCAACACGCTTAATAAATTGAAGCGCCTTTTTTCACACACATACGCCTATAATTAAGCGCTGCCACCAGCCTTGCTACGTTGGCTCTTTTATGACAACGAGCAGTGGCACGCGTGTGCTGCACTTGTGTGTTTGCCAGCGTGTTTATATGACGGCACGCTGCTAAGAAATTACTTTTTTTTTAATATACATATAGTAAAATGTTTTTAAAACTAAACTTATTTTCATGTTATCTCTTTTGTGTTTTTTTTCTCTTATACAAAAATTTCAGCACTTTCTTGTATGTATTATTTACGCCTTTTACTTTTTATGTTTTTATGATTCAATTGTGTGTGTGTTCTCTTCGTATGATTTCATTCTTTGTTTTCTTTTTCACATAGTTATAACCGTTAGATGCGCCGTTGCATTTAAGAAAGTTTGTGTGCAACGAAATTCTTAAACGAACGCTTTTCTTTTTATAAGCCTTTAATTAAATTTTCTTTTTATAAAACTTCAAATTTTTCAGTTTTTCATAAAATATTTTTGCATGTGTGCTAGTACACTTTTTCTTTTATTTTTTCGCGCGTGTTTAAATGTTTACAAATCAAGTTTTATTTAGCATTTAGCTTAACGATTTTGTTGCCTTTTGATAGCGTTTATGTACGCCTCTTAAATCGAGCGCTATATATATATAGCTTTATGTTTATTTGGCCTTAGTTATGCTTTTCACACTTACGAAACGTTTTAAGCTTTCAATATATTATAAAAATACGAGCTGCATAGCTAACGCAATGCTCTTTTTTACTCTTTTTTTACTCAACGAGATTCTTGTGTTTAATCTTACTGGTTTTTTTGCAATTACCGACCGTTTAAACTGTTATTTTTCAATACGAAATACTTTTTCATTTCGCTTCTGCTTTGTTGCACTCTAAAGAGCGTGTGTGTGTGTGGTTTTTGAAAAATTTAAAATCTAAATAAAATCGCGAAAAACACAGCATATCTTAAAACTAAGTTACACATTCAAATTATAATAAATTTCTGCTTTATGCTCTATAATGCTGCTACTTATTGCTATAAACTAATAAAACTGTGTGCCTTCAGCATGACGCTCCAACATATTTCTTTCGAAATTCCGCTACACTTGTACAGCAAGCATTCAGTACATTGCTTTATTTAACATACAAAGCGCGCTTTACAACGCTACACCGTTAGCGGTGGGTGGACCAATGGGTCCCAGGCCGCTATTGACGGCAGTCACCACAGAGGTAGCGCTGCTGCTGTTAGTCGAGACGGTGCATGATGATGCTGCTGGCGATGTCTGACCCACCGGTGTGACATTAATGCCATTCTCTTGTATCATTATGGGTGTGCCGACTGTGAGGCCGGTAGTCACGCTGCTTGTGGGCGTGGTAATGGTTAGGCCAGACGCTGTGCTGCAAGCCGATGTTGTTAAGGGTGCGATGCTGGTAGCGACGATTGACGAGCTTGCGGCTGTTGTTGTTATCGGATTGGCTGTCTTCATGAAATACTTTTCCAGCTTGGCATTGATGTGCTTGCCATAGGTGTACTTGCGTAATGCGGCCATATGTGGGCGTATCTTATTCATGAGTTTCTTAAGTTGTGTCGGCTCCGAGACATCGATCATTTTCTGTACCACATAGTTGGCATACTGATCCTTCATCATGACGTGCAAAGCACTAGAGGGGGGGAAAGCAAATGTTTTAGCATAAGAAAATATGACATAAAAACAAACATATTAATTGTTTTTAACAATTTGACAATTAAACTGTAACGTAGTGACAATATCATTACTGATGTTAAAGTGAATTTCGTGTCTTACTTGTCATTGAATGTGCACACTTCATCGATAAGTCCGGTGCGCTCACCGCGTGTGGCATGTGTAACACACTTCTCCACAACATTCGAGGCGAATTTATGCTGCGACAATACCAAAACCTTTCCACGCACGCTGGCGATCAGTATTGACTTGTCCTCGGGTTTGCCGTGTTCTACAATGGAAAAAACACAACCAACATAAATCTTTGATAAATCTCTTTGCTACAACACCATACTCACCCAACACATGTTGTATAACATAGTTGCCATATTGATCCTGTATCAGCTGCTCGGTGTGCTCATGCAATTCATCGAGTATTGGCTGCGTCTGCTCGGCAGTACAATGCTCCAATATGCGTTGTATGACACGACAGCCATATGGATGTGTGCTTAGTGTGTATATTTGTCCCTTGAATGCATTTATGACGAACTGCAGCGCCGATGGATCAACGCATTCGATACATTTTTGTACCACATGATTACCATTTTGGTCCTTGACACATTTCAAAACATTGCCATCCAATTCGCGCACAATCTCTTGCTGCTGCTCGGCGGAGATGCTCTCCAGCGCCTTTTGTATGACACGACAACCATACATTTGCAAAGCTAGTTGCAAAACATGCCCCTTCACTTGCATACCCAATGTATTCTTCTGTTCTGGTGTGCCGAACTCGAAGAACTTCTGTATGACATAGTTACCAAAAACGTCGGTCATCAAGCTAAAAGCTGAACCTAATATCTCGCTGAACACCAATTGTTTCTCTGCAGCTGTGGCGCGTTCCAATTTCTGTTGTATAAAGCGTGAACCATGCTGATCCTGTGAGAACTCGACAATGTGATTAGCCAAATCGCGTAACTGCAAATTTGGATAGCGTTGATTACGGAAGTCTTCGAGTAGACGTGAACGTCCCGGTTGCAGTGGGCCAGCTACTGCAGCGGCAGCGGCGGCGGCTGCAGCAGCAACAGCTGCAGATGCACTGAGGCCAGCGGCAGTAGCAGCTGCATGACGTGAGGAAGCAGCGGCGGCGGCTGCAGCTGCGGCAGCAGCAGGACCACCCGGCATAGCCAGTTTTGAGAAGAGTGAACTACTTGAACTGAACATACTACTAGCCGCAGCGGCGACTTGTTGTGCAACGGCGGATGGTGGCAGGCCAACAGCACCAACTGCCATTTGCTGGCGATATTTGGTTTCGGCGCCAGGTGCACGATTTGTAACAAGGCATGATTGCGGCGGTGGTGGTGTAATGGCCGTGCCGATCGGACTAGCCGAGGCGGTGGCGCCCAATGTACCATAACTGTTGGTCACAGCGGCGGGCCATTTGCCGCGTGCGGCGGCGGCAGCGGCGGCTGCAGCAGCAGCGGCTTGTAGTGTGCTGGTGCTGCTGTTATTGTAATCAACTGCCGATGGGCTGAAGGCGGATGTATTGCGATCAAACGAATCGCGGCGACCGGTCAGCGAGTTGGTGTTCAAGGCGAGTCCTGCGCGTATGAAAGAAAAGGAAGGAAATGAAGAAAACAATGAGCAAATTTGTTATATGTAAATAGTATATGTACAGTAAATTTTAAGCTAACCTTAGTGTTTGTACATTAATATTATATATGTATATATGTATGTATGGCGGTGAGCAAGATTCAGCTTAAAATTATTTAAAATCCGAAAACCAAAAAAGTTTATTGTTATAATAGATACCACAGTGTGCAAAAAGTAGTAAGATTTTTTATATTCCATCGGTGCCTAGGCAGACTCCGGACGTGCCGACTAGATATGATGGATGGTGTTAAATCGGTCAAAGAAGATGGAAGCCAAAGCTACATCCTCCAGAGCAATAAGGCGGCAGAGGATATTCTGCACGCGCGTTTCGGGAAGATGGCGTGGTGCGTTGGCCTTAAGAAGCGCCACCCCGCGCACGCCAACAAAAACAAGTTGGAGAAGGGTGAAGTGGAAAAGTATCTCGGCATAGAAGAAATCATGGCGACTTCACTTGTCCTACAGGAGGTAAAGGAAAGAACTCAGTCAGTATTCTGATGGTCCAAAACCAATACCTGAGAGTACACCAAATGAACTTCCACAACAGTAAGATCGCCTTTTCCGAGCTTCTTCTCAATTTAGAGAAGGGCGGCTACGACGTGGCTTTAGTCCAGGAACCATGGATTGCATCGGGTAACGCGGTCGCTGGGCTAAAGGCTCAATACTACATAACATACACCCCGAGCGTAATCAAAAAGGTAAGAACAGCGATATTAATGAAGAAAAGTCTAAAATCCCATATTGACTCCAGTTTTTCCACAGCTGACCTGACGTTATTGGCAGTGAAGGGTGCCAAGGATGAGTCTTTACACCTTGCATTCTGCTATATGACACACGAATGCGAAGCGCCAATGCCAAAGCTCCAAAGACTGGCGGCTACAGCAGACGTTGGTGGTAGGCGCTGTTGCATAGGCGTAAGCATCGAGATAAAGCGTTTTTATCACTTACAAATTCAACCACGCTCCCTCCCATACTCTTTCTGACCTCGGATCGGCCGTAAATTATTTTTCCTTTTTTTCTGTCATTTCGTCTTTCGTTTCAATGATTTCTCTTGCTTTCAAAAATTGTTTTTCCTGCTTTATGTTGGTAGGAAATTATTTCAATATTAAAACCTGCAATGGCAATCAACGACCAGCCAACCAGCATATTCCCATAAATTAAATCTCAAAGGATGCATCAACGTGCACTTATAAATTTATACACACACATACATACATGCATAGACAAACGAGAATGTCAAACTATTAGACCGGAAAGCCGATAACTAATAATATATTTATTCGAAACGCTTTATTGTGTACTTCGGAGCGGATATTATTAGACATAAGTGGATAATTTATTATACACACATACATATTTAAGCTAACACTGCGGTTTCGCTCAAAGAACTCAGATGGAAATTTGAACATGAAAATTACTGAAATATCTACATGCTATATACATATAACATAAGATTAATTTATGTTTATAAGTATGTCAGCATTCACTCGTTTGTGGCAAATTCTCAAGCAGCTGCTCAGGCACATATGTAGATAGCAGCAGATTGTATAAATATATACATACATACATACATATGTATAAAACTTATTTGAGTTAGTGTATAAATTAATAACACTTATAAAATATTTATGCTGGACTTGTAATGAATTTAGCTTATAAACATTAAAGAGCATGAAACTACATAGAATAATGTGATATTTCAAATGGAAGGCATATCCGCGTATGAATGATAGAGAATGAGAAATGATATCCACATAATTGAAGACATTTACTTTCAGAACCAATAATTAAAAAAAAAAATCCAATCATAGGAAATTATTTTTTGCATGCTTCAGCTTTTTTTTATATTTTTTATTTTTATTTTTTATTTTTTTTATAATCTTCCAGCTCATTGACAGACATCTCATAAGTCACTAGTAATATATTAAAATAATAACTGTAAAAAAAAAACTACAACGTTGTGCACTTCTAAAGCGCCAATGCTTAATTAAGCAATCGATTTAGCGCGTTTATGAGAGCGTAACGCAAGCTGTCAATAACAGACAGACACTAGCTCTCTCTGCAGTGAAAAATAAGGTGATCAAAGAGGGGATTTATATATTTTTTATACATATGCGTTAGGGTGTTCATTATTTCCAAGTTGAACTGGTTTGCATACAAACCTGAAACTTCAGTTTTTGCTGTAAAAACCAGCTCCAATGAAACCAAACACTTTATTTTCATTTTAAATTGTGAATGGAAAATTTTACTTTTCCTCAATATTGAATATGTTTTTTTTTTTAAATTTTACAATCAATTTTTTAACTACACGACTGCGGAAAAGCCATTTTTTAATACAAATATTTCCGCTCTACAAAAAAGCTCTTATTGATTTTTTCCTTAAAAATACTCTTTTAAAAGTTATACGCCGTTAAACTTAGTATGCATCAAATGTACTGTGCATTCGTACAAGAGCCTTAGAGATGCTGTATTGCTCATACGACACGGTGTACTGTATGAATGCTCAGTCACCAGCCTCTATGTAGGCATATTTATGCACAACTTTAACTGCGTATAAATGTAAAGTGATTTATATAAAAAAAGTTCTTGGTGCTCGAATATAAATGTTTCAAGGTTGTAGCTTGTCACCCTAATATACCATATATATAGTAGTCGAAAAAGCCTTTTCGTATTTTGTTAGTGGATGTCGTTACAGTCGTATATCTCCAGTGCTACCAATCACATTGTGTCATACAGTCATATAGCGTTGGAAAGGTGAGATTTTAGGCTTCATTTAACGAAAAAAAAAAAAATTAAATTCGGGGAAGTTGAAAAAAAGTTACAGCTGTTCAAAAATGAGTGAAAATAATAAAGAAATTCGCTATATTTTGAAATTTTTGTAAAAAAAGGTGGAAGAATACCACGCCAGCCACTTCGTGTACTTCGCTTCGTGTAATATAACAATGGTTGGTTCGCTTCCCTTCTGGAGATTTCTATTTACACTGATGGAATAATGTCTCTGGCGGAAAAATGGCAAAAAGTTGTTGACCAAAATTATACATATTTGTTTATTTATTACTATAAATATAAAAAATAAGTAAAAATTTGATTAGGAATACGAAAAGACTTTTTCGACTACCCAATATATAGGCCTTTTTATAGAAATGCGCGTATTTATGTATGCAGTGCTGCATTTTATGATGTCAACTGACGACAAATCATAAAGTTTACGCTGTGCAGGAGGAGCAAATACTACCCATCAAGGCAGTAGATTGAGTGTCACGTCGCATGAATGCATTTAAAGGGAATTATTCATGCAATTTGCGATATGCGCACTTTCGGTAGCGTGAGTGTAGCGAGAGGCTGAGACTATACTCCTCAACATAAACAAGCAAGTGTAGTCGAATAGGCTAACGGAGCATATATACGAGTATGTACTATATATAGTTAAAGTCTAAAGGTAGATGAGAGAAGGTGAAGGTTGTAGAAGCTCAAAGTGTCGCTTGTGTCAGAACAATTAGAGCCAAGTGCGCAGGCATATGCATATGCACAGTGCACTCTTCACCCGTCACCCTTAACGGGTAGGCATGGATGTAGCAGGGGAATAGTTATGTGCGCATAGAAGTGCAGCACAAGCAGCAGATGGAGCAGATGGCAGGCAACAGGCTGCTATGAGGATGCCAGACATATGTTTAAATAACTATAAGACGCACGTTCTGGTATTTACATTGCAATGCTTGGGAGTTGCAATTGCTTGTTGCTGTTATGGTAATTGTCCATGTAACTTCGGGTATCATTGCTGTTGTGCGGTGTGTTGGTAGCAGCTTTGGATGCAATTGCAGTTGTGAATTGCAAAAACAAAAAAAAAAAATGAGGAAAATTGCATGTGAGTAAGAAAATAAGTCAAGTGAATGTTGGCCTATGCGTTGCAGGCGTGACAAGAGCAGTAGCCAACCGCTCATGTGCTGCATTATCTAGCAATGTGTTGCAGCCGAAGTAGCTGTGTGTTAGCGCAACAAGGAATGCGCAAAGCAAATATTAACAGATGAACAACTGTACACGCATAAAACCAGAGAAATAGGGTTATTGGAGGTAGACGATGGTCGTGACGGTAAATAGCAATGGCATACACGGGTATACGCTGTAGAAGAATTTATTTTTTTTTTGTGTTCGAAAATATACTAAATTATAAGTAAGCTATTGCCAATTGCAGACAATGTGTAAACAACGCATATATTCTCTCAGAAAGACAAAAAAATTGGTATTGTGGACTATTCATAATATTATGTATAAGAATTAGAGATAATTTGAAAAAAAAGCATACCTTTATTGTAATGATTATGATTATGAATAAAATAAAAACAAGAAAAATACTATACATACTATAATACCCTACACAGCTGCATTTTTTATATAGTATAAGAAGATCTTTATCTTGATTTTGATCAGTTAGTTTGTATGGCAGCTATATGCTATAGTACTCCGATCTGAACAACTTATTTAGATATTATAGAGATACTTTGCACAATAATGCATGCCAAATTTCGTGATGATATCTCAACAAATAGAATAGTATTTCATACAAGGATATGATTTTGATCAGTCAATTTGTATGGGAGCTATAAGCTACAGTGGTGCGATCTGAACTATTTCTTCAGATATTATAAATATACTTTGCACAATAATGCATGCCAAATTTCGTGATGATATCTCAACAAATCGAAACGATTTTCATATAAGGATATGATTTTGATCAGTCAATTTGTATGGCAGCTACATGTTATAGTGGTCCGATCTGAACAATTTCTTCGAATATTGCATAAATGCCTTAAACACTAAACCATACCAAATTTCGTGAAGATATCTCGTCAAATGACAAAGTTTTCCATACAAGTACTTGAATCCGAACGTTCAGTTTATATGACAGCTATATGTTATCGTGGTCTGATAACAGCGGTAGCTACAAATGAGCAGCGTCTTGGTGAGAAAAGGACGTGTGAAAAATTTCTGGTCGATATCTCAGACATTAAGGGATTATTTCATTTATATACATATATATAGACGGGATGGCAAAATCGACTCAGCGCGTCATGCTGATGAATTATATATGTATATGTGTTCTAGCGTCTCCGACTTTTCCTTTTGGTTAGTATTTGAATTGTAGGAAGTTTTATACACACATTTTCATGCATTTGCATCAAAGTGCCACCAATGAGCATAAAGTTGAGTGAGATAACGACAAAAATGTTGCTGCTGTGACGTTGTCATGTCAAGGTTATGCCGTTTAATACAGTTAAGTAGGTGTCAAAATGTTACCTCAGCTTTTCACACACACTCACACAAACATTTAATAGTTATCATATATATATCCATGTGTGTGTGCAACAAAAAGGACCCGACAGCATTTTTCAACCGAAGGAATATAACCGACAAGAAGGTACAAACTCGATGAGAAGGTTATGTGGCATTGCCAACTAATAGCAGCAGCACCGCAAGGATGCAAGTGCCTACACATCAACAAAAACAACAAAAAGACAGCTACAGCTACACAGTCATTAGAACAACAGAGACAAACGGACAAGCTGACAAACAAGCAGCAAGCTTTTGGACAACAAGTCATAAGCCATTGTCGAAAAAGCACTTTGTACACAGTTAATAACCTGCACATACAGTTACACGAACATATGCGTGTCGTTTTTGCACCTATGTATGGAGGCGCATCTAGAGGTATAAAAATGTTTGTATGCGAGTTTGTTAACGCCATTGTTTGCATTTCACACACATACATACATGCATACAAATATACGAAGGTATCATATAGACTTTGTTCAACATCCTCATTTGCTGTGCATTGTCGCCTGTGCAACACTGGGAGCGACAACAACAACATTTTAAAAGAGATTGCTACGTGCTGTTTACCTTCCACACATACATCTACATTGTTTTTGTTATTTTTGTAACAAGCAGCAATTACATTTGCTCATATACTATATGTACTTCAAGGGACATGTGTGTGAGCGTGGCTCATTGTCAAGTAATGGCAGTAGCGGCGGGCGGTTTGTAGATGGAAAATCGATGCAATATTGAAATGTCACGTATACGCCCCCTCCCCTGCTAGGTGTGTGGCGGTGTGGTGCTTGCAGGTGTGTGCCCATGCTATGCAACAACAAGTTGATTTAAATAATAGCACAAACAACTGGGGACACCACACAACAAATGAGTTGCAACTACAACAACAACTCAGGTATAAAAGGGGCTACATTTGACACGATACTAAGTACACAAAAGTCCACAATTGATGAGCCTTTTGTGGCGCATGTCCTTGTGCAGCTATTTGTGTGCCACATGTATTTGCACATACACACACACATTCAAATGTGATATATTGTAAATATGTTTAGTGTGAGTGTTTAGCTGTTTGTATTGTTTTAATGTGTGCCTTTGTCAGCTTTTGTTAATCAATAGAGGTCGGTCGATTGTTCTACTGCTATCCAATTAAAAGAAGGTTTTGCATTAAATGTATAAGGTTTTTTAATTGTACAATACAGTTATAATAAATAAAAGCTACAAAAATTTGTTACTTCGCCTGCATCGGAGCTATAATACTTGCACATGTGCATTTCTTGTGGCATAAACACGATTTTAATCAGCCAGTTTATGTAATAGTAGTCCTACCTAAACAAATTCTTCGGAGCTTAAAGCGTTTTATTGAACAATAATCCAAGCCAAATCTTGTAAAGATATCTTATCAAATGAAAAAGTTTTCCATACAAGTACTTGCTTTTGATCGATCAGTTTGTATGGCAGCTATATGTTATAGTAGTCCTATCTAAACAAATTCTTCTGAGTTTAAAGCCTTGCTTCAAAAAATAATCCAAGCCAAATCTTGTAAAGATATCTTATCAAATGAAAAAGTTTTCCATACAAGTACTTGCTTTTGATCGTTCAGTTTGTATGACAGCTATATGTTATAGTATCTAAATCTAAACAAATTCTTCGGAGTTTAAAGTCTTGCTTTGAAAAATAATCCATGCCAAATTTTGTGAAAATATCTTGTCAAATAAAAAAGTTTTCTATACAAGGGCTTCGATTTCAGCAGTTTCTAATGTTAAGCATTTAATTACTAAGATTTCACTTCTCTGAACGTGTGGTAAAAATAGAAAACGAACAATTTACCTAAATTCGTGCAAATTTCATGGCCACAATTAATTCAGATGCGTTTTTTGCGCCAAGTTCTATTCAAGCGCATCTAAAACTGAAGTAAAAATGCAAGAAAATTTGCTGCACAAATAAATTGAAAGTGATTTTTTTAAAGGTTGTCCTCAATATGTAAGCAAGGCCTAGCGATTGGCAGCGTTGAAAAGCTTATAGCTTTGTGGTTTATGAGTTTTAATATCGGCATTTTTAAAGCATTAATTGTGAAATCGTAGCAAAGCGGAAACCAATAAGTAAAAAAAGAAAAAAAAAAAACAAATCGCTGTAGCACAAATTTTTATGCACAAAATGTACGTATGTATATGCACATTTTTACTTCGGCTTTTGCGCCCACTTGTCAGCGTATCTATGTGTGGGTGATCGCATGCGTGTTGCCCCCAATCCAATTAAAAGCCAAATATTGGCATGCACAACGCACTGATTTATTCCGCATGGATATCAAATGTATAACGGCTTTTTCAAGCATAGCCATTTTTCATTTTTTCTTGCTGTAATTATACGCGAAAATATATTTTGTTTTACCAAACAGAGCATACAGAGCAAATGTGTAATCAATGCTTGGTGGTATCCATCATATGGCGGATTTCACAAAAAATTACCAAATATCATAACGTGATGCGTTTGGATGCATGTGTGGATATGAAAACATGCGCGCATATATGTATGTATGTATATATTATTGCTTGTGTGTAGTGATTGAGTGAATACTTTATAATTTTAATTCTTCCTTCTTTTCAATTTACAGCCGCCAATGGATTTATTAACAAACAAACAATGTATCACGTTGATGCTGCTATCATTCTAGCGGATGAAAACTGTGTGTGTGTGTGTGTGTGCGTGTATGTATCAAAAGTCACGTTTTGGCCACGTTGAGCTTATTATTTTTACATTATTATATCATGGCAGTGTATTATATGCGCATGCCTGCAGGTGCGTTGAAACCCAATTGCCCGTTACGATTAAAGGCGGCTGTTATTCGTTTTTTACTTCGTGAAAATCTTTTTATAATATTAATAACACATACAGTTTATATGTATATATGAGAGCATGTGAGTGTGTAGTGTAAATTCTCCGCTTACTTATTGTTGAGTATTTGCTGACTGCAATATCAACAAATGATGCAAACTTTTATACCCTGAATTTGATGAGATATCATCACGAAATTTGGCATGCAGTATTGTCCAAAGTATCTCTATAATATATGAAGAAATTGTGCAGATCGGACTACTATAGCACATAGCTGCCATACAAACTGACCGATGAAAATCATGTTGTTGTATGAAAAACTTTTTTATTTGTTGAGATATCGTTACGAAATTTGACGTGCCGTATTGACCAAAGATTCTTTACAAAATTTGAAGAAATTGTCCAGATGGCACCAATATAACATATAGCTGCCATACAAATTGACTAACCAAAGACATATCCTTGTATGAACAACTTTTCTATTTGTTGAGATATCATCACGAAATTTGGCATCCATTATTGTCCAAGGTATTTTTACAATATCTGAAGAAAATGCTCAGATCGGTCTACAATAACATATAGCTCCCATACAAATTAACTGATGAAAATCATATCCTTGTATGAAAAACTTTTTTATTTGTTGAGATATCATCACGAAATTTGGCATGCATAATTGTGTAAAGTATCTTTACAATATTTGAAGAAATTGTTCAGATCGAATCAATATAACATATAGCTGCCATACAAACTTACTGATCAAAATGAAGTTCTTTTATGGTAACCTTGGTATTTGTGAAGGGTATTACAGTTTAAGTTTTTTCTTGTACTCAACATACATGCTCATAAATTCATACATAACTTACAACAACCACGTTAACGTTTATTCAATGCGAGTTTAACTTGTTAATCAGCTCCGTAAAAGGAATGTGTGTCAGTTCTAAAGAACAGAAAAAGCTTTTGAAATCAGTTCCAAAGAACTTGAAGAATCAAGCTGCTCAGTAAAAGCTTTTCAAATCAGTTCCAAGGAACTTGAAGAATCAAGCTAATTAGAGGTGATTATACCATATGCATTTCTTCTTTTGTGATCAGAAAACTCCTAAGTGCACACAATGTGCTTTATGAGTGTGAGATATTTTTAACATTTATTATTCAATTCTAGCATTATTAAGCAACAAAACTTCGCGCTCATTATAAGTTGAGTATTGCGCAAGAATGCAAAGTTTTAGCAGCATCCAATAAAGAACGAATATTAACGAAATTTCTTCCAAGAGATGAAACATAACAAGTAGATACTTATCGCACTATCCTCGTAGACATGCCTTATTAACTGTTAATTTTCTACTTTTCAGTGAAGCCTGCGTGATTAATTATGCAATTGTGCAAGCCTTCACTCAAAGCAGTTGATGCAACAATGTTGCGTCTGCAAGGGTAGTATATATATAGTATATACAGTCAATACAATTTGTATATCCATGCACACATATACATACATACATAAATATATGCACATATATTTCGCTTGAAAAATAACGAAAAAAAAACACATGCGAGTATTGAAAACGCAGCAGATCACTCGGATTTCAGTTTTCATCGTTATACTCAGCGAAGTTAAATAAAATTACAGTTCACAAATATGTCCGCGTAAATACTTGAAGTTGGAATTTCTGACCAAAAGCGCATTAAACCTCATTAATTAATTCGCTTTAATTTTTACCTTTTTATTCGTGCATTTATTGCATATTCCTCCAACATTTATTGCGTATGAAGTGTCGATATATTATAGAAAGAATACATCAGTGTCGATTGGCTGTTGGTTTTCCAACTATGTATGTGACTTGAGAGCACGGCAATATGTATGTGGAAACTTCAGTTCTGTATATTCATGTTAACGGCAATTACAAAAAGCTCATAGTATAAAGAAATTATTATTACTATATAATTTTGGATTATCAGTAGCAGATGACAAGATTTTAATATTATATTTTATTCTTATTTAAACAACGTAAAGAAACTTAGTCTGAAATCAATCAAATTATTTTGTTCGTTTTCAGAAGTTTTCTAGATTAATTTACGTGAAGTAGAAATGTCCGTGTATTAATTTTTGTATACTGAAATACATACTAACAAAAAAATGCACACAAAACACAAACGAAAAACAACAAAAACAAGAAAAACAAGAAAAATGTTGAACATTCACAAATAAAACATTTTGCGTTGTTAAATTGTATGGCAGCTATATGCTATAGTGATCCGATCTCAAAAATTTCTGCAAATATTATAGCTTTGTTCTAGAAAATAATTCATTCAAAATTTCGTGAAGAAATGTTGGCAAATAAAAAAGTTTTTATACAAGGACTGGATTCAAGTTAAATAATTTGTATGGCAGCTATATGCTATAGCGATCCGATCTGAAAAATTTCTGCAGATACTGTAGCTTTGTGCTAGAAAATAGTCTATGCTAAATTTCGTGTAGAAATGTTTGCAAATAAAAAAGTTTTTTATACAAGGATTGGATTCAGGTTAAATAATTTGTATGGCAGCTATATGCTATAGTGATCCGATCTGGAAAATTTCTTCAGATATTGTAGTTTTGCTTTAGAAAGTAATTCCTGCCAAATTTCGTAAAGATATGTTTTGAAATAAAAAAAGTTTTTCATACAATGACTGGAATCAGATTACGCAGTTTGTACGGCAGCTCTATGTCATAGTGGTCCGATCACAAAAATTTCTTGAGATATTGTAGCGATGTCTGGGAAAATGATCTGTGCTAAATTTCATGAAGATATCTCGTTTGATTGTTCAGTTTGTATGGCAGCTATATGTTACAGTGGTTCGACATCAGTGGTTTCGACAAATAAGCAGTTTCTTTGGGAGAAAGGGACGTGTGCAAATTTTCAGAACGATATCTCAAAAACTGAAAAAACTGAGTGACTAACACGCGTACGCTGATCATACATTTATATACATACGCTTCCTTCTGCCCCTTCAGGGTATAAAAGAGAGCAAAAATTATAAAGTGAACTTAAAACTAAATTTAATTTTCGTTTTTAGCGTTAATGTTATAACTAAAATAATACAAATTTGCTGTTGTTGTTTATATGCTGTTTTATCACTCTTGTTGTTGCTTTTTTACATTGTATAAATCAATTAAGTTTTAAATGCATTTGCGCATAAATAATAGAGTTGTAAATTTAAGAGCTTTATCGTTAATTGAATTCATTGCTTGCATTGGCATTAAAATACAACTGTAGCATCTAATTTAGCATATAAACGTACGCATGTATGTACACGTCGAAACGGAAAAAAGTATACAAATAATACTGATGCAGCTGCAAAAGCTTCAAATAGCCAGTAATTGCACATTTAATTTGTTTTAATGAAAATTTCAATAAAAATTAATTATAATAAACGGAAAATGCTATTTTTAATAGCTTAAGAAGCTTCCAAATAAAGTGAGATTTATAATAGTATATAGTATACATTCTGACATAAAAATTAAATAAGTAAAATATTAAGTGAAGGATATGTTGCTTCAAAATCGTCAGGTAAGTGTTAGAGAGATGGCAAGAGAGTTCGACAACTCTCGTGAGTCCGTTTGAATGTTTAGGTGAATATTTTGGCGGTTATTTCGGGTACGAAACGCGTTCTTGCTCCACTCGTCACGATAAAGCTGATTTTTTTCAAAAGCAGTACCGTAAACAGGTCTCATTGGACAGCCTCGAACGTGGGAATTCTTATCCCACATTCATGAAAAGCATTATAACTGCCGCTGAGACATGGTTTTTTGAGTTTGACATGCATAGAAGTCAACAATCATCAGAATGGAGGGGAAAAAGCGAGCCGAAACCAAAAAAAAACCACGCTAAAGCCGCTCAAAAAATCAAGCTGATGCTCATTGCTTTGGATATTTGTAGTTTGGTGCATGAATTTGTGCCGGAGGGATTGACGGTCAATAAGGAGTTCTATTTGGCTGTATAGGCGTTGGCCGTGAGAACATCCGTTGAAAACACTCGGAATTGTGGTAGAACAATTCATGAATTTTACACGATGATAATGCAACATCGCATCGAGTCACGATTATGACCGAATTTAAAGCAAAAAAACTCAATAAAACTCAACCAGCAATCAGCCACCGTATTCACCATATTCGACTCTGCGTGATTTTTTCTTGTTCTCTAAACTGAAATTGCCTTTCTGTGGAACTCGTTTCCAGTCGATCGAAGAGATAAAACGAAAATTCATTGAAGGAGCTGAAGGCCAGCCCAAAAGGTGCAAATTAAAAGTGATTCGAGGACTGGAAAAATCTAGTGGGAATTACTTTGAAGGCGACAAAATAAATATTGATGAATAATAATAATAATTTTAATATAAATATAAAAAAAAAAATGAGTTGAAGTTTGATTAGAAATACGAAACGACTTTTTCGACTACCCATTGTTTTGCGTTTTATTTACAATTTGCGCGTACTTTTTTGTCACAATATATGTATATGTATATAGATGAGTGTGGTATATGGATGTGAACATTTAGAAAATGTTTTTTTTTTAAATCGTTCAAAAATTTTGTTAAAATATTTGCCGCAAAATGAACGAACTCAGTGGCATATAACTATGGGCCTGCCCAATTTCGAAATTTATCACATTTACTGAGGCTCAAAATTGTTGTATATATCAGACAGCCCGACATTTCTACATTTCCTTATTAATTTTTATTTAAAATTCATTTTATTATTCAACATTGCTGCTGCTCTTGCTGTTTTAGTAGTGAATTAAGCTGGGCCGCAATTCGAAGTGCGCATACGCATATAACACCAAAAATACACAAAAATTACAAACAAATTACAAAGTATGCTTAAATGTATTTTTACCGCTACATAACGGCATATTAATTAATTTTGTGTTATTTCGTAATTCGGTTGGCGCATATTATATATAAATTTTATATATAAGCGCACACATCTACATACATATATATGTATGTATGTACATATGTATGTATATATATAACTGATTAATGTGATTTTGTAAGTTTAATTGCAATTTGCACCACAAATCAATGTGCTTTTTGCTTCAAATATTAATATGGCAAGTGGTTAAGATCTGCATATTGCAAAACACTAAAATTTCATGAGGAAATTACATAATTGCATATAAGCATATATAATAAATTAGACTATATGCTCAATAAATGCACGCCTACATACATCTGTGCCATAATAAAATGCAATTTTAGCTAAATTTCATTAGCTGCCCACCAAAAAGTTAGCATGCCCTTTAACATTTTGAACGGCATAGCGGCTGCACAACTAATTCACCTCGCTCATAATAGAATTTCCAAATTTAATTCTTAATTGCATTTCAGCAGCAAATGTGGCACAATCAAACATTTAGCTCAGCTCGAGTGCTTGTGGCAATAACAATTAATTTTGGTGCTGACATGCCGTGTGTGTACTTATTAATTATTGGCAGAGGCGAGTCATTGCGGGTGCTGCCGCTGACAGTCGAGGTGTTGTGTTGGCGGTAACTTAATGCTGGCAGATCGAGTATTTGGGTAGTTGATTTCACGGCAATCATATGTTACATACATATATATATGTATATATATATATATATGTATATTATATAATACACATATTTAAAATCATTGTATATATAGCTTATAGATACTTGAAATAGATTAATAAATACTTTTGGATCACTGCTTGCATGTGAGCACATAACTCATACATATGGACAAATGCTAAAATTTCACATTTAAACTGTAACAACTATTCTAACTGTGTTATTGCATTTGGACATGCAGATAATTTCGTGCAATTCATAACACAACACCATAGTAAATTTGAGCGAAATAATAAGAAAATACACTTTTTTCTATACAAGAACATAATGTTCATCGTGCAAATTGTATGGCAGCTTTATGCTATAGTGATAGCGATATGGAAGATTTCTTCACATATTTTATAATTATTTTAGAAAATAATCCCAGCCAAATTTCATGAAGATAACTCGTTAACTAAAAAACTTTTCCCTACAAGAGCTTGATTTTTATTGTTCAGTTTATATGACAGCTATGTGCTATAGTGGTTCGATCTGGAAAATTTCTTCAGATATTGTAAAGATACTTTGGAAAATAATGTGTGCAAAATTTCGTGATAATATCTCAAAAAACAGAATAGTATTTCATACAAAAACATGATTTTGTTCGGTAAGTGAGTTTGGCAGCTATATGCTACAAAGGTCTGATCTGAAAAATTTCTTCAGATATTTTAGCATTGTTGTAGAAAATAATTTCTCCAAAATTTCATGAAGATAACTCGTCAATTAAAAAAGTTTTTCTTACAAGGCAAGTCCATTTTGAGCATTCAATTTATATGGCAGCTATATGCTATAGTGCTCCTATCTGAAAAATTTTTTCAAATGTTCTAACATTGTTATAGAAAATAAGCCCTGCCAAATTTCATGAAGCTAACTCATCAACTAAAAAAGTTTTTCTTACAAGAACCTGATTTGAGCATTCAATTTGTATGGCAGCTATATGCTATAGTGGCCCGATCCGGAAATTTTCCTCAGATAGTGTAGCGTTGTTGCAGAAAATAATCTATGCCAAATTTCCTGCAGATATCTTGGCAAATAACACTGTTTTCAATACAAAAACTGGATTTCAATCGTTCAGTTTATGAGGCGACTATATGCTATTATGGTCCGAAATTCATGCTACCGATAGCCAATTACTAAACGTATGTGTGTAACTGATTATTTTAGTTGTTTACTAACTTTTGTTTTATGTATGCTATAACGGCACAAATGCATTTCTGCACACAAAACTATTAGACACATGCAATTATTTATATACATATGAAAATGTCTGTCTTAGTATTGGCGTTGCAAATAGTAGCAGCCATAAAGTTGCAGATTACTGATTGCTGTTGTTGTCCCAGCAGTTTTGCCTTCAACAATGTTTGCGTGCAAACAAACAATAGTAATTGTAATGTATTTTTAATTGTAAATCATAAACTACCAATAACAGCTGCTGCATGTGAGCTGGTAAAACAGTTCGGATATGAGTAAATGCACGTATGGCTATGTATATACACACACACACACATGCATGTAAGCATGTTTAAACGAGCGGTAAATAACAAAATGGTGAAAGCGATACCAATTAAATAGCAAAAACAAAACTAACTGTAGTTGAACACAATACCGGTGTTAAGTGTGTGTTTGCCGAGGCAAACGGCATATCCTATCATTAACGCTCATTAAACGTAAGATATTCAGGATATGTAATTAAAAGAATTTGTGTAGGCTTGAAAATGTAATTTTCCAATTGTGAGTCGGTGGAAAATACTGCACGTTGTTATACGTAGATTGACATTTATATTTCGGGATTTGGCAACCCTAGTGTTGGAAACTGGCAACTCACAACTTTATCGCAAAGTTTGACATTTTTTATGTTGTACATTAACGGAATATTTTGACATAAGAGCGCTTTTTGTATTGTTTACAGTAACTTAAAATATTCAACTGGGCAAAAAATTGACTTAAATAACGAACATTTTCGTAAAAAAAAACTACTATACTAAGAAAAAATATATATCTGTATATAATTTTAACTGTACGGTAGTTATGTGATGAAAGCATTAACATTAAACATGTATGTACATAATTACAAATATATGGTGATAGGTGTCTATTCAGCATTAAATACGGCAACAATTTTTGATTTTTAGTTAGTTTAAATGCATGTGAGTTTCGCTTACCTCCAACACTCGAACCATTCTGTTGTGAGTACAAGTTCTGTTGTGCCGTCTGCGGTTGAGGCGGATATAGTTGTGGTGGGCCCTGCGGTGGCGGTGGGCCGGCGCGTGTCGCTCCTGGTGGCACCAGCACCGGTGCAGGGCTAACGAGGCGCATCGGTGTGCCTGTACGTGGTCCCATCACCAGCGAACCACTCTGATCGAAAAATGCCGGTATGACCTGGGCACGCGGCGACGTGGCGTATTAACAAGTTTATGTGTTTGTATTGTCAGCGTTGATGGAGATTATGGTGCGTTCAATGAATTATACAGTATTTTTTGGTATTTTTGGTTTTTGTTTTTGTACAGGGTTAGCATATAAATATTTTCGTTTATATTTTGGTATTTGTTGTTGTTTATGAAGGTTATGCGTTTTTATAGAAAATAGAAGAAAAAATATATATACTCATTTAATTGAAGTCAAATTATGTACAAACTCATTATAATGATTAAGCGACATTGCTTATATATTGATATAATTTAATAAAGGCGGTTGCTTTGGTTAAAGCAAAAATTTAATTTTTTTTGGTTTTTGTAAATCGTCATCTAAAATGCAAACCAATGTATCATCAAAATAAATGCAAAGTCGAAAATCGGTGTCAGATATATGTAATAACCAAAATATAACCATTTTATAAGTAATATATAACCATTTCATAACCAGTATATAAGTATTTTATAACCATTTTGTAACCAAAACTCAAATTTTGTTTCAATATGAGTGGATTTTATTATAACGTTTTTCCTTCGCCTGTCAACTTATGAAAAGTGGTGATACGTTATTTTGCATTTTAGTTGACGAAATACTGTTCGCTTGGATTAGTGTGAAATTTTACAAGCCAAAATGCATTCGATTCGTTTGACCAAAAAATTATGTGCAATTGATTGTAGTTCCTTTTTAGACGCGCTTGCTTTACAAAAATATTTTACAATAACAAATGAACATTGTAAAATTACACAATTTGCTTTTTTTCAGCTGTCTTTACAAGAGTACTTTACACTGTAAATGATACAACTTATAATAAAATTGTTTTATTCTTGCTTTCACGACGCACATAAATTACAGCCTGCTTTTTAATTTTTGTTTCTTGTTAGTAATACAAACACATTACTTGGCTACAAGTCTGTACAGAAACATGGTAACGTATTTGATAAATTATTCACCTGATAGGACTGATTCTCAGCGCCCTGTTGCGATGGCGTCAACGGCCGTCGCGGCTGTGTGCCCTGTTGTGGTATGAGATTGCTGGGGTACATGCCCCATTGTACACCGTAATACTGTGGCATTTGTGCAGTTATCAGGCCCATATAGGGTGCGGCATCTTGCCCTGGATTGATGACGTAGGGAGCTGCTTGTTGCGCGGCATAGGCGGCATTCTGTTGTGCGGCCAGAAACTGCTGTGATGCGGCCATTTGCGCCATCTGCTGCGGCTGCATTGTGCCGTTCGGTGCACCAGGTGGCGCAGCCGATGTGGCAGCTGCCGCAGCAGCAGCGGCGGCCGCGGCATTTGTGGCAGCGAGTCCAGGATTCTGTGAGCGGAAAAGTTGCTGCAAAGATAAAGAGGAAGACGGTATAAGTTTAGTGCATAATTTTCATTTATTTATGGTTCGATAATAATGAAAGTTAATTGATAAATCTTTGATGATAAATAATTGTTGTAATTATAAAAACAAAAAAATGTTGAATGAGGTACGATTAATAAGAAATCACAATTTTTTGTTTCGAAGCACGGAGAGATTTTAGCCGCCCTAATGTATGACTATCATTTCCTTACTACGCCATAAACTGTCTTCACTCTAAATTAAGAAATATAGCAAAGCATGGAATTGCTAAAGATATACAACAAAGTTAAGAATATGTAATTTTCAAATCAATTCAATTAAACGCGCAAATTACCGCGAATTATTGATGATATGGAGGCGGAAAACTTTCGTACTTCTACGAAGTACAATGAAAGTAATTCAATATGAATATACTATATACTATACAATCGTTGCCATACACACACATACGCACATACACATATTAATACAAAACAGTGTAAGCAGCCTAAATAACAAACTACATGGCTCAAGGACACGCAAAAGGAATAAGTATACAGTTATGTAATGCCAGGCAACTTCGCATTTGTATTGGCGGCATAATCGCTTGGGTAGAATTATTCAAACTGAATGTGGCATAAAATAACAATCAAACCCAGAAGTGAAATCGAGCGCCGCACCGCGCACCGTAACACTTGGCTGTAGCATATTAATAAGAAATCGAAAGTAACACCAGAGCACGCGGGAAATCATATAATTTTGCGCCTTGAAGTATGCTTGCGAGTAAATATAATAACCATAACAATTTATTAGCAACAGGCAAGCCAGAAGGCGATAAAGAGCACACATACAAATAAACGAAATGAACTGTGCTTAAATTATGTACCGTTAAGTGGCTTAGGTGTGGGAAAATATGAAGTGCTAGTGCTTTAGAGTGTGTGTGTGGTGGCATACTGTGTATGGAAGCATGTGAAAGTTTGCACTAAGAAAAGGGAACTGCAAAATTTTAAACTGCTCATAGTTTATTATAAATACAGAAACATGTCGTTTTGATAAAATTTTCACGGTATCTAAGAAAAAAAAAATTTTTTTTGACTCACCATAATATACATACATACATATATACTACTAAATAATAAAGTACAGCTACGCAAGTACGCAAAATTATAATTGAATTGATATTTCATTGCTAATGATTAACAACTGTTGCCGGCGCTCAGCCAAAGAACTGAGCCGGCCTTAAGAGAGAATTAACTACGCTAGATGGTAATTTCGAGGCAAAATTGAAATTGAATTTGCGAATTCGCAAAAATGCTGCTACTGCTGCTGCCACTGGCATGCTTAGGTCATTTGGTTACATTTCAGCAACAGATGTCACAAAAAGTCATGACCCAAATACAAGCGTAAGTTAAAGGAAATAAAAGATTGTAAGCTTTTCAGAAGAAAAATGAATACAGCCAGCTGAAAGCAAGACAAAGTGGACTAAAGCGAAAATAAACTGAAAAAAAATAGAAATTAGAATTTCATGCTTACGCAAAATACTTGCAACTACATATATACATACATACATATGTATATACAAAAATGCACAAATTTACATATGGATACTTGGTAGGCGAACCTTGAAGAGTTTTCGTAGTAAGAGTCTTTATAATCATTTTGATCGGTAAGTTTGTATGGCAGCTATATGCTAAAATGATGCGATCTGAAGAATATTTTCAAAGATGATAGCGTTGCCTTGGATAATAATCTATGTAAAATTTTGCGAATATATCTTATCACATAAAGAAGCTTTTCATACAAGTACTTGAATTTTATCAATCAATTTGTGTGGCAGCTACATGCTATACTAATCCGATCTGGTAAATTTCTTTAGATATTATAGATTTGCTCCAGAAAATAATCGATGCCAAATTTCATGAAGATATCTCGTTAAATAAAAAAGTTTTCTATGAAAGGACTTGATTTTGACAGGTTAGTTTGTATGGCAGCTATATGCTATATAAGTTCGATTTGCACAATTTCTTCTGAGTTTATTAGTTTGCCTTGGACAACAATATATGCCAAATTTCGTGAAGATATCTTGTCAAATAAAAAAGTTTTCCATACAAGGGCTTGATATTACTCAATCAGTTTGTATTGCAGCTATATGCTATAGTTGTCCAATTTAGACAATTCTTTAAGATATTGTAGCTTTGCTTTGGATAATAATCTATGTAAAGTTTTGTAAAGTTATCTTATCAAATAAAAAAGTTTTCCATACAAGTACTTGATATTGATCGGTCAGTTTGTATGAGAGCTATATGCTATAATGGTGCAATATTGGCGATTCTAACAAATGAGCAGCTTCTTAGAGAGAAAAGTGTGTATTCAAAATTTTAGATCGATTAATCACTTATATATAGTATATACTTTATTGTCTCCGAAGTTTTCTACTGGGTATTACGAGTTTTGTGGCAAGCTTACAATACCAAGTACGCAATAAAAGTATTAAGTCCACGAAACAGACATAGGTAGAGGAAATAGTTATTGTTTATATACCATATGTATGTACGAAAAAAAACGTGTGCAAGTGCTGTGGGTGGCATGCAATTGCATGTTGCAAGCAGTTAACAATTTGCATGCATGCGATGGCAAATATGCTTATTTCTGAACTATTTGCGAAGTTTTCTATTTCCATAGTACAAATAACATGTGTGCCCATGCAATAAATAGCAAATAGCAAGCTGAAGAGATTACCACTTAACTATGCCACATTTCGATTGTATACTCTATATTTTGTATACTACACGCTTCTAATACATTTGCAAATTGCAGCGGTGACTTTACCAACTGAAATTGCTAATAAGCTGAAAACATTACCGGCGTAAATTACACTACGGCGACACTTTAGACTAAAGCTTACAAAGTAAAAGTCGCATTTAAACGTGTAAGCGGCGTGTATATTTTATAAGCACTATGCTCACTTATGCCACTTATAGTACAGCATTTAGTTGGCATTAGTGCTTACAAAGTGTGCGCACACTTTCAACGATTCAGCGCACTGTAAAAGTCTATATGTTGCACTTGTGAGCGCACTTGCAAGCGCGCAAGTTTAAGGACATTTTAACTGCTGTGTGCGCGAACAAGTTTAAATAGCTCTAAACGAGCATTTCAAAGTGCACTTAATCCGCAGCACTCATGCGCATGCTGTATATAACTTGCAAAACAACAACAACAAAAACAGAAGTTGCAATAGCAAAAATTGTATGACAGCTACACATAGTATGTACATATTAAATTAGCTGCTGGTGGTTGGGTAGCAGGTAGCTGACACGTGGCAATCTGAGAAAGGAGGCAAAATAACATTTTTAAAAGTTTAGAGCAACACTTTGCTGCAGATGCTTAACTGCATATATGTATATTTATGTACGCATATGTATATTTATGAACATATGTACATATATGGTATGTATGTATGTATGTAGGTATGTGTAATGAAAATCATAGAAATGGCAATTAACTGCAGTTACAAACTGGAAATTTACCAGCCTCTTGGCTTGCCAGCAATGTCAATGCAAAATGTTGGTTAGCTGTTGCAAGCAACACCTGTCATCAGTCAACTATTGTTTGTTCATTGTCAGCCTCCTGGCCACTACAGCTTGCAATGACAAGCAGAATTATCAATAGTTGACCAGCTTATATAGACCAACAGCTCCGTGTGGCTTAGAAAAGTTGGAAAAATGTCAATCATAAGCATTGCTCACAACATTGCAACATGAAAATCAAATGAACAGTGTTTATAGTCTACAACTTGTTATTGCCTGTGTTCGAAGTCAGCTTCATTAAAACGCTGAAGCAGGCAACTAGACATGTCGATCAGCCGCAGCAGACATGTACATTTCAAAAGCTCAAAGTATGAAAAACAACATTTCAAAAGTGCCTTTCTTTCTACCCCCTTTCGCAATTGCTGCAACAGTTGTTGCTTGCTTGCAACAACAAAACACAATTGTCCCAATTTGCAACACAATTGACATAGTTTGCACAACTGATAGATGAAAAGACAGCTACAGCTGTTTGTATCGAAGAAAACTTGTTTATCACGTTTCATTTAAACAATTTTTTTAGCGCGCACTTTCTTTCATAGAAAATTTCCCACTTAACACACAGGTTTTTATAAAACATTGCAAAGACAATGAGTAAGACAATGTTGCAAGCGGAGCAGCAACGCACATAAATCGCATGGAGCAAAAACAATTATTTTTTGCACCAAAGTAAGGCAATCGAAATCGGACGTGCCATGGCAGGGCAATTCCCAACAAGCGGCGCATTATTCCAACTTGCTTTGAAAATATTGGACTGCAGACCATATTTGTGCGGCGATTTGTGAATTGGAAAGCGAAAAATAAGTGAAAAATATGCATTATTAAGCAAATAATTGCAATGAAACTTGGCCAATTGCAAGCTTATGGCACACGGGCAATAATAGACAAAGAAAATTGTTAAGCATCTTCTTCCATACTCGTTTATAATGAAGATTTTCACTGATGGTATTTAGTTCAACAACTATTTTAGACGAAAAATATTTAAATGTTCTCTCTGCTTTCCCCGGCGGGTACTGCGTCGACTACCCTCAGAGCTGGAGTGTTTCCTCCATTCGGAGAACATGACCTAGCCAGCGTAGCCGCTGTTTCTTATATTTACATACAACGAGAAAAGAGGCTGACGCTGTGAAGCTAATCGTCAATTGGAGGAACGCGCAACGTCCAGGGCATAGCGACTGCCCATGAGATAACCAAGAGGCATTTAATCGTGTCATTCCTTGACACAAGCAACCCCCTTGGACAGAGTACGCAAACAAAAGTAGTGTTGAAACTACAGGGTGCGCTTTTCGCACGATTAGATAGAGCCCCGATCGCAGCTATGCCATCGTACGACAGTGCGGGCTGCCTTAATGGGGTCAAGATCTTTAAATGTTAAGACAATCCCTCACTGCTACGAATAAAGGAAGTAGTTATGAAGCTTCAAAGTCTGTAGGCGGACGGCGTCATAGAAATAGTTGACCGTTTCTGCATTCCGTCCATACTGAAGGCGAAGATACTCAAACCTCGCACAGCAAAACCGGAGCATGCACTGCGGCTCCTCAGAAGACAATATCCTGCTTTGCCGGCGGAAGTTTTGTGGGGTGCTGAAGTTCACCAACTCCGGCAAGGAGGATGGTAGCAAACACTACATCCTCTAAATAAATATGTTAGTCGGCCGAGGATATATTGTACGAAAGATTCTCCTCAAGAAGCCCAACTCGACCAATAACAATGAAAACACACTAAGGAGCGAGAGCTGGAGACGGATCTCGGTATGTCCCACGAAGCATGCACACATCGAAGCTGTAAGACAAAGGTAAGGAAGAGCGCGAGATTTAACTCGTCGAAACCCGTACTTTACAGTGTAGGTTCTTCAAATACACCTTCATAAAAGAAAGGTCCCCTCTGCTGAATTCCTACTCAATTTAGAGCGAAATGGCTACGATTCGGCTTTAGCTCAGCAATCATGGATAGCCCCGAGAAATATGGTATTTGCTAATATGGTCCGCTATAGACGGCAAATGAGCAGCTTCTTGGGAGTAAAGGACACGAGCAGAATTTCAAAACGAAAAAAATCTCAAAAAACTGAGAGATTCATAGACAACTCTGCTCGTCGTGCTGATCATTTATATATACGTTCGTTCCAACGTTCCCTTCTGGATGTTAAAAATTTCTTGGCAAACTTAGTATACCCTGTTCAAGCCGCTTTTTCTTTACACTCACTGCATAAATAATATACAAAATTACTAATAATATCGAAATATATTATTAATAGAAATTATGCGCGCTTTCAGAAAGCAATTCTAGCTGCCGCCATTTTCATAAAAACAAAATTACCAATTATGCGAACATAATTGTTCTGTAATTTGAGCAGTAATGATATTTCAACTTATTTTTATTAATAAAACTGCCAAATAAAATAATACTAACTAAGCATCTATACACACGCGTCCTTGCTATCCTGCGTAGCTCACATTACATCATCCATTGCTGTGGCAAGCCCAACACGACGCCTGCTCCCTTACATAAATAACTACTTCTCATATTTCGTGCCACTTTTCCACTGCTTTTTCCACTTTTCCACTTTTCCCAACCATGACGTCAGCAAGTATTCTTCGTTTTGTTCTTGTCAAGTCGCACCAAGCCAAGTATGAGTGCTGGCAACACCAATTAGAAAGCAAATAGGGGCGTTCACACAAAACAACACAACAACGCACCAAATTGTACACTTGGGAGCTTATTAAAAATAATGAAAGTGTGGACCGTGCCACACAAATGAAACTCGGTCGCTTGAGGGGCGGAAATATACGCGTTGGAAGGCGAAAGTGCGCGATTACGTAATGCATACACAAAGGACTAAGCGTACGAAGCAATTTCTTTGACTACGCAAGGGAATGCCGAAGCGCAACAGTTTGCAATGTGTATTGAAGGCAAGTGCGCCAGAAGTTGGCAGCGAAGTTTTTGTTGCCGTGTAGCTTTTTATTGCCGTGTAGCTTTTTGTCGTGCTTACATTTGCGTTTTGTTTTATTTCAGTGTTTGTAGTTCCTTTTCTTTGTGATTACTTATTATTTATTTATATATTTTTTTTATTTTGAAACACTCGTATGTGTAACGCTGGCTCTGCTTATTCCCGCCGCTCAAAAATGATTTCGCCTGCCTGTCGTGCGTGGTTGGCATATTTGTTCGTTAATTTTTGCATTAAGGTCTTTCAAAAAATTTCGCTGAACGGCATTTTTTAAGAAAGTTTTTTATATCTTGAGTTACATTATGGGCGTTTTAGTAGGGATACGTAACTTTTTTGAAAATGCAAAATAACGTATCATCAATAAAATCGAATTTGAGTTACGATTCACTACATGATATTACATATACATATGTAGCATACAATTTCCAGCTTTCGATGCCAGATATAACCAGTTTATAACCGTTTATAACCAAAGTGATAACCAATATATAACCAGTTTATAACCAAAATTATAACCAATATTATAACCAAAACCCAAATTTTGTTTCAATATGAGTGCTTTCTATTATAACTTTTTTCCTTCGCCTGTAAACTTATGAAACATGTAACTTATGGTACGTTATTTCGCAGTTTAGGTGAAGATATGTAACCTATATTCACCGCGAAGAGTCTAGCTTACCAAGGTGCAAGAATTTTTCAAATCCATAAGGTAGTTTCGGGGTCTATTCAATCCAAACTAACACAAAATTAAATATATTATCTTCGTAGTATTAGTATAAATGAATGTTGTAGGATAATAAATAACAAAATAAGAATAGTTGGTAACACCCCGTAAATTTTTATATAGGCAGTAACTAAGTACGCTCCCTTATATACACCATAAGTGCACTTGCAGATTTTATGAGCATCATAAATTTCATGCAAAAAAATATGCGCACTTTCGTGTCATTTGCATGCACAAAACTTGTAGTTATTTCAAGCAACTTGTCCCAGCACCACCCCGTTGCACGATCCAAACTTTCATTATTTTTCTTTTTCATTTCATATTCAACTTTGCTCCTTTATGTGAGTGATTTCGCTTTCTACATGAGTGAAAATTTCTGGACATACTTATAATACGTCCGTTTATTGTATTTTAGGTTGTCTTAAGGCAATCTTTACACTAATATCAACCAATAATTTTTCATGTGTCTTAACATATTTTAGGATTGGCTATCACTGTGGCATAAATCTGCCGAAGAATTGCTTTTTAATGAAGATATCAAGTTCAGATGTATTTTTATACCCTGAAGTAGCGCGACGATCTGAGTTGATTTACCCATACCTGTCCGTCCCTCAGTTTTAGAGTTACTAATCTGAAATTTTGCACAGGTCTTTTTCTCCCCAAGAAGCTGCTTATTGGTCCGAACCGCCTATATTGGACTACTATATCATATAGCTGCCATACAAACTGAACGATCGGAATAATGTGCTTGTATGGGCAACTCTTTTATTTTAAGAGATATCCTCACGAATTTTTGGACAAATAATTGTCTGAGGTAGTGGTAAAATATCTTAAGAAATTGTTCAGATCGATTCACTATAGCATATAGCTGCCATACAAACTGAACGAACAAAATCAGGTTCTTGTATGGAATCTTTGCATTTTTATAGGTTAAACCGAAAGAAAAAAAAAACCAAAGAAAAAAATATAAAAAAAAATTAAAAATAAGAAAAAAATAAAATAAAATAAAAATTAGAAAAAAAATAAGAAAAAATAAATAAACAAAAAAAATGACAAAATGAATGGAAAATGAATTGGTTCAAATTACAATTACAACTCATATGTATGACAAAGAAAAAAATTATTTATTAGTTCCTAGTATTTGTTTCTTAAAAAAGAAAAGAAAAATGTAAAATGAGAAATGAGAAATCTTTGTAGCCGCAAGCCACAGAAATCTCCCGAGAGAAAAATGGCAGACGGCGAAAAAAAAATTTGGCGCCAAAGAAAATGGCTTCCATATGGAGCACTTACGGCTATTTATGAGTACAATTTAATGAAATCATTTCCAGCTTAAATGACTGCGTTTGTTTCTTGCAGCACAAAGAAAGAAAATTTCCCAAAAATGAAAGAGCCAAAAATAAACAAGAAACGAATCAGACCAAGTATTATTAGCCTAGGGGAGAATTGCGGCGAAGAGCAGAAGGGGGGATATACACGTTTGAGTGCTGTATGGAATTCAATTGTTGTCCGCGTCGTAGGCTCATGGCCGCACTTGCGACACGTGCGTGCATATGTTGCAACAACGAAAACACAAACATTAGCTAGTGCCCGCAGCAACAATATTGAGCCGAAAACATTTTGTGGCAAGCAAAATTAATTTAATGGCAGATACATAAGTATGTATATGCAACTACATGTGGCTATGTACATTTGTATATGTAACATATATTGGTATGTGAAGATTTTCACTAGTGTACAAACATACATGTGTATGTATAAGTTTTGTAGATAAGCAGCGATGATGAGAAAAATGTGAGTATACACGTGCAAGCGTACAAATATGTATTTATTTCTATCAGATTATTGTTTACATTAAATGCAAACAAGCATGCGCCTTATGATTGATGAGCGATATTGTGGCCGCACTAAAGATGGGCAGAGATAAGTGGTAATGTGTTGCTGGAAACAGCATTGTGTCGAAATGATTGAAATGGCTTAGAGCTTTCACAAAAAGAAATTTGGCTGCTTAAAAGTGAAGCATACTTAAGCACAAGCGCCGTAGAATAAGCAGAGAAGAGTACATCACATAGTATACAATACACGCGTATATCAACAAGCATGTGTAAATAAGCGTCGCATATTTAGTACAGTGTTAACACATTGTTCTGCCATAATAAACAAAACATAGTTATAATGTGACCTCATTTCACTAAATGCGTCTTTTTTTGTTCGACCCCGCCCAGCTAAGTGCATATGTGCCTATAGAAAAATGTGTGGGAGTGTAAAGAAATTAATCGAAAAATCAAGGAAATGATCAATTGTCAAAACATTTCCGACCACCCCGGCACTTACAGGCAAAATAAAATATTTGCCAGTTGCCACCCCAAAAACTTATCGCATATTGCACAGTACTACCACCCGCGCATGTAACATGAGTAAATGCTCAAATGAATAGAAAGGCCACCATTGCTAATGTGTGTAAAACGAGAACTTACAGCAAACATATACAGATATATATAACTTACCATAGAAATGGTAGGTACAATATACAGCGCACCCTCGCTAATGTGAACACTCTATAGTTCGAACACCCCATAATGTGAACAGGTTTTTTATGCATTGACTACTCTATAATGTGAACAAACCCAAAAGGCTCTATAATATGAACAAAAGACGTTAAAGTATTTGAATGTAGTTTACACAGATCTCAGCTAATTCTGAATTTGGGGAATCCCCTAATTGTAGAATAAGACTCTCATTTGTATTGCATGTAATGCGTAAAATACTTCAGATGCAATTTTGTATTCGCGTGGAGTGTTTCGATTTAGATTTTCTGTTAAAAATGAATTCTAAAAAACACTCGTTTTTGACATTGAAGCAAAAAGCTGATATTCTCGATTCTTTAAAAAGAAGCTCATCTATGACGTTCTTAGCAAAGAAATATAATGTTACTAAATCAACAATTTGTGGAATCAAAGCAAAAAAACAAGTGATTTTAAAGTTCGTGAACAACACATACTCGGGACCTGGACAAAGAAGAACTCTGCGTCCTTCACAGCTGCCCTAAATGGAGAAAGCTCTTTATCGTTGGTTTATCAAAATGCGGAATAAAAACTGGCCAGTAAGTGCCTTAATGTTGAAAGAAAAGGCCAAAGTACTGCATGCACAAGTAAAGGAAAATGAATCTAACTTCAACGCTAGTGATGAATGGCTTCAAGGATTTGAAAAAAGGTACGGTATTCGACTGCTGCAAATATCAGGCGAAAAACTATCTTCGCTGCCTCGGCTCGTGGATCCATTTAAGGAAAAACTTAGAGCTAAAATGGCCGAACTGGAGCTGTGTAACGATCAGTTATATAATGCTGATGAGTCAGGCTTATTCTGGAAACTTCTGCCAGAAAAAACGTACTTGTCCAGTATGGAAAAGAGAGAGAATCACGTTTTTATGTTGCTCAAACGCCACTGGATCTCATAAACTGAAACTTTTTGTAATTAAAAAGGCAAAGAATCCACGCTGCTTTAAAAACTTTCAATGCCCCACAGACTATAAGAGCTCAAAATCCGACTGGATGACGTCGGCTGTTTTCAAGGAATGGTTTCATGAGTCCTTCGTTCCACAGGTGAGGATTTATTTTGTATTTTGTTAACTTTTTTCTTTTAAATTTGGTTTTTAGCTAACGTCATTTTTAAAGGAGAAAGGTTTGCCAATTAAAGCTCTACTCCTAATCGACAACGCTCCTTCTCACCCAAATGAAGCTCAGCTGGCAACGGAGGATGGACAAATTTTGGCAATGTTTATGACACCAAACGTTACTCCCCTCATCCAACCAATGGTTCAAAATGCCATAAAGAGCACAAAGTTGCATTACATAAAACAGCCTTTTAGCCGCAATAGCAGCTACAAACTCCAATTTACTCGATTCGATGAAAAAATTTACTTTACGAAGAGCTATAAATCTTTTGGATACCGCTTGGAGTCGTGTCAGCGAAGTAACATTAGCTAATTGCTGGAAAAATATTATAAATTTTACGGCAGATGATGACGATCCTGAAGATAGTGTTCCGCTCGCAGTTTTAAAAGAAAAATGGGGAGCTGAACTTCGCGCCTTGATGCGCAATACCGTCGATCTCCTTAACAGTTTGAATGCTGAGGTTTGTTCGTTTTCGCAGAATCGCACAAAGATATGCAGGTTATTATTGAAAATGATTTCTTATTAACCATTTCAGGCTGAATTAACGCTACCAGGCGTTCATGAATGGAACGAAGATATTGAAGATGATAATGCAAATGACGAGCATGAAGAAGAAGACGATTCCGATGAAGGCAGCGTATCGGAGGTAGAGGAGAAAATTAAGCGGACTGAAGCAGTTGAAATTTTCAACAAGACGATAAGGTGGGCTGGTCATGAAGACGTCGATCCAAATGATGTAAATGTACTAAGACGTCTAAGAGAGAAAGCTGTGCTCCAACTTTTAGAAACACAGAAGATACAGAAAAGGATGACTGATTTTTTCAAATTAAACATAAATTTTGTATATGTATAATGTGTTACGTAAAAATTTATATGTAATGAAAACATGAAAAAAATGAATTCCAATATATAAATACGTACTATCCTATTCTTTTGAAGCATTTCATAATGTGAACACTTTCGATAATGTGAACTGCCTTGGTTTTAATTAGGTCAGATTATCGAGCGTGCGCTGTATAGGAATTATTTTAGGCAAATAAAAATCGATTTAAGACCAAACTGGGTCATCTATTCGTTATAAAAAATAGTAATAGTGAAATTCGAATATTTTTTTATCTTATTTATGTTTACCAGTTTGAAAAATGAAGCATCTAGTGTAATAATATCAATACTGGACACTAAAATCATTCCGTACAGTATTAACAGCGTGTGCGGTCGTCATAGCGTATGAGTAACTAAGTGCTGGTGCAGATTGCAGCAAAAAATTCTAAAAAAGTCGAATAAATGTAACGTATATGCCATTGAAAAACTGAGAATAAATCTAAATCATTAGGCCGACCAGTTATTTTTCTAATGAAATACTTTGCTTCGTATAAAGCATGCTCTTTTGCGCATTAAAATTTTCAAGATTCATAATTCATAACTCCAAAATTTTTCAAAATGCGGCCAACTAAAAAAATACGTGTACAATATTTTGCATCAAAAAATACAAAAAAAATGTTTTGTAGAAAAAAAATGTTTGCATAAAAATTTTGAATGAAATGGCTCTTATACCACTGTGGGCAGAAAATAGTAAGACTTTGTTCATAACTTAAAAACTCTTAATATATTCTTCAAAATCTATGTAGTCCCATCAAAATAGTCCCCATTGGTCCTAATAGACTTAAGGCAACGTTTTTTCCAATCCTCGAAACAGTTGTTAAAGTCAATTTTTTCGGATTTATAAGCGTTCATCGAAGGCGTTAAATAAAAAGTTCCAACACTTCTACAGTGATACCCAGTTTAGGCGTTGTAACTGAAAAAACTCCTATAGCAATGGTAAAAGTCTCAATAGGACAGAATAGACCCTAGATCGCAGTGGAATTCTCACTTACTTATCTAAGTATTGAGAACAGTGCCTACAAAAATAAAACACACACACACACAATTTTTAAAGGAAAAATGGTTAATTGTTTTGGTAATCTAATCACCAACCACACTACTTTAACTACACAATGCTCAACTCACATACACAAATTACGCTGCTGAACGAAAGCCAAAGCCACTATTTAGTGACAAACAACAAAATAAACATTGTTGAAAACCGAGCACACAAAGCAAACACCTGAAATCGTATTGACCCCATTTCTCGAGTGGACTTCTAGTATTTGTATTGAGTGAAAGGAAGGAAGTTTGTCATACCAGCACTACTTACAGACATACATACATAAGTGCGTATATGCAACGACAACAAAATATCCCTTCGTCTGTCCACTTAGGCTGAAATCGTTGCGCCGGTATTTACTCTAACAGTTAGGCCTTACAGTTAGCGGCGCATTTATTCTTAATTAAAAGCAAATTTTATTATGCCAACAAACTTGAAAGTGCTTTTGGCCAACTAAAGGACATATTAAGTAAATATCAGACGTATTTTTCTTTGGGTTCTTTGGGTTTTGGGGTATAATAAAACTCGTTATAAAGAAAAACAACAACAATAATTAAATAAAACTGCGCCCATTAACAAACCGACAAAGTGCTTTGATGACCAACGGCACGAATGCGAGCCGCTATTTAATTAGAACCGTATTTGATTTGGCGCGCGTATTGTCGGGAGCACATTTTGAGGTTAAGTGTGGAACGCCTGCGACTGTTTGGTGTTCTCATTAGATTGCGCAATAAAATATTTACGTTTGTGATTAAGCATGATAACGGAATGTCTGGCATTACGCGGCATTAAAATAATCAAAGCAATGATTTGTAGGTTGAGCGCCATTTTTTTTTGGCAAGCGCATTAAGGCGCGAGTAAATATACCGTTTAACTTAAAATATGCCACAACTTTTGCTGAAGTCCTTTCTATTTCATGTTCGTGAAACAAGAAGCAAATAATGCAGATTTGCTTCTACTTGAACTGTGTTATTTGTGAAAACTTACTTTCAGTTTTTTTTCTTATTTTTTCCACTTTTTTTCATATTTTCCTCATTTTTTTCCTTTGACACGCTTGAACACTATTCTGCAGTGAATTGATAGCCGACAAAATACTTTTGTGCCACAGTTGGAGAATACCACAAAAAGTCTTAGTATTCATTGGCAACCGACGCAGCAACCGAGACAAAAGTTGGGCGGAAAAGTTTGCTAATTATTTCAATTTGTCGTAGATGTCAAAAGTGTCTCCAAGGAAACGGCAAAGCTGAAAAGGCTCGAGCAAAAAAAAACTCTCATTCAATTGAAATATTAGTGAAATTAAAGAGAGTTGAATAAGTTGAACTTGAAAATGTGGTGGAATGAATAGAAAACAAGAAAAACCGTTAACTGCGGCGGCACCGTTGCTAGAATATCCTTCACATGTGCATTTCGTATAGCATGAAGGGTATCGCATAAAAAGACATTTTTCTTTATTTGGAACGATCAGTTTGTATGGTGGCTACATCGTACAGTGGTGCAATCTGAACAATTTCTTGGGAGATTGTAGCGTTGCCTTGGATAATAATATATGCCACATTTCATGAAGATACCTAGTCAAATAAAAAAGTTTTCCATATAAAAACTTGATTTTAAATGATCAGTTTGTATGGCAGCTATATGCCATAGCGGTCCGATTCGGACAATATATTTGAAAATTGTAGCGTTGCCTTGGATAATGTTCTATGCGAAATTTGATGAAGATATTTCATAAAACAAACAAGTTTTCCGTATAAGAACTTCATTTCGAAAGGTCCTTTTTGTATGGCAGCTGCATTTTATAGTCAGCCGATATCGCCAGTTTCTGCAAATAAGCAGTTACTTAGGGAGATAAGGACGTGTGCGAAATTTCATATTGATAGCTCAAAAACTGAGAGACAGACGGACATGATTAAATCGACCAAGCTCGTCACGCTGATCATTTATATATACTTTAAATGGTCCCCGTCGTTTCCTTTGGGTGGCAATTTCGTGGTAAACTGAACATATGGGGATTTTTTAATTGACCTGTTAATATACCCTGTTTAGGGTATAAAACCATTGACGACCCAAAAAGAAAATTTCCTAAATATAAAAAAAGAAAATATAAAGTGAAGCGAAAGAGGGTGCACTTTTATGTATTTGTGTACTATTATTTGATGTTATTTCCATTAAGAATTAATATACAACCATTTTAACTGCTAACGTTTTCCGAATGAAGCTGAAACCGAAACTGAACTGAAAGAGAGCGATAAAACAGAAACAGATATCGCATTTGGCAATTTAATAATGCGAGACCAATTTAAGAAACATTTTAAAGAAAACTGAAATTCGAAGCTTAAATCCTAAAGCTATGACTAGTAGCTATACTTATAGAGCAAATGTGACGTTAAAGAGCCGAATAGAGCAAAGAAAAGCGAAAACAACCACAATGAAAGCCATCAATCAAGCCCACGCAAACATGGGCGGACTTATTGAAATATATTTATATATATACATATGTATATGCACGAGTATGTATGTGTGCATAGCTTTTATGTGTCAGCCAACGAGGACAATAAGCGTCTACTTACGAATGGACATTAAAAAGCCGAAAGCAAAGCGAACGCATAAAGCCACAAAAATGTGTAACATGACACCATAAAAATGCAATCACAAAAAATTTATGTGTATGCGTGCAGCGCATAAATTCAGGGTCATATTGACATACAAAGATATTAGTTCAAGTAGAGTAGTGCTACAGATATGGTGAATTCCATAAGAAAAGCCGAGTAGAGCAACGAAATTAGCAATTCTTATTGTTATTCTTATTTGTAGAAGAGAAAGTCGCCTTTGCTTACTTTTAGGGGGTTGCAAAGTTCTCTTTATTATGCACTTTAGCAATTGTTTATTAATTTTTATAGTTCTACGAATTTTTACTACACATATAACTGTAATAAAAAATCACTAGAAATTTCCGCTTTTGTACGGTGGTATTATATAATGAGAGGTACGCCAAGCGGATTATAAATATTAAGTTTTGAAATTCACTAATTCTTAATGAAAATGTGTTAATACAAAAATCAGCTCTCTTAGAGTTCCTTACCTGAAAACAGAAAAAAAAAACATTAATCTAGTATAATGCCATAATATCTGGTTCTACGGAAAAGTTGTAAAATTAGTTTTTCACGAAATGCCGACTGTCTGCAAAAAAAAGCAATTTTTGCACAATTTTTTGACTATTTCGAATGTTTTAAATTCCAGACAATTCTATAAAGAAGTCTTTTCAAAAATTATAGGAAACTCGGTTCAATAAAACCAGAGAAGTCAAGGCTACAACATATTACAGATGTATGTATATTTATCATACAATTTTAACCTCCCGCTGTCAGATATAACCAATATATAACTATTTTATAACCAATATATTATCATTTTATAACCAATACATAACCGTTTTATAACCAATATATTATCATTTTTTAACCAATATATAACTATTTTATAACCAATACATAACCGTTTTATAACCAATATACAACCATTTTATAACCAAAACTCAAATTTTGTTTCAAATAAGTGGTTTCTTTCGTATCACTTCTCCTTGGCATGTAAACTCATAAAAAGTGGTGATACGTTATTCTGCATTTTAGGTGATGATATATAGAAGAGGCAGAAAAGAATTGAAATTTTGTCACCGTGTAATCAGTCAAGGAATTTTGAAATATTTAGTTTTGTGAAAAACGAGTTTTAAGATAAACTGCTGGAGCTGATTGCACTGAGCGGCTATACCAAAGAAGGCTAAAACTATTAAAATTGCACTAACCAAAACTTATTTTTAGAAGTAAGTTGTTTTTAGAAGTATAGCCTATCGAAAAGAATCGTCACCGACTCTTCAAACATAACTTAACTTAACTTAAGCTTAAAACTTTGCAACGACTTTAAGCGGAACCAGCCAGTGCGAATTCTTCAGCTGGTAAACGAATTGATTAGCTTTTTAATAGCTTCTATGCCTTATTACTGCTGATAATGAACTACTTTCAAAATAAAACTAGAGACACACTAGTGGTAATAATTCTAAGAAGGTAAAAAAAAACAATAAAACGCAAAAAAGTATAAATATAACTAAATTTGCAGTAGCTGATGTGACAGAGGTGACTGCCGCTGCTCTGGCATCAATACCAGCTAATTGCATTTGCAACCAACACAAGGACGAACACAAAGAGCATATGTATGTATATGTGTAGCCACACTTGTGTCACTTAGTGTACACCTACGTGGGTGTAAAGAGCAGCACGAAAATCAATTATATTGTAAAACGTGCATGAAGAAGCGGTGAAGTCGAAGGACAATGAGTGCAATAAGCAAGAGGGACTATTACAGTAGTGTTTTCTTAAGCAGAATTATTGGCTGAACTCAAATAATGTATGCATTAGGGTGGGTCGGGAAAATTTTTTTTATATAAAAATTAGGGTGTTTTATTGAAAACTCCTTTTTTTTCTTATCCTCGCTTAATTGACATAATGTATGCATTAGGATGGGTCGGAAAATTTTTTTTTAAATAAAAATTAGGGTGTTTTATTATAAACTGTTTTTTTTATTTCTTATCCTGGCTGAATAGAAATAATGTATGCATTAGGGTGGGTCGGAAAAAATATTAGATCTACTTAAGGAGTTTAATTAAAAAAAAGTTGGGTGTTTTATTGAAAACTCTTTTTTATTTCTTACCCTCGCTTAATCGAAATAATGTATGCATTAGGGTGGGACGATTTTTTTCTTATCCTTGTAGAACTGAATTAATGAATGCATTAGGGTGGGTCGGGAACAATTTTATATATACATACATTACGGTGTTTCATTTAAAACTGTTTTTTTATTTCTTATCCTAGCTGAATTGAAATAATGTATGCATTAGGGTGGGTCGAAAAAAATATCTATTAGATCTACTTAAGGAGTTTTATTTAAAACTGTTTTTTTGTATTAATTACCCTGGCTGAATTGAAATAGTGTACGCATATGGTGCATGGTGGGTCGAAATTTTTATTGTATACATTAGGATGGATAAAAAAAAATCAATTTCAACGCTTTTCACACATTGAAAAAAATTAGTGAACAGCTGATCTTAGCGAAAAACTTCCAAAGGAAAAGTTGCAGAGATTTTCATAGAAGCGTAAAAGCCTACTTTTTCAAAGTAAAAATCGAAAGAAAACGTTTTTTCGCCCACCCTAGTATGCATTCAAATTTAAGTAACATATTAATTTTACATGAGACTTTTATAATTATTATTTTTAAAACAATATTGCTTCGATGAATAAGCATATTCATACAACCCTATGAAAATTTATAAGGTTTTATATTTACTATATCACAACTATTGCGCCTGGTATCACCATTTTGCAAAATACACAAACGCTTTGTTGTCTACAATTCAATTACAAGCCGTTATTTCATATTTCCTTAGAGATAAAAGAACAAACTAAATGGAGCAAAATGCAAGAAATGGTAGAAAAAGCGAGAACAAAAAGACGTTTTATAAAACATATTGAGCATATTGAAAAGTAAATGGACTACATGCGCATGCACTCTTAATCAATTGTGCAGACACTATTAAGGACGTATGTATGCACGAACATGGCAGTGAAGACGAGGCCAGACCAGCAGAGAGAATCTTATTGAAATGTCGAACAATGTGCAGGTGAAAGGCTTGAAAATTGAATAGAGTTGTGCGCAAGTATTGGTGAACTGTGTGTGATTATAGGCATGTATGTGAGCTAACTATAAATGACATGAACACACACACGCATATGCAATTCTGCCGTATATGGCACTTAAAGCGCTATAACTAGCTGCACAATTAGGTTAGCTGCTTTGCATTTGCACTAACACTCTGGCAGCCAGGTAAATATATTAAAAATTTTCAGCAACAACACTCAGTCTTTGATTGAATAGAAGTGAAATAAAGTGTATGAAGATTATTCAAAGGGCTATTTTGTTGCGAAATTCGTTTGAACTTTTCTGTTTTCTGTTTCAATGCAAGTGTGCGAATCTTGTTGAGCGCTCATGAAAGGACCGGCCGGCGATAACACACACTCGGCAAATGCAATCAGCTGCGCATAAAGTTGTGTAGCACATACAACAAAAAAAAAGAGAAAAAATTTGTATACAAAAGTAGCATACGTGTATATATGTATACATATGTATGTTGCAACAACATATGTACATAATTGCACGTGTGCAAATACGAAAGCGCACTCTCACTTCATCACACAACAAACAAAAGAAAAGTTTTTTTTGACTTTTTTGAACTTTATGCCGCTTTTTTGTTTGTTTATTGCTACTGTATCCTTTCACTGCAGCGGAAGGCGGAGGCACTTCAACACTTTGCAGTGTGGATGTGCTGTTTTATTTTTATTTCTATACCCTGAACAGGGTGAATTAAGCAGTATTATTCAAAGCAGCGATACAATCTGCGAAGAAATATAGCATATAGCTGCCATACAAACTGACCGATCAAATTCAAGACCTTGTAAGGAAAACTATTTTATTTTACGAGATATCCTTAGGAAATTTGGCATAGATTATTGCACGGAGCAACGGTACAATCTGCGAAAAAATTGTTCAGATCGAGCCACTATAGCATATAGCTGCCATACAAACTGAACGACAGGAATTAGGTCCTTATATGGAAAACTATTTTATTTAACGAGGTATCTGTACGAAATTTGAAATGTAATATTCTCCGAAGCAACGGTACAATCTGTGAAGAAAGTGTGCAGATCGGCCGACTATAACATATAGCAGCCATACAAACTGAACGATCAAATTCAAGACCTTGTATGGAAAAATTTTTTTTTTAACGATATACATATCTGCACGAAATTTGAAATGTAATATTGCCCAAAGCAACGGTACAATCTGTGAGGAAATTGTTAAAATCGGCCAACTATAGCATATAGCTGCCATACAAACTCTTAATTTATTCGAGAAGGGTATCATAGCTGCAGTGTAACCAAAGTTAAGTTAACGTGTTTGTTTTTGTTTTTATTTTGCTTTCTCCGTCACGCTGAAACTTTTTCATTGCTTGCAAATATCTTGTCTATGCGAAATTGTGCAAAATGCCATGTCCTTGCTGTCTGGCAGCACATCATTCATCCGTTCACTTGCACATCCATATGCATACATACGTACGCACACAGATAACAGCATGTTATGCATTGCTCTCAATATCGTTATGTATGCAAGTTTGCACACTCTTACAACCGCATACATATAACTGTGCATAGTTGCGTTTAAGCGTTTTTATTGCTGCATTGTTGCATAACAACAGGCGCTTTGGCATGAGTGAGAAAAATGCAGTTCCTATTGTGCATACTTTCCTGCATTCATCGACAGCGTACATACGCGTGCATGCTGTACAAAGAGCCAACATCGGGAAAAGTTTCGCACAGTGTTTTGTAAATTCCTATGTATGTACATATGTATTAGGGTCTACAGACATACTGGCTGCCGCACTTGTAAGCAACACACACAAACACGCATTTTGTACTGGCAAATATGTGCTGTAATTTGTGGCGAACAAGAATTTTCACACTATTAGAAAGTCAATTAGTTTCTGCACAAAAAGCTGGGGATTGCGCAGCCAAGTGTTTAGTACTTAAAGCGGCAGCGGAGGTGTAACTTTACGCCGCAATATGCAACAGTCAATTAAAAAGTGTGTGAAGGCTGGATTTGGTAAGCGATGTGTTTCGTAAAATAATAAGGCACGTTTTTGTGGTATTTTTAATTGAAGAAAATTGATTTTTGAGGCTGCAGCTCATTTCACTTTATTGACAATTAAAATCCTTTGTTGTTGCCAAATGGTGTTAGGCTATTTTTGCAATCAATTTTGCTGTCATAGTTCAAGCAATACATTGTATTTTCTAACGACTCAAGAATTTAAGATTTCAGGGTGCAGAGGGGCTCAGTTTTTGGGATGTCGACCTAAAATTTGGCACACGGCTCTTTTTCTCTCAAGAAGCCATGTATGAAGGATTTTTTTATTTGAAAAGTCAGGTTCATGAAATTTAGCACAGATTGTTATCCGAGGCATTGCTACAATCTCTGAAGAAATGGTTCGAATCGGATCGCTTTAGCATATAGCTGCCATACAAATTGACCGATCAAAATTTAGTGCTTGTAAGGAATTTTTTTTTTTTGTATAGGGTACTATTCGTTACAATCGAAATTAATGAATTTTCTTGTTGCTGCTTATTTTGTTTGTTATTTTCCGTTCAATGACTTTCCAGTTTTTCGATTTCGTGACAATAATTGTGGCAGAAAATCATCTCAGTCTTGAGCAAAATCTGACATTTTTCCAAAATTGGCATTTTTTAAATTTCAATTTTGTTATACAAATAGGCGTCGTTATATCTAAGCAACACAACAACATAGAACTAAACATTCATTATACTAGATTCATAATATTTTGGTTTTTTCAACTTGGGAAATAGCGATTAAATCACTGAAAATTAAATTTTAATTTTTGATTTTGAAAATTTTTGTATTTGTTCTTTATATATATTATTATTATATATTATATTATTCATTATAAATATATATACTCAAATTAAACACACAAAAAAGTTGAGAAAAAAATTTCATACAAAATTTCCCATCGATCACCTGTTTTTAGGCGATCACACTAAGCTTTATAATTTGCGAAAGTTAACGAAAAGTTAATGAACGCAAATTGTGCAGCAATTTTCGCACAATTTAACACAAAACGCAATTTCAAACGCTAATATACCGTTATGCTACCAAGAAAACACAGTGCCACATAATTTTATACTTTTTTCATTGATTTTTTCTGCTACACACTTACTTTTAATTTACTCAGAAATGCCATTTACGACAAGCAAGCACACGCCCTCAATACCACGTGCAACTAACAGTGGCTACCTCTACCATTAATAGCAACACAATTACAAATTGAATTCAAGTGCAAAGCAACATTTCCTACCTTTTAAACATTTCACTCTCGGAGGTGTGGCTCCTGCGCTTATTGTGTGTGTGTTTATGTTTGTATGCATGTGTGTTTGACATACAGAAGGACTCACAAGTGGCACGGTACTTTTGCCCGTTGCGCTGCTATAAAATTCTGCACGCTTTCCTTTCAGAAACAGTTGACAGTCGTACAATGAAAGAAATGTGGTGCTGCGGGGCGTATAAGTAATGTCAAAAGCAGCAGTCAATGGCACAATGACGCCAGCACAACTGGGGTAGTTGGCAGTTTACCGCATGGGCGTCGATCACAACATGATTTCACTCTTGCGGTGGGAATACGGGAATCATTGTATATAAATATATATTACTGTATATACTTGTATATACATATATGTATACAATACACACATATTACGCTCGCAAGTGTTGCTTTCTGCAACTTTGTGTCGCCTGCCTTCTTCCTCCACATTCAGCAATACAAAAAGAATTCTATTTAATTTTCAATTTTTAAATGTTTTTGTGTTGCTTAAGTGCTTTTTGTAATTGAGTTTTTAATTGGAAATATTCGATTAAAGCACGGTACTGTAATAATACAGTGTCGCAATCGTATTGACATTGCAAATTTGCGCAATTACATACATAAAAACATACATACATATATGGTAAAGCAAATTAATTATTCTACGACATGATGGCTGAATTGTATTTTGCAATTGTAAATAAGCCAATTGGTGTTGGTGGTGACCAAGTGATTGCTTTAAAGTAGCGATAAAGGTTAAGGTTGGAGCAGTTTCAGAGCCACTGAATTGCAGCTTATGTTTAGTTGAAAAAAGGAAGAATGCTACTAAAGTATGTTACCACTTTTTTTTAATAGTGACATTTTAATTTTTATGAGAATCATGACCTTCATATATACAAAGGATCTCATACAAGAACTTGATTCTGTTTGGTCAGTTTCTATGGCAGCTATATGCTACAGTGGTCCGATCTGGAAAATTTCTTCAGATATTTTAGAGTTGCCTCTGACAATAATCCATACCGAATTTCGTGAAGATAAATTATCAAATGAAAAACTTTTTCATACCAGAACATGAGTTTGATCAGCCAATTTGTATGACAGCTATATATTATCGTGGTCCTATCTAAACAAATTCTTCGGAGCTTAAAGCGTTGCTTTAAACAATAATTTATGCTAAATTTCGTGAAGATAACTCATCAAATAAAAAAGTTTTCCATACAAGCACTTGGTTGCGATCGTTCAGGTTGTATGACAGCTATATGTTATCGTGGTCCTATCTAAACAAATTCTTCGGAGCTTAAAGCGTTACTTTGAACAATAATCCATGCCGAATTTCATGAAGATAGCTTATCAAATAAAAAAGTTTTCCAAACAAGCACAAACAGCTATATCTCTAAGTGGTCCGATATCGTCACTTTCGAAAAATAAGCAGCTTCTTGAGAAGAAAAAGACGTGTATCTAATTTCAGTTCGATATCTCAAAAACTGAAGGACTAATTCGCTTATATACAGATAGTTGCACACTTTCCCCTGTATGCGGCAAACTTAAAATACCCTGTTCAGTGCACAAAAACTTAAATCCCATTTATACTATAAAGAAAATGTCATAAGTTTGAATTGACGCAAAGTGGTTGACTAATTCAACTGTCATTACCCAGTTTTCTTTGTTTTACGCACCACAAGCACACATGGCGCCGGAAACTATGCTTCAGTTCCACAAATTTTATAGCAAACAATAAAAATATAATTTAGCAAATGAGTGAAATGCCACAAAATTCAACAGAACCTAATGACTTCAATACCACTTGACACCAAAATAAGTAAGCAACAACAACAACAATGAAAACAACAGAAACTACAGAAGTGGAAATTTTTGTTGACAAGTGCAGCAATGAAAGTGAAAATAAATAAAGTGGCAAAAATATGGCACAGTATTAGCATAAATCAGCGGCGTTTTTGGTGACAACAAAACACTTCTAGCAGGCAGCTGACAGACGCGCCAAGGAGCGCACGCTATGGCAAACGCGCACCCAAGCAGCCAAAAGACTCGCGTGACAAAATCACCTATTTTTAAAACCGCAAAAGGAAACGAATAGTGCTTATGTGTAATGGCAAATTATGCAAGGTGCAAGGCAGTAAAAAAAGCAACAAAAACAAAGCAAAAGAAAAAAGTACTACCGAAACGCCAAAATAAAACGCCGCATGAGCGTGAGCAAGCCAGCTAACTGGGACAGCTGACGGCTACACACAAAGCCCGTGTTGCTGACAAATCAAGCGATAGTCGGCGCAAAGTCGTAAATTGAAGTTGACAAGCGCACAAAGTGACATAAACGAATGCAAATGTGGCGGAGCTAGCTTTGTCGGCAGTAGCGGCTGTGGGTGTGATAAGCCAGCCAGCTACAAAGTGGCAACAATGGCGCTGCTGCACACCTATAAGCAGCTACTTGCAACAAGCACGGTGGCACGGTGTTTTTACTGTCTATTACGCTAGTAAGTATAAGTTGACACATAACGGTAAGTGAGTAATATGCGCGCCTTAATATATGCAAATCGGTAACCTGAGCGTTGCAGGTGGGCGATAATGCCACACGGTTGGCTTGCCCAGTGAGTCGAAGCGGTTGTTATGAGGTGAAAAGCGCCGAATTGAAGTGTGCGTGTGTGCGTGCGCTTACGCTGGATCAAAAAGCCAAACTGTAAGAAAATATTTGTGGTGTCCTACATTTGGAACAGCAAAAAGGAACAATTTGTTTTGCCTTTCAGAAATTTTTGCGATAAATTTAATAAGCAATATTTAATAAGAGATAATAAAAACAAGAAAAAAAACAATAAATTCTATTGCAGTGCAGCTAGAATAATAATCCTTCACGTATAAAAAATTTTATCAAAGAAGATTTTGTAAGGCCGGCATATGTTAGGGTGGTCCGATCTGAAACTTTTGTTTGAGATATTATAGGGTTGCTTTTGAGGTTATTCTATGCCCGAATTCCTGAAGCTATCTGCTCGAATACAAAAGTTTTCCATACAAGAACTTGATTTTGATAACTCAGTTTGTATGACAGCCATATGTTATAGTGGTTCGATCTGAACAATTTCTTTGGAGTTTGTGGCGTTGCTTTAGGCAAGCATTCCTGCCAAATTTCGTGAAGATATCTGGCCGAATAAAAAAGTTTTCCATACAAGGATATAATATAATATCTTTTCTTGTCTATTACTTTTCTTTTTCCTTAAAATACAATTAAAAAATACAAAAAAAAAATGTTAAAAAGTAAAAAATAGCACCACGCTCTCTCGTTAATCATTTTTTATTTGCAAATTAGCCTACTGAAGTCGTTGCATGCTACAACTCTATTTTGTAACTGAGTAGCAAAGAACACAACAGGCAAAAACAAGAACTGAAGTGCTATTTATTAAATCTGAAAGTTTCAAGAGAAAGGTGCTGTAGTGAACATTGCCAACCAAAAGTTGGATTGCTGCGAAGGAAGCGAGAGAGCATGCACAACAAGCCAGCAGACTTACACACACATATACAAATATAAAATGTATATATGATATATATATATATGTAAATCATATATATATATATATATGTAAAATTACGATAAAACCGCGTAACAACAAAAACAACAACAATATAAAAATCAAAAGCAACACAAGTGTTCCTCCACGCTAGTCGCCCGCTACCAAATAAAGATTAAATTTGGCGCACACAGCTGCCAGCCACTTGTGGTGGCTGTTCTTCTTTGTTTTACTTTGGATTTTTTCATAATTTCTTTCGAAATTCATGCTTTTACAAATTGTCACCAGGCTGTAAAGTGAATCGGCGTAACGCGAAACTTTTCAACGCATTTTGGCACTTTCAGCACCAACTGTTGTGGGCGACGCAGTGTGGCCGGGGGTCAACAGCATGTATAGCGACAATTTCGTCGCTGGTTGTGATTTTTTAAGGCCGCACAATTTTTACTTGGCTGCTACAACATATTTGCCTTACTTGCTTTTGTTTCAGAGTGTCGCGTGCTGTTATTTGCACGGTGCAACAGAAAAGTTGTCAGCGGCAACAAATGCTGGCGCCAAAACTGTTAACATGTTGTTGTGTGTTGCTGTTGTTGTATATTTGATTGTTCCCATTTGTCGCTTGCAGTGATTTTTTACTTGTTTGCCTTGAATTCTAGTAAAATGGCCTAAAGTGCAGTTTCACACCCAAAGTGTGAGCTAGACAAAGGGGCAGAAAAATGTAGTCAAAGCGAGACGGGAAGGCGTGAAATAAAAAATAATAAACAAAAAAAAAACTTTAAATTTGGCTGCAGTGAAGCGATAATACACCTCACAGCTGGGTTTTTATTGCATAAAAAAGAAAACAAAAAAATGTTTAGTATGGATCGGTTAGTTTACATGGCAGCTATATGCTATAGTGGTGTGATATGAACGTTTTCTTCAGATATTGTAAAGATGCTTTGGAAGATATCTCGTAAAATGAAAAAGTTTTCCATACAAGGACATGTTTTTGACCTATCAGTTTGTATGGCAGCTATATGCTATAGTAGTCCGAACTGAATAATTTATTGAGAGATTGTAGCCCTGGCTTAGACTATAATATGTGCCAAATTTTGTGAAGATATCTCGTAAAATGAAAAAGTTTTCCATACAAGGACATGATTTTGACCTATCAGTTTGTATGGCAGCTATATGCTATAGTAGACGGATTTGAGCAATTTCTTAGGAGATGGCAGCGATGTCTGAGATAACAATCTGTGCAAAATTTCGTGAAGATAACTTGTTAAATAAAATTGATTTCTATGCAAGGATTCGAGGTGGTTCGACCAGTTTGTATGACAGCTATATGCTATAGTGGTCCGGTCTATACAATTTGTAGCGCAGTTTATGGCGTTGCCAAGTTTAATAATCTGCACCATATTTCATGAAGATATCTTGTCAAATAAACAAGTGCCCCTGCAAGGAAAGAAAATTTGACATTAGGGTATACATACTACATACATACATATGTATGTACATATATATGGTATATAAGTATGGCATATGACAACGTCCATGGTGCAGCAATGAAAATAATATTTTTTTTTTATTAATCAATTATTCTTATTAAAAAAAACTCATATGTTGGTCTGCACTGTTGTCAGATTGAGTGACTCCGTGTAGCCAATTTTCACCACACATGCGACCTTGACAACAAAGCATTAAAATTTCAAACTAAATATGAAAATAAGTTATTACGTTTGCATTTAACCACACCGCAAACCGCCTAGTTTCAATAAAAATTGAACACAAACACGTCAGCAATGCTATAAAGAGAACAAAAATCTATGCCACAATGCCTGCTTTTAGGCGGCTGAGCTGCTCTAAAGGTGAACAACATGTAGCATACTAATAGTTCAAGTAAAAAAATAAACCTTAAAAAAAAAAATTCAAAAAATAAAAATGTAAAATATAAATATAAAAAAAAATATATAAAAAAAAAAATATATATATAAAATTAAAAATATAAAATAAAAAAATTTTTTTAAAAATAAAAATAAAAAAAAAAAAATAAAAAAAAATTAAAAAAAAAATAAAAAATAAAAAATTAAAAAGATACATAAAAAAAACAAATATTTTAAAAATATATAATACAATTTATGAAGCTAAAAATATACACACACACATGTATATGTGTATGTATATTTAAACCACTAAATCACTCAAAATTGAATAAGCATGAGTCTTTGGCATAAAAACGCTAACTCACCGGAAATGCTTTTAGAGCGCACAAAATTGCAAAAACAAGCAGAAAAAAAATTGAACCAAAATTTATATGAAATAAAATGTTACACAAAATTCACAAATGCGTGTCTGTCGAGCGTGCTTGTGTGTGTTTGTGCTACGTGTAACGGTCACCAGCGTAACCAACACGGTAATGCCAAGCAAAACAACTGGGAATGACCAATGAAATACGATATAGGAAATGGCATTTTCATGTTGCGGCGTCGCTTGAGTTCATGCGTGACCAACAGCACACAAGCGCATACTAAAAATAAATTAAACCACCTGAAAATAGACGGCCATACTTTTAAGCACAACGCAGGCAGCAAGAATTTTTGCGTAAATTAACTTTAAATTTTACAAAGAATTTAAAAAATAAATGCTTCCCGCGGGTAGTAGTGCTTTTGAAGTCAATATAAAATAGTGCTGAGTTATTTCATTTGCTGCGTAGTTTTTTTTATGTTTTATTTCGCTATTTCATACGAAATTGCGCGCATTCTTTGTATGGAACGCGACCTTAGCTCACTGCTTCTCAACGCTGTTGTGGACATTTTAATTATGGTCGCCAACTTTCTAGAGCATAAAGGTCAGCAGCACAAAATGGCGTGGTCAATTATTGCATGGCGCATGTGTTAAAGTCTGCTTTTGGGCGTCTATTGCCAGCAGACGAACGACGGGAAAGTAATTTCCCTTACTTAGTGCTTGATTCAATTAAATTTTTGCAGTTCGCTGACTTTTTTTTTGGAAATATACACATTTATTAGTGGACGGTGAGCTTCTCTAATTCATTACAGATACTTACAATAAAATGGCTTACAAATAAGAGCTGTTACGCTTGATTGAGCACACTTACCTGAAAAGAGATAATGAGAGAAATTGCAAAATCAGTAAAAATGCATTTAAAAAGGCAATAAAAGTAGTTTTAATAGGTAAGACTAAAAAAGTTATAATCGAAGATTACAGTGCAATTAGTACTTAAGCTTGAGTATTTATTTTGTATTTAAACTATGCTCAATTGCGCGAAAATTAAAAAGTTGCCGAGTTGCATAAAAGATTAATGGATTTGAGTGCTGTTAAGTGCTTATACAGATTTTAACGGTTAGATATATAAGCGCATAATATATCTGCAATGGTTCGATATGCAAACATATATGTACATAACCATACGTACATATGTATCGTCACTTAAATGGCAAAACAAAGTATCATCAAAAATTTTCTAAAATGTGTTTTTTATTGATTACGATTCACTGCAAACTATTGCATATATTTATCATAAACTTTTAAGTTTCCGCTGTCCAATATATGTAACTAATATATAACTAATATGTAACCGATATATAACTAATATATAAGCAATACATAACCAATATATAACCATTTTATAACCAAAACTCAAATTTTGTTTCAATATGAGTGGTTTCTCCTTTACTTGTAAACTTATTAAAAGTGATGTTACGTTATTTTGCATTTTAGGTTACGACGTAGAACATACATACATATACATATGGTATGTACATAAATATATACATATATACGCATTTTCATTATTCGCTCTTTAGAAAATATACAAACGTTTGGGTATTTACTGTGTTTTACTAAAAAAAAAAGAAAATCCACGGAAAATCTTTCCTTAACTTGTAACTTGGCAATGTTTCAGGGTCGCAAGTAAAAATACCACAATATTGTAATATCAAAATTACTAAAGTAAAGTATGCAAGCGCTTCGCTACTTTGTGGGCGTTTTACTGTGTATTGTTTGCGACGCAACGATTTCTTGGCACAAGTGAAGGTCAAGTAAATGCTAAGCAAAAGAATGTCTTACGCAAACGCATGACTTTAAAGGATAAACAACAAAAGTAAAATAAATAAGGAAGAGCTACTTGCGGGTTTAAACGAAAATTTCATACTCTTGCAATTTGAAAGGATTAAGGCCGGGGTAATACCTTCAGGTGCATAAGGCTTGTTAATTATATGGGACCTGGGGCAAGTTTTCAACTGATTTTATTCATTCTAAGCATAAAGCTGCATCGTTACTACAAAAACATGTTATCTAAATTTTATCAACATAACTTCCATGTTGGCCGATATATGCGGTATAAAGGCATCCGGAATTTCGAAAACCTTTATATTAGGTATATGGGGACTAAGGGAATTAGTGACCCGATTCAACTCATTTGCAGCACACAGACACACTTCTATTAGGAAAGCATTCTCTCTGAGTTTCAATTATATATCTCACAAATTGACCGATTTTTTTGGTAAGAGTAAGTCAACTATAAGCACTGGGTCCATATATTCAGTAGCTAGGGGCTTGAAAAATGTTGGTTCGATTTGATCTCAAATGCACTATTCGTGCAAAGATTTATCATGATATATTTATTCATTATTGATATGTATGTGTACTGGAAAGTGAAAGTTTTAAATGGAATTTAGGCGTATTTGTGGTCCGATATTACCCATTTTTGCACCGTAACAAAGGAATGTCGGGGTTATGCTAAATACCGAATTTGGTTGAAATTGATCGAGCAGGTCCAGAGTTTCTAAAGTTAGGTGATGGTTGCTACGCCCATCGTCCCATTTTGGACCTAAATTTTAATGTTTCTGACGCATTTATTTAGTTAAATTTAGTTATTGTACTTTTAGTAGTTTTCAACAGATCGGATTACACATATTTTTACATTTTCTATAGAGGTGTTCTGAGCAAGTTTGGTTGCTATGAGTTGTAATGTCAAATTTACAACTAAAATCCGCTTTCACAAGCTTTTTCAAATCTACAAAACTGTCGGCACGTTGCATACTTTGGGGCAATTAAAAATTACGTTTTTTTCTTTTTGCAGCGAAACCGCTTTTGCCTCATTAATCCTCGTATTTAATTTTTTCTTTTTTTCTAGGAACGCTTGTCAGCGGCTTCACTGTACACGCCTTTCAAATGCAGCGCGTAAATTGCTTTCGGCTAAATTTCGCTCTTGTTTATGGAGCTTTGCACGCATTCCATTCCAGGTATTATGGTTGTGTTCCTAGAAACTGCGTGGACATTAAAAATATCCGTTTGATAATCATGTTTGCGATGATGTTGAAAAATCAACGACAGTTGGCAGCACTTTGTATCGCACGGCGGCACAACTTGCGCTGTCAACGCTTTGTGCGTCAACCACACCGTTGTCAAAGACATTTTTCCAGAGCTTCTTCGGCAAGCAGTTACCGTTTTCGTGAAAATATCAAGGTCGCCAAAGCTGTCAACGCTATAAAGAGCGGCAATTGTTTTCTATGAAAGTCAATTTGATGGCTTTTGGAATATCATATTAATGTTATAGTTTCTTTTTTAAGTTTTTCTGAAGCGACTCTAGATGGTAAGGCTAGTTTAAGCCACTCCTAAATGAATAGCTCGCTTACTTTTGACCTACTTTTACTCTTTACGAAAACAATGCCAGCTTGTCTGCAAAGTATAAAATCCTGTTGCATACCAACAGCGCTTTTATGCAAGTATACATTTAGGCGCGACGCCGCAAAATGTTAAAAGGATGCTTAAAAGCAGTTGATAGAAACAAATCGTGAAAGCGGATATATGATAAAATAGAAAAACCAGTATGTGCACGAGTATATATTGAGTTGCCTCTAAGAAAATCAAAGCAAGCGAAACTTAAATGAAAAATGGACCAAAGAAACGAAAACTCAAAAAAAAATATATACATACATATATAAGTAACTCAATGTATAGAATATATAAAATAGAATGGTGAATCGTAAATTTTTTATATTGCCGAGCAGTGCAAGAAATCTTTATTTCGGAAGAAAAAGAAAGTTTCGGCAAAAATTAAATGAAAATTAATAAAATGTTATATTTTACTAGGTAAACTGAAAATCAAATCCACTACCGTTTGTTGCATGCAAATTCTGGAAGAATTGAGTGCTTTTGATTGAGTGGTGATGGCGTTTGTAGCGGCATTATGTTAGTTAAGCTGTGTGGCAAGCAAAGCGTTGCACAATGCCACCACCACATTTACTGTTAAGTGCTACTCATGTTGTCGTTGTTATGCACGACTGCCATAAGTACGTGCGCGCAAATCCGATTTGATTTTGTGTGCTCACAATTTTCCGATTTATAAATCATATCAAATAAAAAAATTTATATATATTTTATTCTATTTGAATTTTTCTTTGTTGAAACTTTTACTTCAACGATTAGCTTTTGGTTTCACTCGAGAAGGATTGCATAAAAAGCAGCTTATGCTTATGTGGGTAGGTTGGTAGAGTGGCTGTCTGTCCATGCACCTGGATCATTAGGAGGCCCATTACGAAAGCAGCGAGACTGCAATATTCTCACACTGCCCATTATACAAACTTGTCTTCAGCCGACAGACCTCCAAATCGATCTGAAAATCAGCATTCTACTCCGGAACTTGTGTTAAGTAATATACCCAAACTCAGCAAAGGGAAAAATTAAAGACCTCTGGCTCTAAAACTGTTTTAAATCCTTGTACTTTTGGCAAAGTTGTTCAAAATTATCCGTAGAACATTTCCCGCATACCCGATTATATTCAAAAATATCGGACATCTCTAATGTGTGTCAATATGATATATGATATATTACTAACAACACAAGTCAAAAAATAACTAATGGCACCACCATCATCGACCAAGTTCACGCGTAAAATTGCAGTTTTTCCAAATGCAAAAAAAATATTGATTAAGAAATGAAAAAAATAAAATAACGAAAAAAAAATTTAAAAAAATTAAAAAAAAAATTAAAAAAAAATTAAAAGAAATTAAAAAAAAATAAAAAAAACTTAAAAAAAATAAAAATCAAAAATTTTAAAAATCAAAAAAATGTAAAAAAGAATACACCAAAAAAAATGTTTTTGTTTTTTTTAATTCTGATATAATTTTTTTTTTTTTTAAATACACTGAAAAAATTTTTTTATTGTTTTTTTTTCTGATATATTTTTTTTTGTTTGAAATACACTGAAAACTTTTTTCCAGTATAAAAAAAAATATTGTTCATATAACCGTTTATTTGAGGCATATAATTTTATAAAATCCTCATAAAAACCATGGTTAAACAAAATCGCAGACAAATCGCCAGCAACTGGGCATCCACATGATAGCAGAGCACAATTTAATGATAGTTTACTGTGGTCAATTGTTTGTTTGTCGTGGGTAAAATAAGCGCTTCAAAATTATTGTGTACGCCATAGGGATAATTGCTGTTGATAAGCAACAACAAAATTAGTACTTTACTTTTAAAAGCAGAAAGTGCGGAAACTAGCAAAGCTCAACGAACTCAAATTAACGGCGGGCAGTGAGGCATAAAATTTAATAAAAGTCGTACTAAAAACAATCGAACTGCAACCGACTGAGCATTGCGTAACACAATACTCAATAAAGCACAATGTCGCCACTAATTTCACCGTTTCTTTTACAAAGTTTTTTAATTTTAAAAACTTTTTTAAATATTAAATTTTTTTTAAATAATAAAAGTTTTTTATAACTTTTTTCAAAGGCATACATTATGCTAGTATAAGGAGAATAATCAAACGAAATTATATGAAAAACGCACGGTATCGGCAGCTGACGCACAAAAAAATAATAGTTTAAAGAAAATGTAACAACAACAAAGGTAAAGTAATGCAATGGTTAGCAGAAGAGTCAACGATTGCATATTCAATTTACAAATAACAAGAGGTAAACGGTAAAGACTAGAAAAATGCAAATGAAAGAGACTGCAGGAAAAGCGAAAGCTGTGGCGAGACTGGCATTCTCACTCTTCCCTGACTTGAAAGCTGCATATTTGCAGATTTATAAATATGCAAAGACCACACTTGCGTTTTTTGTCTGAGCGTAAGTGAGTAGAGAGCGAAAACAAAGGAAGGTCGAAGTGGAATGTTGCACGAAAAAACGGAAAGTGATTGCTGGTTTTAACTAAAAGGAGAAATTCTAAAATGAGAAAAGGACTAGAATCAGGAAAACAGAAGCTGTTTATGTAGAGCAAAGCGGTGAAAACTGTTTATATTTGCTTTAAGTGTAGAGAAAGTCACTATTACAAGTGGCATGTTCTAGATGGTGATATAATGTATGCATGTATATATGTACATATAAAAAATGTTCGGTTGTAGAAAAATATACATAAGTACATACATATGTAGATGCCAAAAATGGTTTCATTAACACTAGAGATCAGTCTTGTAAAAAATAATATTCTGTTTGTATGCCAGTGTAGGTGGACTCTACGCATAAATCTTCAAATTTATTTCAACAGTTAAATAATTTCCGAAAATCAAAGTAATTAGTGATTTCTATTCTTTTTTTATTTTTTTATTTATTTTATTTTTAATTTTTTTTTTTTAATTTTTTCACTTTTTTTAACTTTTTTTTTTCAAACTATTTTTATTTCCCTTTTCGCCTATCGTAGCAGAGCAAGCGACATATAATCTGTATCAATTAGTGGTAAATTACAGACTATTTTAGTTATGATTTTTTTAAATGCTAAACTATAAGGTTTCACTAACTTAACATGCCACATTTTCCAGTTGAATAGTGCGCTCTGACAAAAATGAACTCACAATTTACATTTAACAGCGAACGCCAGTCACTTCAGGCTATGAAACCAATCACTAATGTATTATTAATTAAAAAAAAAAATTTTATAATCATTATTTATAACTGAAAACAATTCACAGTTACGAGTTTAAAATGCAAATGTAAATAATTAAAATTTATCAGCGCGACATGCCACAAAACCGCGTGGAAAGAATTAAATGTGAAAATAAACGCAAACAGCAGTTGTGACAAACAAAAAGTGAAGGCGTCTCCACAAACAAATATTTAGAAAATTTAAACACAAGCACAGACACACACATACTAACGCAAGCAAAATGTACGCACTTTCCGTTTTCCATTTACGCCTGCGGTTTACATGTCGAAAGCAATGCTGTAAATGCATGTGTATTTGTTGTAATTAAATTCAAATTCCAATTCGATTATGTTAACTTGTATTTATTTATTTATTAAAATGGAAATAACAACACACCACTTTGTTTACCTGTACATAAATACGTATTTATGTATGTATGCGTGAAAGGATTATGGTAATTATTGTTGCTATTTGCAACTGGTAATCGCAAATAAAAATCGTAAATTCAATTTTCATTCCAAAATTTTTGTGAATCCGATTTTAATCCCAAAATAATCCGACTTAAAAATTAGAGATTTATTTTCTTAGTCTCAAAATCGGAACTAAGATTTAGAAATTTAATTCTTCAATCTCAAAATCCAAATCAAAAATTGGAAATTTATTTTTGGAATTGGAAATTTAATTCTATAATACAAAATTGAAATCAATATTTGAAATTTTTTTTTTTTTTGATTCCAAAAACGGGATTATTACTTGGAAATTAAATTATTTAATCTCAAATCAAAATCAAAATCCTAAAATGAGAACTGAGGTTTGGAAATTTAATAGTTTAATCTCAAAATCCGAATCACAAATTGAAAACTTAATTTTTAACACAAAAATCGAAACAAAGATTTGGAAATTTAATTCTTTAGTACTAAAAGCGAAATTAAGATTGAAAATTTAATTTTTGATTTCAAAATCTGAACTAAAAGTGGATAATTTATTTTTTTAGTCTCAAAATCAAAATAAAAAATTGGAAATTAAGTTCTTTAATCCCAAAATCAGAACCAAAAAGTTGGAAATTTATATTTTTAATCTCGAAGTCAAAATAAAAAAATGGAAATTAAATTTTATATTCTCAAAATTGGAATAAAAAATTTGGAAATTTACGTTTTTAATCTCAAAATCAAAATCAAAAATTGGAAATTAAATTCTCTAATCTCAAAATCGCAATCAAAAAGTTGGAAATTTATTTTTTTAAACTCAAATTCAAAATCAAAATCAAAAATTGGAAATTAAATTTTTTTTCCCAAAATCGCAATCAAAAAGTTGGAAATTTATTTTTTAATCTCAAAATCAAAATAAAAAAATAGAACTTAAATTTTATATTCTCGGAATCGGAATCAAAAATTTGGAAATTTATGTTTTTAATCTCAAAATCAATATCGAAAATTGGAAATTTAATTTTATATTCTCGAAATCGGAATCAAAAATTTGGAAATTTACGTTTTTAATGTCAAAATCAAAATCAAAAATTGGAAATTAAATTCTTTTATCCCAAAATCGCAATCAAAAAGTTGGAAATTTATTTTTTTATTCCTAAATTTGAATTAAGATTTTGAAATTTAATGCTTTAATCCAAATATCGGAACTAAAAATGGAGAATTAAATTATATCTCAAAATCGGTACTAAAATTTTTGTGAATTAAATTCCCAATTTCACAATAATACGAATTAGAAATGAGTAATTTAATTTTAAATCTCAAAAGCGGTATTAAAAATTGATAAGATGTTTTTTGATTCAAAAATTGACGTAACAAATACTTTAAGATTTTTTTGTTTTAATCCATCAAATGTTTCTTGATTTTGCCGATCCCAGGCAGCAAAACTTATACCTTCTGTCATATTTTCCAGCTTCAAATTTACGTGTGTGCTAGTCAAGTCATATATTCACATGCACACGAACAAAATTATTTGTTCATATGTGAAACTGATTATATCGCCATACAATTGCATATGCTTATGTTGTTTTTGTTGGCCTATTAGGCATAACTGGCCTATGTACTGACCTCAATCTAACGCCAATTGTTATAGTCAAATTCAAATATGCACAGCGGTAATTACAAAAATAACAAAAGCAAGCAGACAATTAGCAACGAATAGAGCAATTAACGCTCCCAATGCGACTGTCACCTTTGACCTGAAACGGGCTGATACACGCCGATAAATTTCAATATGCACGAGAGCAGCAGATCACACAACTCAGCGACACAACTGGAATAGTTTGACATTTTGACAAGTGTATGGTGTATCTGAGAGCAGAAAGGAGGGGCACTATATAGTGTGTACCGTGTGTGTGTTTGTGTGTGAGCGCTTGTCTGCATATTAAATAGTACAAAGGAACGGACGGGAATGTGCCCAAATGATAATTCTATTAAAGTGCAAGCGAGCATAACAACTACATAGATGCATTTTGTTGTAATGGTATGTGCAGATATGTTTGTGTGTGTGCTGGCACTGTTGTTCCCCTCGCGCCATTACTTGTAATTGTGTATTGTTGCAAGCAATTACATGTCATTGTCGCTGTTGCTGCAGCTGTTGCTGTTGGCAATGTTGTTGTATTTTAATTGCAAATGATGCTGAACAACAATAACAACAGCGGCAACAACAAAACTTACAATTTAAACTACAACAACACAATAAGCGCGCAAGTGTTTGCATGACAAATTACAACAATAAGAATGGGTCGGCGAGAAGCGGGTTGCTGCACACGGGAAAAAAGGTCAAGTGCAATTGCACGGACAGCTTACATTCAGGCACATTGCATACTTTGGGGCGTTTATACATATATTTTTGCATTCCATATGGAAATGTTTAAAGTGCACTTCTAGGTTTTTGGGATTCACAAAAAAAAATATGCGTTTATCGTCACCTCAAATGCTAAATAACGTAACATCACGTTTCATAAGTTTACAGGCGCAAGAAAAACGATATAACAGGAGCCACTCATATTGAAACAAAATTTGAGTTTTGGTTATAAAATGGTTATATATAGGTTATAATATGGTTATATATTGTTTATGAAATGGTTATATGTTAGTTATAAAATTGTTATATATTGGTTACGAAGTGGTTATATATTGGTTATATACTGGTTATAAAATGGTTATAAATGGGTTATATCAACAGCGGAAGCTGATGTAGTAAATTGTAAGCAGTAAAAAACTCAATTTCGATTTTTGTGATGATACGTTGTTTTGCATTTTACGTGCCGATATACATAGACTGCATAAATTTAAAATTAATTTAAAGTACTGCATAAATTTTTGAAACTAAAAAATTATTCTTTCGTGCCTCTTTCTTTACACATTATTTATTGCTATTTTTAGCATGAGTTGCTGACATTTTTGTAATTAAACAATTTAATTTAATTTACATATTATGTAATTATTTTGTGAGATTGCTTCAAAGCATGACACTTGTGTTGCATACATTTTTCAAATGCCACAAACATGCAGCGCGTATTCAATATTATAATTACATATATGTCTGTATAATAGTCAAAAAAGTCGTGCGGTATTTTCGCTAGTTGGCGCTGAAAGCGCGTAGTTCTAGTTTTATTCGTCGCATCGGGTCATGCTATACCTTTTTGGAATGCTCATTTCACGCGCTAACACGTGTTTGATTGATTGTCGTTTCTTTCAAGTCGTTCGTGAGTTATAGCGTCGCAAACATGGAGCAAAATAAAGAGAAAATACGGCATATTTTACAGTACTACTACGATAAATTCAAAAATGCATCTCAAGCCGCCAATAAAATTTGTGCAGTTTATGGACCCGATACAGTTTCCATTTCCACCGCACAACGATGGTTTCAAGGTTTTCGTTCTGGTGTAGAGGTGGTCGAAAATGCGCCACGCTCCGGAAGGGCCGTCGTCGAAAATTGCGATAAAATCGCTGAGTTGGTCGAAAAAGACCGGCATAGTAGCAGCCGTAGCATCGGTCAAGGGCTGGGCATGAGTCATCAAAAATTCATTTCAATTTCAATAAAAAAAAAATCGAAAAACAATACCGCAAGACTTTTTTGACAACCCATTATATTGTATGTAGATATGTGTATGCTAGTATTTCTACAGCAAATTATTTATTTAAAATATTTCTGTAAAATCAGTTAAAGACAGTTTATGGCATTGACAAGTATGAAGGTCTGCAATTAAATTATTTTACTTTCCACAAACGACTTTGGCTGTCAAATGCTTTAAATTTGGAATATTTATGCTCAAACAGCGCTATTGTTTATGAAAATGACAACTAATTTTGCATATTTCGGAAGATTGAAGATAGAAGTTTACATGAGTAGTTTGCTGCTTGCATTATACAAGTTTACTCGTCAACATATTTGCCAAATATTTGAACACAAATAAGTTGAGAACAGCAGAATTAAATAAATTTAAGGGAAAATAATTTCAAAATAATTTAATGGGACATAACAGGTGGGCTGAAAAGTCGTAAGCTAATATGAAATAAAAGTTTTTCAGATACAATTTGATTTTATTACACAATACAGTTATCTTCGAGGTTAATGCAATGATTATAGTGGTCAAAACTTTTTCAATACCATTTTTATAAAACACTTGCCTTAAGGGTTTCAAAAAATTGACTCTTTTATAGTCATATTAAATTCTACTAGAATATTGTCCCAAATTTTCAAGTTGATCCGATGGATTGTTTCGAAGATACAGCCTTGAGAACTTGTGCGCTCGAGGCTAGGCTAGGCTAAGTGCGCCGACAATAAACGCATTTTTCTCGAAACTGTTTTTTGAAGTCGGTTGCCAGGTTTCTCGAGAACTACACAACCGATCTTCATGAAATTTTACACAGATTTTTGAGATACAGTTCTTAAAGACTTGAAGGAAAGATTTATTCTGATTACAACTATTTGAACAAAATAAATTACGGCAAATTTTCACCGAAATTTTCATATTTTTGAAAAAATGTCGGCCCAAAATCAAATTTTCTGTCTTTTTTTCCTTCGTCAAGGTTCTAAGTTAAGGTTTTAACTATTTGATTATGCTTTTCACTTTAGATGATCTTGTAGAGTTATCCTGCCAACGAGGGCGCATCTTTTTTCTGAGGGGTCACCGGAAATGGTATCGCTATCGCCGAGTTAAACAACTTTTTCCCAAATATTTCAGAATTTCTTTACAATCCAACATCTCCAAACACTGCTCCGACTCATGAATTCTTCTTTTTCTTCGGTCAAGTGAGCTCGCGCGGTACCCACTTTGCACAGAGCTTTCTCATATCCAAATATTCGTGAATGATATGATGTGCACGTTCAGTTCATATTTTGAGAAACTCAACTTCGAACAACTTCACTTTACGCTCATCCAAAGCTATTTTGTAGACTTTTCTGATGTTTTCTTCGGTAATAGCCTTTTTAGGCTTCCACTATCTTCATCGTTCTCGTTGCTCACTTCGCCTCGTTCAAACATGACAAACCACTTTTCAACGATTGATTTCCATAGTGCAGAGTCCAGGTAATATTAAGCAATACAAAACTTGGCTTCAACAGTGTTTTCGCCCAAAATCAATGCTTTATTAACACACGAAATAACTTTTGATCCATTTTTTGTAAACTAACACAAGTTGCTTCACACAAAATGCTATATCTCATAAGCTAATAGTTCGACAGCTCTTAAATTCGTACACTCTCTTTTAAAGGCAGCCTTTAAAAGTAGGAACAGACTAAAAATCAAATGGATTTAATATTAGTAGAACCACCAACGTATCAGCCTATGTACTTTTCAGCTCTTTCAAATTATTCAAAATATCACCCTACACTTGCCATTCATACAAAATTCAGGTTAAACATAAAAATATCACCCTAAATAAGTGTCAAATAAAAAATGAGGTATTAGTGCAGACCATTAGAGAGGCAAACACGAAACCAGATTATAGCGTTGGACGCAAATGCATTAATCGCATCAGCGATAACAGCAACAATAACAACTTAAAATTACCAACTAACGCCAACACTGTAACCAAAGCCAAAGCCAACAGCAAGCAAACACAACCACACATACACACAGCAGAGCAGCCAACAAACCTGAATGAATGTAGTAGCATGCTTTTCGGGGCACGCTCAGCTGTTGCCAAGCGAATGCAGTCAAACTAGGCGAAATGAGCAGGCAATTGATGGGCGTAGTGGTGGGCCGTGTGCATCTTGTTGAAAGGGGAGACTTTGCATATTTTATCAGCACGATGAAAAATTGCCATATATGCAAGCAAAAGCAGCAACAACAAACACAGCAAGCTCAAAGTAATGATAAACAGCGTTATATATGCGGCGTTGATGTTGCCGGGCAGTAAAGTAGCTGCAATTTAAAGAGCGGGACAAAATTGGTTAGATGCGATAATGCAAATGAGTCGCAGATTATGCAGCTACAGCCATGGACTTTGCAACAGCTGGCTAACCGTGTGCCACATGCAACATATTGCAGTTGAGTGTACATTTATGTATGTATGAGCGCTTGTGGTGTGTTGATGTGCCGGCGCAAGCATCACTCATCGTAGTAGGATGTATTAGTTGCCAATGCTAACGGTTGCGTTGCTGCCCCTGGTGATGGGTTGTTGTTGACCATAAGCCTAGTGCGCATATAAATTTCCAACGAAGCAAACAACTCATTTGCATATGCCGCAGTGGTATCGCATGCGAGGCGTACGCATGCTGCATCCAATATGACGAAGCGCTTGTTGACACACACTCGCACACAAACACACACATACATGCATTAATTTATATAGCCATGATGTGCCATGAAATGCTGTGGGAACTGAACAATCGATGCGAATGAACGAGCTTTTTTTTTGTAATTTTCGTTGTTGCTGTACACTTACCGCTACATATCAACAGTCATTTTAGCCTTTCAAAGCAGATTTCAATGCGGCAACCACACATTATGAGCTGATCATGAAATCGGAAAATATGCTTACCACACACACAGACACCCAGTAGATATATATATATGTGTATATACAAATATTTAGACACAACTCATTGGCGGTGTAATGGTGGAAACGTTCGCTAATGGGGCGCGTAAAATATACAACATTACAGCAGAACTGTGAGTGGCGGTAGAAATAGTAGCAATAAAATTTTGTAGTTTAACTGCATTATGTGTATTTGTGCTCTAGGTCAGGAGGAAAAAAATTGCCGAAAGTTGCCTGAAACACGCCTGATAGCAATAGATGTTGATGAAGTTGCGGTGAGAAAGCTTTTAAAGTTTAAAACCTATAAAAAAAGAAACTAACATAGAAGAAAAGCTGCCATACAAACTGATTGATTAAAATCAAGTCTTTGTATGAAAAACTACTGTATTTGATGAGATATCTTCACGATATTTGACGTGGATTATTATCCAAGGCATCTCTGCAATCTCCGTAGAAATGGTTCAGATCGAATAACTATAATATATAGCTGCCATACAAACTGATTGATCAAAATCAAGTCTTTGTCAGGAACACTTTTTTATTAGACGAGTTATCTTCACGAAATTTGGTGAAGATTTAAACCAAAGACGTCGCTATAATATCCGCCGAAATGGTTCAGATCGGAAAGCTATAACATATAGCTGCCATACAAAATGAACGATGTGAGTGAAGAATTTGTATGGAATACTTTTGCATTTGCCGAGATATCTTCACGAAATTTTAAATTAATTATTGCCTTATCATATAGCGTAATCTCACAAGAAATTGTTCAGATCGAACTATTATAGCATATAGCTGTCATACAACTGGCCGCTCAAACTCAAGTTCATGCATAGAAAACTCTTTTATTTGTCAAAGTAACTTCATGAAATTTGACATAAGTTAACATCCAAGGCAATGTTATAAGCTCCGAAGAAATTTTTCTGATCGAGCCACTATAGCATATAGCTGTCATACTTACCGACCGATAGAATTTAAGTTCTTGCATGGCAAACTTTTCCATTTTATGAGATATCTTCACGAAATCTTTGCCAAATCTTTGCCAAATTTCGTGAAGATATCTCGTCTAATAAAATACAATCCAAGGCAACGCTACAATATCCGCAGAAATGGCGCAGATCCGATCAGTATAACTTATAGCTGCCCTACAACTGACCGAACAAAATGAAGTTTTTGTTAGGAAACTTTTGTATTTGTGAAGTGTATTTTAGCATCGCTTGACGTTCTTTCCTTTTTTTTCCTTTTTTTTTAATTTTATGTACGATACATTTTATCTAGTATTCCCCCTGCAAAGAAAAAAAAACAAAACAATTTTGCAATGGGAAAAAGTCCAGTCGTGCCCCTCCTAATTGATGAGCACTTAGCTTAGCTTAGCAGCGCAACAGCTCGTTTCATTTGCTGCTTTGGTCGTCAACACTTCAATGTCGACGCTTGAAATTATCACCATCTGTGCAAGCCATTAATACTTCATTGTCCTCGCTTGACATCCAATGCAATCTCATCAAGCATCACATGGAATAGCTCTCTTCACGCACAACGAACTGGTGCAAACGGACGAGAGCGACATATGGCGGTTGCATATTTTTTTTTGTTCTGCTTTTCACGACTAATCGTAGTGCTCACTAAATTTATCGCACAGAATATGTAAATTATCTACGCGAATAGAGGAGGTCACAGAAATACTACTTCGACGATGTAGCCTACAAAGCAGGTTTAATATTCACCAGGCGATTGAGAAGTGAGTCGAATTTTTTATACATAAATACATGCATTGTTATAAAGTTCAGAAAATATTTTATCAAAAAGAAATTTGCGTTTAAAATATGCATAAATATGTATATGTGTGCATGCATGGCGATAAGTGAATTCACTGAAAAATTGCTGACATTACGAGTACGTATTCAAAGGCTCAAACTTTCCAATCTCATGCCATATCAAGTGTCAAAAAGTCTGAACATTGACAGATACCTCAGCGTCGCTCAAATTTGTTTATTTCAGTGGCACAACTGCGCGGCCTGTCATGCAACTTACTATCTGTTTAGAAACATACTGCTGCATAACACACTTCCAGCACTGCTAAACAGCGGACGGCAACACTCTTTAGCAGCACAACCCAATATATCGCCGCGAATGCCTTCGTATTAGAAATAAGGTATAATGAACAGTGTATTTGTCAGATGTTGCCACATAATCATGCAACCGCAGCCGATATGAAGCAGATTTCGGAACACTGTTGCGCAAATGAAAGCGCTACATTATTGGCAATGCATTATAAAAACAATAACAACTTCTGTATGTGGCTAGGAGTCGCTGAGTCCTTCGTCCACTAAGAGTTTTGGTTGCATCAGTTGAAATGACGGTTTCTATTTGGCACGCTCATATTGCTGCTGCTGTCAAAAGTAAACACACATTATGCATTAAGTGAGTGAGTTTGTCGCCACTATGGGAAATTGCAATGGCGGACTACAATTTTGTACCGATGGTTTTACATTTGATTTGTAGAATTTGATTTACATTGTTTTTAGCGATGAGCGTTAGATTATCATTAAGTTTTATGTTTACTTACCATTTGTAAAATATTGTATTTTATTTTAAAGCGCAAAGAATTACACATACAAATAAAGTTTAGGCTACACCGACGCTGGAATACACTTTCCACAAATGATGAATGATCAGTTTTTTGTATGGTAGCTATAAGCTATATTGATTCGATCTGAACGATTTCTTGGGATATCGTAACGTTGTTTCGGAAAATAATTCAAGCCAAATTTCGTGAAGATATCTCGCCAAATAGAAAAGTTTTTCATACAAGAACGTGATTTTGGTCGTTCAGTTTATATGACAGCTATATGCTATAGTAACACGAATATCGACGGCTCCCAAAAAAAAAAAACAAATTCTATATTGTATAAATATTTGAGCTAATCAAGCATACTAGTTTATACAGCCACAGCTAGTAGCTCATTATTGCAATATATGGTGCTCTAGGGCGTATACGTAACATTTTTGTGAGGAAAAAGTTGCTGAGCATTAGCTGATGTAATCTTTAGAGAGATAAAAATTAAAATAATCCATATTAAACGGCTTGTAATTGACATAAGTATTAAATGGTTAATTGCCACTTTAAAAAGATTTTGACTTGCCTTGAGGCAGTTAGCTGTTGAGTTTATATTTTCATTAATATGTGTTACTATGAGTGAAGTTAGCTTTGCGTGCATGACTCAATCAGTTTGTGTTTTTTATGTATGCCCGACACATATTGCAATTGTACTATTTTAAAAGCGTGAGCATATTTTTTACCCAATGTAATTGTAAGCAATGCTTGACAACGTTGCCAGATTAGTTTGAAAACAAATTAAGAAATGATGTCAAAAAGTGGCACTCAATGCTAACATAACGCTTTATATGCCAATATTATTACAAGTTTCATTTTCATTACTAGATTTTATTATGCCCATTCAAGCATACACATTTACAATAATAAATATGCTAAGCACGTTGTAAAACGAAGAGTATGCTTTAATGCAAATAAGCACAACTGCACCAGGCACTTTGCGCATAGTCAATAAGTAATTAAACAATTCGATATACACACACACATGTTTGTTTAAATTTTAATCACAGTAAATTCTAAATAAAATAGATTTTTGTGATGATTTTCACGCAAGCAGTCTGGTGAGTTAATGAAGAGAATATTATTTATAATATTCGCATGACGCTGACAGTTTTAATAGAGCTATGTATTTTACGTGCAACGTACAGGGAGTGGCCATTGTTGTACATAAATTTAAAGGAAATATTTACACATACATATGCACATATAAATTCCATCAAATCAGGATACAAACACAAAATATTAATAAAGTTTCAATTTATTTGCAATATTCCTCAATTTGCGGCAACAACCAATTAAATTGCATACAAATACGCGTATATGCATATTAGGCATAAACAAACGTTAATATAATTATTTCCATTTATTTTAGGTTTTGCTTCCATTAGTGGTTTCAAGCGAAGCACAAAAACTTAAGTGTTCAATTTACAGTTAGCTGACAAAACATTTATTAGATTTTAATTAAATCGTACAAACTGTGCGTCAAGGCTTAATTTCGTTTCATTATAGTGTATAAGTGTTTTTGGTTTTAAATTAATTGAATTACAACAATACTAGAATAAATATGAAAATTTTCGGAAAATTTAATAACAAAAATTAAGATTTTATTGACTGCCAAGTGTTAGTTTTTCGAGTATATATTTGCTATTCAAGCATATAATTGAACTAATATCTCTTCAAAGCTTACTCCAGCTACTGCTCAGAAATTTTTTCTCACAAAAATGTTACGTATACGCCCTATCGTACAAAATAATGCAAAAATCAGCTGTTGGCAGTGACTATACAATACACATTTTTTTTTTGTTTTTTTTCGAAACCGCCGATATCTGACTACTATAAGATATAGTTGACATACAAACTGAACAATCAAATTCATATACCTACAACCAAAACTTCTTTATTTGACGAGGTATTTGCAGAAAATGTCGCACGTATGCTTTTCTAAGTCAACGCCTTCATGTCTGAAGAAATCCTCTAGATCGAACCATTATAGCATATAGCTGTCATACAAAATGAATAATGAAATTCATATGCTTATATGAAAAACTTGTTTATTTGGCGAGATATGTTCAATTTCACATTTGGTAAGGGTTTCTTTTCAAGTCGACAACCAGAGTCGATAGTTTATGAAAAAAAGAGTTTTGACAATTGTATTGCAATAAAAATAAAATAATATAATAAAAAACCAAAATAGTCTTACTTGATTCTGGTTCAAAGCTAGCGTTAGCACATCATCACTTACCTGAAAAAATAGAAAATATAAAAGAAAATTAGTGCCTAATCTCAAAAATATATTTTCAAGTAATTTATTAATTAATCTTATAAATAATATTTTATTATTATTTTTTGTTTTATAAAATGAGAACGTACGATGTTGCTTAGGTAACACTTCATACAATCACCTACTACATAGAATACAAATAACATATTTTTGGGTACGAAATGATTTACTATGTTCCTTATGCTAAATATTTTAAATTTCCGTTGTGATCAGCTGCTAAAAAAAATGTCTATAAATGTCAAAAAATTAAAAAAAAAATATGTTAAAATAAATATGCTAATTAACAAGATATAAGTGAGAACCAAAGTAAAGTCGCTTCAAAAGAGCAACAAATTCGCATAATATGAGACACCGGTGCATTCACAAAGAAGTGACAACTCAAAAACCCACAGAAGAAAGCAATGCAACAACACGCCGTTACGAGCGCGGGCACTTGAGGAAGTGTGCCAGTGACTAACGGTAACGTAGCTGGCGAAAGTGACTTCATTGAATGTACGTAGGTGCTTTATGTAACAGACTCTTTCACAACTCAAGTCCGTTTTTGTTCTTTAAGTTTCCACTTCTCGCTTGCTTTGCGCCTTTTCATTTACTAACTTTCATTATATTACTTATTTACTACGCTCTGATCAACCTATATGTATGTATGTACATATATGTATGCATGTGGGACCGTGTGACCTTGTGGTGAAGTGCCAAAGTTACTACTTCCACCATTGACATGTGTCGGAAAATTATGAAAGGTTTAAAATGTGTCTGAGAGTGTAAAAGCTGCACGAAGGCGCCTGCAAGAGAGCATTCGTTGTTGAAAGAAAAATATATTTACGGAACTATATCAAAAAAGTAGCAAAAGTTGTGGCACACTAAGGAGCGCCGGAAGTGGCAGGAATTAGAAGTAGCAAACAAAAATAATAAAGAAAACAAAAATAAAAAAGAAACCAAAAAACAAAAAACAGTGTGGTGTACACCAAAGCACAGTGCGCTGTGTGCGGTTATGTGACTCCCAGCAGCTGCAACAAAATATAAGATGAGGGCCGAGGAGCAAACACTGTTTATTGCCATTCTAGTTGCTGACATTTTCATGGCTACATGCACACCACTTTCGTGATACACAAGACGAAGGTAGTGGCAACACATGCAACCACACATGAAGCACATATGAATATGGTGTCCCTTGGTGTGGACCCCCGCACACAGCAGCCTTTCGTAATACACTTATTTCTTATTTCATTTTTAACCCTTTTGTTGCACAACACTCTCACTAACACTTAGCGAGTGAGTATCTCCACTAAGCGCATTTATATGCAGGGGCTTAAGTTACTATATTGTCCAACGGTCGGTCGGTCGGTCGGTGGGTAGCTCGACTACTCGGTCGGTTGGCTGCTGAGCCAGTGCTCTGGTGGTGCACCAAAGTTATTCGTGCGTTCTTAATATGGTAGTAATCAACAGCTTATGCTAGGCTGAGCAATAATAAGTGACACTTTATTTTATTTGCCACTTTCTGAAGGACGTTGATCGCTGGCGGATTTGTGGAGATTGGGCCACTTGTAACCAAGCAACCAACTTTTAGGCAGATTTTATTCGTTACTCCGCCACCAATACCGCATGTCAGAGAGACAGTATAAAAGGAGCATAAAATGAGCAAGGAAATACAAGTGAGGCACTGCACATGAACGCAACAAGGGAGGAGTGCATTTATACTACTTGAAACCAATGAAGACAGGCAGCAAGTCGCTTGCTTATAGAAGCAGCGCTTGACAGACAAGAAGAAGCAACATATAAAGGTCGTGAGGCAAAATATACGCTTGTTGAACAGCTAAAACTCTAACTTGGCAAAGAAAAAAATACAAAAAATAAATATGCTTCTGCATTGCCCGCAAAGTCGGTTTAATGTGTAACTGGCCGCAGGGGTATAAATATCAGCATCCACAAAACCAACTATTGAACGCTGTTGCCACCTGATGCTAGCCAATCAACCCAACCTTTCTGCATGCTACCGCTTTAATGAATGTGCTCTCACCGAAAATCTCTAAAGACCAATATATTGGTAATCATTGTATGCTTATGTGACAGTTTAAGAAATGGGTTAGTGCCAGCAAAGCCACTTCGGAAATTGGCGCGACCGCCTAGTTGACAAAACACCTCGAACGGCGTGTGTACAGCATGTCCCAGCGGTCGATTTGGGGTTTGTGCTTTGGCGCAGAGAATTTTTTGCAAATAAGAAAACATTTCTTATTTGCATTTTATATTTATTTTCTACGTTGCAGGTTCATTTTCTTCAAATCGAAACTTTTTCGAACATTTGTAAGATTATATTGAAGCTTTGAAAGAAATTGCACACAAAAGTGTCGTCAAACGCTCGAATCGATGACACCACCAAACGGTGGTGCCGTGGTAGAAGAAAAGTATTTGTTGTAAAAGTGAGAAGTGTTTATGCCACCTGTTATACAAAATGCGGCCAACCCTTATGCGGCGCATTCACACCCACATCACAGTGAGACACACATGTGTGGGCGTATGCAAGAATGTTTTTTATTGCCCAATATTTTCAGCTGTCAACTTGACAGTTGTGCTCATATTTTATCATCGAGCGAACTTGACAAGGGATTTTCATTCATTTGTGGCATGTCATTTGGAAAGTAAATATTGGTAATTTTCATAATGATTTTCCCTAAGTACAGTTAGTTGATTTCGTAGAGGATTATTACAAGAAAACGTGTAAACAAACACAAGTCAACGAAGTTATGGGGTGGTCACAAATGACATTTTCTTTGTTGAGGGCAAAACATAACGAGAATATGGCGGTTGGACACTTATGAGAGGAAGCACAGTGATTTCTATACAAATATTTAAGCGTAAATACTTATTTACATATATGTATTTGAATAATTGTAAGAAAGTGGAGTATAGCAGAAGCTGCGTTTAAAGCAGTTCTCAATACGCCAAAAATGCATTTAAAGTCCCAAGTATAACAAAAAAGGTAGCCAAATTGTCCTTACGGGCATTTCAAACAATTTTTAATGAACATAATTTATACTTTTTGATTTTTAAGCGTTAACTATTGTTTTTTTAATATTTTACAATTTTCTAATTTTGAATTTTTATTTTATTTATTAATTTTTAATTTATTTTGTAACTATTATTTTTTTCACTTTTTAATTTTTTTGATGCCGACAACTAACAATTTTTCCTTTTTCAGCGTCTACTATTTTTTATTTAATTTTTTTTAAATATTTTTTTATATATTTGTTTAATTATAACTTCTTTTTTACATTTTTAATTTTTGCATTTTATTTAAACTTTTTCAATCTCTTAATTCTTATCAATTTTTTTTACTACAATTTTGTTAATTTTTTTATTTATTAATTAATGAATAATTAATTTATTTTGTTTATTTTTTTAATTTTTTAATTTTTTTAATTTAAAATATTAAAGAAAAACTAACTGACAAGACAAAAATTTTAAATAAATTTTTTATTTTAAATAATTTTTTTTTATTTTATTTAAAATTTTGTCTTGTTAGTTAGTTTTCTTTAATATTTTAAATTTAAAATTTTAAATTTAAAAAAAATTAAAAATTTTAAAAAAAAAAAAATTAAATAAAAAATTTATTTTAAATTTTTGTCTTGTTAGTTAGTTTTTCTTTAATATTTTAAATTTTTTCTATCTTTCAACATTTTTTAATTTATTTATTTATTTTTAATTTATTTGTTTTAACTATATTTTTTAAATAAATTTTGTTTTAATTAGTTAATTTTTTAATTGAATCTCTTATTTCTCTAAATGTTGTTAATTCTTTTTTTTTAATTTTTAGTTTAATTGCCATTTTTATTTTTAGTCTGTTTAATTTTAAATTTTATTTTATTTTTAATTTTTCTATTTTTCAATATTTTAATTTCTTTCAATTTTTATTTGTTTTTTAACTATATTTTTTTAATTTTGCTTTAATTTTTTTTAATTAGTTAATTTTTTGAAATGATTCTCTTTTTTTTTTAATTGTTTTGAATTTTTTAACTAATATTTTTTTTATAACTTTGCTTAATTTTTAATTATATTTTTTTATTAGTTAATGTAGGCAATTATTAACTTTTCCTTTTTCAATTACTATTTTTTGCAAAATTTTTTTAATTTTTTATTATAATTTTTTTTTTACTTTTTTAATTTATACCCCTTTACTTTTTTAATTTTGTTTCAGTTTTTTTTTATTTTGTTTCAGTTTTTTATTATTTTTTCAATTTTGTTTTATGTAAAATTTGTTAATTTTTTTAATAGTTTTTATTTTTTTTTGATGTTTTTTTGATGTTTTTTTTGTATGAGTTTTTTTTAATTTATAATTTTATCATTTTTTTTTTTTTTTCAGTTCATTTATTTCTTCTTCAATTTAGTTTTTTTTTTTAATTTTTTAATTATTATATTTTTTTAATTTTAGTTTCAAACAGAAAAATTTTTGGACAAAAAAATAAAAAAAAAATTTAAATTTTACACCAACGTTTTTCGACAAAAATTAAGAAATTTCATAGCTTAACGCAACTAGAAATGACTGCCAACAGGTAGATAAATTGTCGCTTGCAACAGCATCGCAAAGCAAAAGAAATATTGTAATTATGTTTGCTAAAGGATGGACAAACACCCAATAGCAGCGCACAAACTGAGGACCGCTCAAGGCAAATATTCTGTATTGAATTAAGTGCAGCAGACCGTAAGAGACATGAACATACATACATGGCTACATTCGCTGTTTTGAGCCAAAGAAAACATGGCAATGAAGTGTCAAAACGATGGTAGAGGGTGGAGAAGGTTAGGAAAAGCAGACGCGACTTGAAACACTGTAGAACGAGAACGTCATAACAAGAACTGAATTATGAAAATGAAGTGCAAGAAAGCGTGTTGAAAAATTAAAAACAAGAAAATCGTTTAGTTAGAATAATACCCTTCACAAGTGCACTTTTTATAGCAATTATTGCTTTTTAAACTTTTGATACGAAAAAATGTTCTTCTTTGCATTGATTTCGTTCGGAGATTGTAGCGCTGGCTTCGACAATATTCTGTTTCAAATTTAGTGAAGTTATTTTGTCGAAATGAAAGCGTTTCGTTTACAAGAACTTTGCGACATGAAATGCCCTTTAGTGTTACAAAAATAATTATAGAGTTTAAGGAAATTTCTGTAGAAAAAACATCACTCTATTTTTTGCAATTACTTGCAATGTGGCAAGCACTGTTGCAACATGCAGTTACGTCTCAACTATCAAAGAGCTGCGGGCAGCGGCATGTGACTTGAGAGATATTGGTTTGGCTTAACTGTACAGTTAGTGGACCTATTGCGAATTCGGCACGCTGGTGGGCGCTGCGGTGTGCAGATGTATGTAGATATTTGCGAAGCTTTGGTGTTAATTATTTGCTAATCGGCGCAAATTACATGAAGTGTTAATTGAGTTGAAGTAGCGAATATAAAGGCGTTTGCGAGTTATGTGGGCGTGAAAGTGCTAGGTGTAGGCGGGCATGTGGGCGCACGTACAGACATGCATTTGCGGTTGCAAATAAGCAGACGTACAACTGTTGCACATTATGATGACTGCCGATTGTGGTGACGTCGGAAAATTTTAATGAGACATTGTAAACAGCTTACGGTTGGTAGCTTGTGTACATGCAGATGTGGCGTGATTGCATGCGGTTGCTGTGGCAAGGCCTGTGATGGCAACGCAATTTCAGCTAATTTGCGACAAATAAGGAGTATTTTGTGGCAGAGCGGTAGTGGCAAATTACAGTGTCACAAACGATTATAAGCAATGCTCTTAAAGGACCTTAGTTTTGTGTGATTTATACTGCACATATATGCATACACACATACATACATGCATACAAGCTATAAGATGCTCATTTACTATTTATTTAAGACTGAAAATTTCATGGCGCACAAAAATGTATTAAGCAAGCGCAGCAAGCCAACGCTGTGTACCTGTCGCGCTACGTAAGAAGAAGGTAAGAAGCAGGTGAGCAGCAGCAGGGCATAACGACCTAATGAAAAGTAAATATGTAAAATTACAGTATTTAATTTTATATATTATTATTTGAAATTAAATTTCCACAATTTTGCAAGCTTTTTCTACGCCGCCAGCCACCCTTTGCACCTCGCACGCCCACATCGTACCGTTCCCATCTCAACTCGGCGCCATGAACTGTCTTATTTGAAGTCCTTGCGCATTTTACGCAAAATATATATTAAATTTTTATTAAGCATACTGAAGTAGCGGAAAATATTTTGTAGGTGGCTGACGCTGGCTGCCACCGCAACAAGCTACAACAGCTGCAAAAGGCAACCAAGCAACAGCTTGTACACCGCCACAAGGCGAATATGCCACAGCAACCACACCTGCGCCTGCGGCCACTCCTTGTGCGCGCTGCCCCGTCGCACTCGAACACACAGTGCTCATCTACAGCCACTTCTTGAGACTGCCGTGGCGACGGCGAAAGCAAGCAAATACCGCCAAAACCACATTTCAAATTAGTTTACAGTGCAGCAGAATGGCAATGGCAAGAAAAAAAACAACAAAAATATATTAAAGCAACATCAAGAAAATAAATTATAAGATATAGCGAAGACAGAGTAATGAAATGGGTGGCAGGCGGCGTGCAGGCGCTGGCATGTAGACGCAAAACATTCTAAATATACGAAGAGGAAAGTGAAATTACTTAAAAATTCATAACGAGATTTGCCTGCGCATTACACATGTACAGCAGCAAAAGCTGAAACTGCGAAAGTATACTGAAGTATATGCAGGCGAACGTCTCATCAAACCTTGATGCATACATTTAGGCGCAGCAGCATGCCAGATAAAAACTACAAGACTTTATGTTTTATGCAAAAGTGCTGCTATACAAGCGTCGTGCAAATGCAAACTATTGCCGACAGGGAGAGAGAAGAAGCTGGTGCTGGCAGTGTACAAAACTAAATATGCATATTGGATTGCAGTAGAGTTTTTTAGTATTGCAGTTTTGGTAAAATATTTGATTTGCAGATGATATGGAAGAGTTATGACGTAACCGTGGCTGTAACTTGTAGCTTAGTTATATTGCTAAAGATAAGAGTTTAATTAAAGCTGCATAGTTTTTAAACAAATAATCACGGATTTGTTTTGAGATGAAATGCAGCGAGGATATCATTTGTAATGGAAATTCGTGGAAAATGAATTCATATCAGTTGCTAAAATGTTGGTCATTTGCAAATGTATCAAGACTAACTTGAAATCAACCTAAGAAAATGTTATTAATATACAATAAATTATATAAAAACAACAAAAAATGTTAAGTTCGTTTGCTAACCCTTCACAAATATAAAGGATGCCTACAAGAACTGGATTTTGATCAGTCAGTTTGTATGCCAGCTATATGCTATAGTGAACCGATCTAGACAATTTCTATGAAGATTGTGCCATTGTCTTAGGAAATAATCCATGCTCAATTTCATCAAGATATCTCGCCAAATAAAAAAGTTTTTCATACAAGCACTTAATTGAGATTGTTCAGTTTGTATGACAGCTATATGCTATAGTAGTCGGATTTAGAAAATTTTTTCAGGTATTCTAGCGTTACCTTGGAAAATAATCCATGCCAGATTTCGTGAAGATATCTCGTAAAATACAAAAGTTTTTCATACAAGCACTTAATTGAGATTGTACAGTTTGTATGACAGCTATATGCTGTAGTAGTCGGATTCAAAAAATTTCTTCAGGTATCCTAGCGTTGCATCAGAAAATAATCCATGCCAGATTTCGTGAAGATATCTCGTAAAATACAAAAGTTTTTCATACAAGCACTTAATTGAGATTGTTCAGTTTGTATGACAGCTATATGCTATAGTTGTTCGATCCGAACAATTTGTTCGGAGATTGTATCGTTGCTTTGAGCAATAATACATGCCAAATTTCGTAAAGATATCTCGTCAAATACAAAAGTTTTTCATACAAGCACTTAATTGAGATTGTTCAGTTTGTATGACAGCTATATGATATCGTACTCGGATTTGGAAAATTTTTTCAGGTATTCTAGCGTTACCTTGGAAAATACTCCATGCAAAATTTCGTCAAGATATCTTGTTAAATAAAAAAGTTTTCCATACAAGGACAAAAATTTGTTCGTTCAGTTTGTATGGCGGCAATATGCAAACTCCTTTTAAATTTTAAAACTACGATAGCAACCATAAAGGCAAAGCAGAGAAAGAAGGCAATGCTGGCGCCACCAAAAACTGCGAACGACAACACAAAGCCGTCCACAACTCCGCAAGAGCATTGATAAAAGCGACAGCCGTTCAAAGTATAAGGAATGCCAGCAGCAGCGCAAAAGCAACAACACAGAGATACGAAACCCACCGAAGACCTGCAGCCGACAGTCGAGTATTATCAGTGGGCGCAACGTCGCGAAAACAAGCAGCAGTTGCATTCTAGTTGACGAAAAACTGCAAATGCCCGAAAGCGGAAGCGGATTTTTGAGTTGTATTTTGCACAGTTGACGTTGCGCGCTGCTGTCTTCCGCTGTGACATCCTCTACGTAATCGTTTAGCGGTTGGTTTGTCGGTGGTCGTCAGGATGAGCGGCTATAATTGCACACAAAATACAAGAGCACAGTGGAAATGAGAGATGGTGATGCCAGATCGAGGGGTAGAAAACGCGTGGAAATGCAAGAAGCGGGGATATAAGCGACAGACAAGCGGCCAAACAACGGCCTATAAGTATGCAATAAGTGGCATGAGCTGGTGTATGATGTACAAAGAGCCAAATACAAAAGGAAGCCATGTTGGGTTGCAAAAGGAAACAGGAAACAAGCGCTTGGTAACCGCGCGCGTACACAAAACAGCGCACGAAACTCGCGTTAAACGCAGAATGAAGCAGCAAACGACAAGTATGAGTGCAAGAGATATGTATGGCAGAATGAGGTTTTGAAGAATTAAAGCCCGTAACGGGCAGATGAACACGAAAATGCAAAAATCGGTTGGGAGAAGCAATAAAGTACGCGTAATGTCCGCAAATTAAGAGAAGAAAATTATTTTTTCCTGCTCTAAAATTTACTATTTCACAGTTATCCCCTTGAGATTTGCTGCTACAAGACACACTTGCTATAATGTTTATAATATTTATGCAAAATTTTATTTAAATATTTCATATGCCAAGCCTCTACCAGAGTCTGCTACTCAATCCACTTTTCGAAGCAGTTAAACAAATGAATATGAATGAGACGACTACAAGTTTTATATAAGCTAATAAAACTGTAGAAATCAAGTGCATAAAAAGGCAAATAAAGAAAACCGCAACGAATTGAAAAGAGAGTGACAATAAATCGGCGAACGAGAATAAATAGACAAGACGAGATAATTTATTTTTTATGCCACAGACATGCTCATTTTAACGAAAAATAAGTATGACAACAACAAGCACAAAAATATGGCTCAATAGCGACGCAATAAGCAGGGCGTGGGACAAACGGATAACGACATAAATCATTAAATGCACAGCAGTTGGCCCACGCCAAGAATGGAGCGTCGTTGTATCTCTCGAGGCGGGGCGAGCGCGCTTGGACGAAGGATAGCACATTGTAAATTATGGTGACGATGATTACACGAATGCAAGTAGATGGAGCTAATGATTACGCGAACCGCAAAGCACTAGCCAGCCCAAGCGAACAAAAGCGACCAACAGCAGCAGGACGGCAAAGGAAAGTGGGGAGTGGAGAGTGAGGCAATGCGCGCTTTGGCCTACTACATATGTAGCTCGCATTGAATTGTCTGACAAGTGCTTCGACATGGCTTTATGTGCTCGCCAAATAGAGAGAAGTGTGAATGAAAGAGATATGATGAGGGAGAGAAGGAGTGGGAGTGGGAGTGGGAATGGGAGCGAGAGTGGAAAAGGCGATAATAATGCATGTTGAGGTTGGGTGGGTGCTTATTAATACACCAGCGACATAGTGATCATTATGCATGCTTCGATAGGCTTCTCAAGTGGAAGATTAACGCTCTTGATGACATTGTAAGTATGAGAAATAAATGGGCTTAAATAGAATTTTTTTAATAAAAAGACGTTGTGTACAAAGGAGTTGCATCGTTATTAATAATATATGTTATTTGAATAAATAAAATTGCATGATTTTACATATGTACATATAACTTATTAAATTTAAATTCGTGTGAGTGCTTTAAGTCAACAAAAAATGAATTATATACAGATTTTAAATATTCACTAGCACAGTTTACTGTTTTATAATAAGAAACGGAAGAGAAAATAAGAACAAAACTTTAATTTCAATTGCACCAAGGCTAGAATACTCTTCACACCAACTTTTTTTTTATAAAAAAAATCGCTTTTGACCGGTTGGTTTCTATGGCAGCTATATGTTATAGTGGTCCGATCTGAAAAATTTCTTAGCTACAATCTGCTCACTGTCTTAGGCAATAATTCCTGATAAATTTCTTAAAGATACCGCTTCAAATAAAAAAGTTTCCCATACAAAAACTCGATTTCGATCGTTCAGTTTGTATGGCAGCTATATGTTATAGTGGTGCGATCTGAACAATTTCTTAGAAGATTGCATCATTGTTCTAGACATTAATTCCTGCCAAATTTCTTGCAGATACCGCTTCAAATAAAAAAGTTTCCCATACAAAAACTCGATTTCGATCGTTCAATTTGTATGGCAGCTATATGTTATAGTGGTGCGATCTGAACAATTTCTTAGAAGATTGCATCATTGTTCTAGACATTAATTCCTGCCAAATTTCTTGTAGATACCGCTTCAAATAAAAAAGTTTCCCATACAAAAACTCGATTTCGATCGTTCAGTTTGTATGGCAACTATATGTTATAGTGGTCCCAAATCGTTGATTTCGCTAAATGAGCAGCTTCTTGGGCAGAAAAGGAGGTGTGCAAAATTTCAGAACAATATCTCAAAAACTGTGTGAGTAGTTCGCGTACACACAGACGTTAAACAAGAAATCAATGCGTCACACGTGAGCTACAAACGCGAATGCGCATATACTACTGCAGAATAGCAAAAATAAATACGTGAGTATCCTTTTCTTATAACACGGTTCAATAAATATTGATTACAAGGGTGCAACTGAAATTTCAGGCGAAGGACAACTTCCCCACTTACATAAAATAGTTGTAAAAAAAACATGAAATGGCATAGCCAAAATTAAATCGAGATGGACACGGTAAAAATTATACAACAACTTGAAGGCTCTGCAGTACATCAAAAAGATATATTGTTAGGGTGTGTTGGCTTAATAAGGGTGTATAAACACATGTTTATATACCTACAAATACAAATAACGCACAATTTTCCTTTAATAATCTCTCATACATGTAGCGCTGGTTCAGTGTACGCAAAGCTATTTATTGACAACATACGAGATCTTATCTCAACTTTCCTTGTTATTAAATGGCATAAAAATCAAAAATCTGCAGGCGAGTTCATGCACATTACATAACACACACAAATATACATGTAGGTATGTATATGAACGCTCACACAGAACTCAAAAGAAGATAGCACACACGCTACAGCGCTTTACTTATACCGTCCAGAAGTACTGCTTGAAGAGAAAGCTGCCTACAAAGCCGAGCACAACAGGATATGGCAAGCAAATAACCAAACCACAACAATAACAATAAACAACTATTTCAGCAGAGACCTGAGGCAGTGCAGCCGTTCAGTAAAGGGAGGAAAATACGCGCATAAAAAAAAGAGTTTCGGTTTTCAGAAACAAAAAAACAGCTGAAGCAGTAGGACATAGCGCACATATGAGTATCAGCGGCATACAAAATCTGTGCGCAACAACTACAATCATTTGTCTACCAAAATGAAATGGTGGTTTTGCATCTGTATTGTTGGTATTTCTTTCATGCTGGTCGTTGCCCAGCAAATTTTAATCTAGCGAGGCGTGCAATGTTTCTTATTTTTGTCTTTTTATTTCTTGCTCCTGTTGCTTCGTAACCAATCCCCCACTGTTGTTGTTTGTTAGCAACGCATAGGGACAACCGCTACTCTTTGCGTTTGTTGGCAACAAAGCCTCATCTTAAGTTATACGCCATTTATTTATTTCATGTTTCATTTTAATATTTAGTCGACAGTAAGAGAAATTTATATGCGCACGCACATAAGCAAGCACCCACTTTACTCAGCCAAGCAGCCCGAATACTCATTCAAGTCATTCATGCTGTCACTTGCAGGTATTTAATGCTTAATCAGTTGTATTGTTATCTACATATTCCTATACAGAGAGCAAGGAGCAAGCTACAGCTTGTGCTGGGATCATATTCCTGCTTTTGAAACGGAGTTTATCGGTGCTGTTCTCTATAGCTATGTATGAGCATTTACGGGAATTTATGTAAAGCTTACAAGACTAGTTGTGATAAAGGAGCCGTAAAATTAGGCGGAAACGAATTTTGAATGCTTCAGCAGCAGTTCAAAATCATATTTGACATATAAAGTGTTGCCTAAATGCAGTTTAAAACAAGAAAAAACGTGTACTACGGCAGCTAACAAATAACTAAAAGTAAATTATTTTGATTGTTGAATTTGTATGGCAGCTATATGCCATAGTGGTCCGAACTGAACAATTTCTACAGATATTGTAAACATACGTTGGACAATAATGCTTGTCAAATTTCGTGATGATATCTCATCAAAAAAAAAAAAACTTTTAAACAAAAACTCGATTTTGATCATTCGGTTTGTATGGCAGCTATATGCTATAGTTGGGCGATACAAATAATATGTTGGGGAACTGTAGTGTTGTCTACCAAAATTAGCTATGCCAATTTTCGTAATGATATGTCAACAAATAAAAAAGTTTTTCTTACAAGAGCTTAGTTATGATCATTCAGTTTGTATGGCAGCTATACGCTATAGTGGTCCGATCCAAACAATATACTGAGGGATTGTACTCCTCTTTTGGGCGGTACTCCTCACCGAATTTCAGAAAGATATCTTGTCAAATAAACAAGTTTTCCATACAAGAACTCGATTTTGATCGTTCAGTTTGTATGACAGCTATATGCTATAGTGGTCCGATATTCGCAGTTCCGACTTATGAACAGTTTTGTGAGGAGAAAAGAACGCGTGCAAAATTTCAGATCGATATCTCAAAAACTGAAAGTCTAATTTCCGCATATACAGACCGAAGAGCATGGCTAAATTGACTCAGCTTGTCTTACCCTGTTGAGTTTATAAATATAGCTGGAGCTACGGTTAGACAAAGTTTTACAAAGCACTAAGTAATGGTTCAATGCACGAAAGTTAAGTTAGAAGTGCCACTGGCAGCAAGGAATATGAAACTGAATTTGTTGCAATAAAAATAAATGCGCTCCCTCGTTGCCTCATACGGTGACGCACACAGTTCGCGCAGTCAAGCTAAGGCAAGTCAGCGAAGCATAAGAAACAATCTTATGAATAATAGATTATGAATGAAATGAGGTGAAATGCTGACGTGAGTGAAATTCTACCGCGCGCTTGCCGCTTTTGTTTTGTATAACACACACAAGGCATACACATAGACATGCGAGCGCCACGAGAACTTACATGAATATTTATGAGCTAAAATGGCGTGGAGATACTATACGTTGCTGTTGTAAGCACCAAAAGGATAACAACGGGTTGCATATTTTTATAAGGCCAAAGCGACAAGTGAACGATTTGTTCGCAATCAGACACTACACGACGGGGCGGCGCACAGCTACGCATAAGGTAGCAGGCAAATCAAATAACGCAGTGAGCAAGAAGAAGTCAGCGAAGATTGCATAAAAAAGCAGATAAATAAATAAACAGTCAGAAAGGATATTATAGCATAAATATGTAGGTATACACCTATGAATATAACCGAAATACACAGTAATATAACCAATATATATGTATATGTATGAAAAGAATATAGTACCGCATTATGAAAACATATAGCTGTGCTCATTTTAGCGTCTGTCGCTGTGCCTTGAGTTTAATGGGCTGCAACGATAATACATGGCGAATTTATTGAGTTTGATGGTCACATGTGGGTTGTAGATAAAAAGCGGCAAAGGTTATGCGACACAGGGATTTGATTAATAACTTGAAATTTTCAGAACTGACATCGAAAAGTGAGAATAGAGGGGGCGTGGAAGAAGATTTATTGATATATTATAATATAGAAAGGCATATAAAATAGTGGAAATATGAAAATATATAGTTTAATGCTTTGATGGCATTATTGGCAGCAGGCATTGAAATTTCCAAGCGGTTTAAACTAACTAAAAACGAACTTGAAAAAAATGTATGTATATGTATATCTTCACCTAAAATGCAAAATAACGTAACATAATTTTTCATAAGTTTACAGGCAAAGGGAAAACGATATAATAGAAATCACGCAAATTGAACAAAAAATTTGAGTTTTGGTTATAAAACGGTTATATATTGGTTATAAAGTGGTTACATATTGGTTATTGTATTGGTTATAAAATAGTTATATTTTGCTTATATCAGCTTACTATAATTTAAACCACACATGTTGAAACAAGATTTTAGTTTTGGTTATAAAATGGTTAAATATTGGTTAAATCTGACAGCTGAAACTAATGTAGTGAATTGGAAGCACTAAAAAACTCAATTTCAATTTTTTTTTGATGATACGGAAAAACAATATGATATAATAGAAACCACTCATATTAAAACAAAATTTGAGTTTTGGTTACAAAATGGTTATCTATTGGTTATAAAGTGGTTACATATTGGTTATAAAATGGTTATGTATGGGTTATAAAACGGTTATATATTGGTTATATCCGACAGCGGAAGCTGATGTAGTGAATTGTAAGCACTAAAAAACTCAATTTCGATTTTTTTGATAATACGTTTTTTTTGCATTTCAGTTACAAGCTGAAAGAGAGCAATTAGTAAGGACACATACAAATAGCAGCAAAATAAGCACCGGATACGTGACGTCACCAGAATTTTTAATTTCGAAACGCATATGCTTTGCTGCATAACAATATTTCTGCTAACGACATGGATGATGTCCCCCATCGAGGCATTTAAATCATGTGCATAATGAGAGATAAGTTAAGAGTTAAGAATACTTTTACTTTCTTTTTGTTTGCCATTCTTTCGTTTTTAAGTAGAAATAATAATCTCAGCGATTCAGCAAACTGAAATGAATGAAAACGAATGCCATTGTCTAAAAATCAACCCTACATATGATCCTTGCGGCTAACAATGGCTTATGTGCTATATATACATATATAGGAGTTTGAAAAAATATATGAATAAAAAATATTTGCATGTAAAAATAAATATGGCAAATGTCACTTAACGTGACAGCTTTTGATAATCATAAAACAGAGAATGCAAAAACGTCGAGAGAAAATAAAGCCGACACACAATAAAGCTGCAAATACTTACGGCATAAGAGAGCACAATAAAAACCACAATGAGAAGGGTTAGAGGTAGGGGAGGAAAAATTATAAGACGCAGAAATGGCGTGGCAACCGCAACAAAGGCCGCAAACCGCAGGCTGGGAGGGGAAATGCAAAGGAACAAGAAAAATGTTGATGTAGATGATATGACAAAAAACAAAAAAAAATTAAATAAAAAGGAATAAGGAGTACAAATGACAAATGTGGTATATCATTAAAGCATTTAGGCGAAAGGAAGGTATTATAAAATATTAAAAAATATAAAAAAAATATAAAAAAAATATAAAAAAATATAAAAAAAATATAAAAAAAATATAAAAAAATATATAGAAAAATGCATTCTTATTCTACGTCTCTCATACACAGCACGCACTTGCTACGCTTCTACTCAAAAAACAGAAACTTTAGTAGCTTAAAATGCATAATCGCTACTTAGACTACTAACTGGTTGAAAATTTTAAGCATAGCAATAAAGCTAATAGCAGCTCACAGCGTTACTACGCAAAAGTCTGTATGCATCTTTAGCAACTGAAAATGTTGCACTTAAACTCAAACTCAAAAGCAAGCGTCAACAGTTGTATGCAAAGACTATGGCACCCATTTGGATATGTGCACCCAGCCGTAACCCCAAAATTAACCAAAAACACGTTTGCCAACAAATGACGGCATCAGCTATGACGATACGTTGATAGTCATTTGCAACTTACAAAAGGAATGCAGGATTGCATACAGTGGCATACAGTAAGGCGCATGGGCGCACACAAAAATACACAGCAGAAATCATCAATAGGAAACCACAAAATGGCGAAAGCGATGTTGTTGATGATGGTAATGATGAACGTGACAATGATGTAGATGCAACAAAATGATGTTGATGCAACGAGTACGACGGTAGCAGAAAAATATGCAACAGGAGCACACAACCATATGTGCAATGGACTGCCGCTGACCGAAGCAGCAAGTAGGTGTGGCATATGCTGCTGGCCACAACTGCAGACCGTAGTAACACTGAAGAGTAATGCGGTATTGAATTGCAAACAATTTCGAACATATTGCATAGAGCAACAACCACACAGTAAAAGCTGATCGAACAGTTAGACGTTGTCGAAATGATCGGCGCAGTGCACGATTACCTTAGTAGCTGTTTAGCTAGATATTATGAGGAAATGAAAATATTTAACAATTCTGAGCGCTGCTGTGGAACAAACGTACAAACATTCCAGGCAAATGAGCAATTAAGCACATCGAAATCCATAAACTTTCGATAACGATAGCATCAATTCGAAGAATTCTGCCAAATGCCTGCGCAGACTAACCGAAATTGAAAGCAAATTTCACATGAAATTGATGCCCATTGGCGCTCCATTCACCATATTTAGCTGCAGAATAGCCGAGAGCAGAAGTTTGTTTAGTTGCTGTGTAGCACGGAGCATTCAATAAAGAAACAGATTTCCATGTTGCATAGTTTTAAGCTAATCTACAGCAGCTATATATGTAAGTACAAACGTGCAGCATGAAATACCATTACTCAGCAGTTTGCGTGGGAAGTGTGGACTATGCAAGGCAACGTGTATACACTACACTTGTAGGAGTGACAGGCTTACTCAAATGCAAACTTTGCAAGTGCTCGACTGTTACGCATACTTTTGAAACATTTAACCAATTATATATATGTATATATATCGGTTATATTAATGGGTTATGTAACTGGTTGTATAGCGGTTATGTATCTGGTTGTATGTACATAACGTGTTTTTATAACAACTGTAATCGAAAATCGAAAAAAACAAGTTATAGTAATGGGTTATGTAGCTGGTTGTATAGCGGTTATGTATTGGTTATGTATCTGGTTGTATGTACATAACGTGTTTTTATAACAACTGTAATCGAATATCGAAAAAACAGGTTATATATCTGGTTATTTGTATGCATAGCGGTTATGTATCGGTTATGTATCTGGTTGTACGTACATTACGTATTTAACTTCAAAAGCTGAAAACAACGCTCCGAAATTCTGACTTACGAATCAAAGTGACAGTCGTTACAGACTCGCATAGCAGTGAGAAAAAATATACAATCATAAAAGAAGCACAAGAGCTCACTTTTCTCCGTCACAACAAAAGTTAATGCTCTGCTAGTAAAATTTTTCATTTAATTTAAATTCAATTACAACTCCATTTGAAAGAAAGTAAAAATCGTTCTAAAATCGGCATAACAAATGAAAAGATATCACAAAGTGGAAGAAAAGAAATAAAACGTTTCAAATCAACAGAGCAAAATGCGACAAGAACAAAAATAAGTTTAGCGTACACAAACATCAATCAGCTCATACTGAGTGTGATGCAACACAAACAAATAACACCACAGTGATGAACATGTGTTGTTGCCATGGATTCGAATGTGAATATGAAGTGAAATTGTCTGCAATTGTTGCGAGCCCAAGGGTGTGAGCATGATTGTTGGCTATTGTTTGCTTTGTAACCATTGAACCTTATTGACTGTTAGTTGATCCCGTCCACACCAAGCAAGCACACACACGCGCAGAACTAAGCCAGCAGAGCTCCGCTGGATGCAGGATGAAGGACAGTAGACTACAACATAAGCTGTAGTCATAGTCATAGCGTGTACATGCTGGAGAAATGTGATGGTGAAGAGACATGTCACCCTCTGTCGCATGTCGCATGTGTGTGTGTGTTGGTTAACATGTGAACCAACAACCGGTCCGACAATGACCGCAATGAAAATGCTGCTGGAAATCGTGCATAATGTAATACGCATTCGGAAATCATCACTTGTGGCTGGGAGGCGCAACGGTTGAGAACGCGCTCGACAGGATGTGGTAGCTGCAACGAGGACTAATGGATTAATGGGCGAATCGTGGATGTCGACTGTACACAATGTTGCGTCGGTGGTGTGGTGTTGTGGCGCACCTTGAACAGTTTGAGGTCGCTAGCTGGTAAACCCATTGGTTATTATAAAATATGGTCAATATAATGTTGACGCAATAAGGAAGCAGGACCACAAGGTGTTCGCTGTGCAGCAAAGTTGCAAATAAAGAGAGTTCCTATGGTGTGACGTTCATGAAAATAAGGAACTGACCGTGAACTTTGCTGATATTATTGTGTGTGTGGGCGTGCCGGAAGCGAAGCACCGCAAAAGTGGAGTGGAGGAAATTGTGGAATGTTACGTCCGGTGTGCGACAACAGGATGGTGACGCTTGAAAAGTGTAGTAGCATATTTGTGCGACATAGTCAAGGTCAAAACAAACTTATGGCTTCCGTACTGAGGCACAAATGTTTAAAAACAAAAACAAATTTAAAAAAATATCAACAAGTTGCACAAAATTGTCGATAAACTAAAAAAGCCACAGGAAGTCATTATTTGAAAAGTGGCAACATTAGCTAATCACAGCACAAACACTTAAATAAAGCTAAAGAATATTCAGAAAGTCAACGCTTGAAAAGTGGCAACATTGCGGTAGTTTACTTGAAAAATACTGGTGATAACTATTTTAATTTGAATGGATATAGAAATCTTGTGGTTAAGTAAGGGACAACGCCACAAATAATCATCATGTCGAATCCGTTAACTATTCCGGACGTCTCCATGCTGTCAATTTTCTAATTACGGCCGTGCCATGTTGCCAATTTTTCAATTCGAAGCGTTTTTATGATCGCCGTAAAATATTTAATTAATTTACAGCGTACAATATGCGACTTTTGCTGAAGTTCAGAGTTGTAGACCTTTCACAGCCGTTTTCAATTTGAAAGTGTGAGCAAGAGTAAATCTGATGAGGCAAACGGATACTGGTCAGATACAAGTTTGCTGAAAAGTACTCCATATAAACCACTGCAGCTTGATGATCTAATTCCACCAAATTTTTTATCAAAATGTGACTTACAAAGTCAAAGCAATACCACAACGCTTCCAGTGACCACAAAATTTAATCCACTTTACAAAACAATATTTCTAGCAGCTCAACCGAAAAGCTTTGCTCTACCGTCCAAACCACCGAAAACCAGCAACATTGTTGGTGTGACAGAAGGGTTAGAAGCACGAAAAGGACAACGCTTAGGGTAAGCAACACTAATCAAAATTGAAGTGGCTGGTAGGCGAAGTAAAACAATGAAAACGATAAAAAGAAAAAAGAGGAGCAGAGCGACAACCGACAGGAAGTTGTAAGCAATAAATGCCAAACAAAATGCTAGAGCAACGGGTGGGATGACAGAATAGACAGAAGACAAAACAGCTTGATGGAGCTACGCGACAGGATACACAACAAATGCAGCATATTTATGCGACCACAATGCGAACGTATCACTACGATGAAATGGCTGAATGATGAGGCGGAAGAAAATGACGGCAAAACAATGTAAAAACGAAAATGAAAATTTACAAAACGGCAAGCGAAAACTAAAACAAACAACTGCAGCAGCAGGGTATTTAAAATTTCCGCTTTACTGATGGAGACTGATGTGAGCTTAGACTAGATTACAGCCAAAAGCACTTGCTGTGCAACGTAATGGAGCATCCGGTAGGCGGACAGCCAAACAAACAAATGTGTCGGTGCAGGATTTTTTTTTGTTTTTGCTATCTTCTACTAACATTCGGCAGTGACATGGCATATCGAGTGATTTGGGTAATGAAAGATTGACAATCATTCGAGCATTTAATCGTATTTACAAGGCGCATTGGTGGCTGCACCGTATGGGGTATACGTATGTATATAACGGAAGTATTTGTTGCAAATTTCACATACAAATGCAAAGCAACATGTTACGAGTCGTGCACCAATTGCCATACAAATGTAAGAGCTACGGAACGACAATAGCAAGCGGCGTGCACACATTACAACAAAGCACATATGTACATATGTACAAATATATGTGTAGTTGGTGGGTATGAGCAAATTTTGAGGAAGGAACGAAACCCTAGTAAATTGCAATTATATTTAATGTCAGTTCAAATTGTTGATGAGGTTAAGGATTAAAAGGATTACGACTAGAGTAAGCAGTAGAAGTGAGCGAGATATGTTACAGGCTGGAAGCCAAGCTTTATAGCAAGTCAGGGAGAGGCTACAAATGAGATAATGTGTTTTGAAATGACTGTGGTCGCTTGCTAATGCTTGCGCCACGGCAATAACGGAACAATTCCAGTTGATCATCTGCAAATGATAATGTACTTGCACATATACACATACACACATATATGTAGATGTATATGTATATTTAGCAGAGGGGATAATGAAGTAATGCTTGCAATGCACAGCTATACAGTGGTTTGTTGGACCGCAGTCGGAATGCTTTCGTGAATCATAAAATTCCATACATTACAACCCGCTCATGGAAACTTAATGCAGTTGAGTTGCGGGCAACCATGAAACACACAAACGTACACACACAACCGTCGAACGGAAACGGATGTACGGGAATGCAAGTATGCTCGCTTGCGCTTTTGTGCGCAACATGCATGCATACACACATATGTACAAACACATATTTACAATGTGTATATGTGCGCGTGCGTGCAGGCAAAAATGGCGGTATGCATGCATGCCTGAAACGAGGCAACACAGTCTCGCCGCCTAAACACTGCGGTAGGCGGTGGGGGCAAAGAGATTAAAAACTATTAAAGCGTAGCAACAACAAATACATGGCAACAGTTTACAGTGGCTACTATGCCAGACTAAGGACGCTTGGCTTAAAACTATGTATAAATCTGTTTACGTATATATTCTTCAAATGTGCACTTATGCAATGCTTACCAGCTACGCACAGCATACTAATCCTAATCCTTTCCTGAAAATCTGTGTACACTAACTGCACTCACTGCATAGCATTGTTGCATGAAATACTCTAAATATGTGTGTGTGTGTGTGTGTAGTTATTGCAGTTTCAGTGAAAGTTGGTTCGTGCACGAGAGCGAGTCCATGATTTTATCGCATTCTAACACAGAATAACAAACTTAATGAGCTCTAAAAGCGTCCGAATACCGCTCGAGTAATAGAGTAGGGAGAATACAGACGCGTAGGGGGGTGGTGGGAGTAAAATGAATGCGGTGCCAAAGTTTCGGCGGCATGCAACCAACAACAAATCAGCGCTTTTGCTTTTAGCGGTTATTAAAGTTAATTTCAACAGATAAATTGCTATAAATTGAATTAAGTCGCCGGCAGGGCACTTTGGAATTATATAAATTGTTATAGAATGAAGTTGAAATTGAAGTAGCAGATTATGTACATTTATAAGTACGGCGTTATCAATAATAAAATTTTGTTAATTTTATTTTTTCAATAATATTTCGTCTTATAATTATGAACAGCAAACACAAGCCTTTCATACAATTACAGTTTTGAATTGAATTGAAAGTAATAAAAAATTGTATGACACCTATATGCTATAGTGATCCGATATGAACAATTTTCTCGGAGATTACATCATTGCCTTAGGTAATCAACCATACCGAATTTGGTGAAGATATCGCTTCAAATCAAAAAGTTTTTCATACAAGGACTTCACTGCCAGCGATCAATTTGTATGGCAGCTATATGTTATAGCGAACCGATCTTATAAATTTCTTCGGAAATTACACCATTGCCTTAGGCAATAACCTGTGCCAAATTTCGTCAGGATATCTTGTCAAATAAAAAGATTTTCCTTACAAACACTTAATTCTGAGCGCTCTGTTTGTACGCCAGCTATATGCTATAGGGGCCCGATCTGAATAATTTATTCGCAGATTGCATCATTGCCTTGGATAATAATGCATACCAAATTTCATGAATATATCTCGCAGAAAGAGAAAGTTTTCCATACAAGCGCTTGATATTGATCGTTCACTTTGTATGACAGCTACACGCTATAGTAGTCTAAACTGAACAATCTTTTCGGAGATTTTAGCAATACATTGGACAATGATCCATGCAAAATTTCTTGAAGATATCTCGTTGAATGAAAAAGTTTTCCTTACAAGGGCATGATTCCCAAAGTTCAGTTTGTATGGCAGCTATAAGCTATAGTGGTCCGATATCGGCGGTTCTGATCAAAACGCAGCTTCTTGGTGAGTAAAGGATGTGCCCATTGTATATACCTTATAGGGCCTCCGCCGTTTCATTTTAAGTATTACAAACATCATGGCAAACTTAATATGCCCGGTTTAGATTATAAAAATATGAAGACATAACAAGAGGTCTACTAAAAGGAAATACATTATTTTTGCATTAAATTAAATGTTTTATTTAGCATAGTAAAAAGGAACCCGCTCGGTCCACTAAACCAATAACTTTTTGGAAATACGAATCTCAAAATGTCACTCTCAGCTCTAGAGACAAAAAAAACTGGGACCGCCGTTTTTCACAAGCTTCATTTGAAGCTCTCTTTCACCGATGAAATCATGCGCTATAAACAAGAACAGATAATAGTCAATTGGTGGCAGGTCGGGACTTTAATATGGATGTATGAAAACCTTCCAACTAAGCTCCCGGCGCTGCTGGCGAGTTATTGCCGATGGAAGTGGCCAACAGTTGCTGTGATGAAACAAAATTTCTTTTCTAATGTATTACACACAGCTGCCGAATCTGGCCGGTTACCTTCCTCAGACGGTCCAATTATCCGAATTATGAGTTTGGGCGCAGAAGTAGATAATTCTCTGTCAGTCCCACAAAGCCCATAACAACACCGGCTTGACCATCATGTCTTTTGGCAGTATCCAAAAAAATCAGAATCATAATAAAAATTTAAAATATTCATCAGTTGGCATTTACTGTGAACTACAAAAAAACATGTCTGGTGAAAATTAGATTAGCCTTAATTGAATAACAGCTTAATGCTGTACTGAACTGTAGCTAAAATGTTCGCCCACACAGGCGCTTTGAAAACTTCGTTAATAACTATTTTCGTAATATTTATAATATAAACAACTCTCTAACCTTACTCGAACTCGAAATGTTTGCAACAAATGAGCAAAGCATACACACACACAAGTACATATGAGTAAAAGAACAGGCCATTAAAACTAAAAATGCTGCTAAAATTGCTCAAATTTCAATTAACAACAACACATACAACAAACGGTTGGGTGGGTAGCAGCGAGGTTGGTGAGGTAAATATGTTGATGTAGAAAATATACAAAAACAAAAGGTCAACGCAAGTTAAAAGCGCATACAAAGTTCAAAGAGCATTTTTAGTGAGTTCGGCGCCCCCTGCACAACAACAACAACAGCAACATAAAACATATAACAACAATAAACATAACAACGAACGCAACAACAGCAATGTACCGCAGGCAGTACTAAAACAACATAATGTTGTACGAAATATAAAATGACAGCATACACGAGTACCATGCTTCAGCAGATGCATGTGTAAGTGTATATATATGTGTGTGGGTAAAATTGGGTAAATGAACGCAAGGCGCTGAAGTGCTACCTACGTAGCTACATTTGTATGATTGGGTAGACGCGCACAACTCTGCCACAGCGAGTGGTAGACAACAAAATGCTTAGAGGGTTCAGCAAACAAAAGCATTTGCAACAAAATACAATGCAACCAAACTCGCATGCAAACAATTTACAGGCAAATAACCCGAAAAACAAATCGCCATTATCACTAAAACTGCAACAATCGCGGGCAGCAGTGAGTAAGGCGTTGCAGCAAAACTGCACGGGGGGCGCTAGCATAGCGTAGCAGGAGCAATTCACCTAACTTAACTGCAAGCCTATGAGTGGCGCATTTTGCAACAGTTTAAACTTGTATGTATTAGTTGAAACACATGAATACAGTGCGGGCACCATGGCGTATGAGCAACATAATTTACAAGTGCCGTATAACTTGGCCTTTCTTTAGACTGCGCGCAGTTTGTAAACTATTGTTGTTGTTGTTGTTGTTGCTCTATTGTATTCTTGCCGCACGACGCGCGGTGAGTGACTGCCACTTAAGACAGGCAACTGGTTGTTTGCAAAGCGTACAACATCTGTTTGCGGGTATATACTTACATATGTATGTATTTACTTGTAACAAGCACAAGAACAACAACAAATATATACTTATATATTTACATGCAACAAGCACAAGAACAACAACAAATATATACTTATATATTTACTTGCAACAAGCACAAGAACAACAACAATTAGTATGTGTTATTAAAAAAGTTTTGTTGCTGATGTTGCATAAAGTGCATAACAAATAAAAACAAGCAAAATATTTCATTGAAAAGTATGAAGGCAAAGCGCTGCCACGGCAAAAGATGGGTGAAAGCTTGTACATATGTACATATGTATGTATGTACGTACATTAGGGTTTGCGTTATCTTTAAAGTTGATTATATTTTGGAAAATAAGTGAACAAGTAACAGTTGCTGTGCTCAAAAATATTTTTTTCAAACTAATTCGTGCCGAATTCAGATATATTTTGATTTTTGGAGATTTTACATTAAGCGGTAAAGAGCACAGCTTTCAAAAAGCGACATTTTAATATAAAATTGAACGCGCTACAAAATGGTTCTCATTGATTTTTTCATAGAAACCTTACTTTAAAAGTTACACGCAGTTAAAGTTATGCATCAAATGCAGTGTAATAATACGATACACCCTGGCGTATGAGCAACATATAGCATGCATAAATGCTCTTGTATGTACAAGTACGCTCACTAGACTTCTTGTATAAATTTAACTGCATATAACTTTTAGAGGAATGGTTTTATGAAAAAAGTCCTTTCAATCTTTTTTCAGCGTGGAGAATTTTTTTATCAGAATATCACATTTTCAAGGTTGTAGGTTCATTGTTTTAGTGCTAAATATCAAAAATTCCAATGTTATATGCAGGTAAAAAATAAGAAAAAAGTATTTAAGCAGTTTAAATTGCAAATTAGCGCTTGTTTACGTTGACAACTTTTTAGAACCGAAAACTAAACTTTTGGGAACGTCTGCAAAATCGAAAAAAATATTTATATTAGTTGATTTAGTTGTAACGCGCACCCTAATAAGCATAAACACGCATGAAATTGTAAACAACAAAAAGAAATGTTTGTACCTACACACAATTCATATAACAACATGTTGTATACAACAGAGAAACGAAGTTAAAACAATTTTTGTGCGGAAACCTATGCACATTAAAATGAAATTAAAAATGTTTCGAAAGTGAAAGTTACAGAAGGTTACTGAAAAGTTAAATAAATCTCTGTTTTATGAACAACAATTTAGCATATATGCAGAAATACGGCATTACTAAGGCATATTAAACAAATATTTATACCGTATATGGAGATAAAAGGTATACATTTGTATGCTTTAGACAAGCACTACTACTGCTCGTATAACTGGCTGACAAGCACAGTAAGGGAAAATAATTAAAATTTATATAAATTTATATTTAAATTTTGAAACTTCAAATACACTGTTTGAAGCGTGCTCTACTGCTTTGTGAGACGCAAAGCGGCAAACCGAAATTTCTGCCTACAAAGTATGGTATGTAGGAAATTTCTGTTGCTTTGTGCTTTTTATGACGTTTTCTTTTTTGCTTTATTACGACAAAGGCATGCTTGTGCAAATATCTAGGCAAATATTTGTGTTTGAAGTAAATGAAAGTAGTGTGTGGCGGTGTATGTGTATATGTAAATGCATGCCTGTAAAGTAAAGTACATAGGGTGAAATTGCAGTTCAATTTAAAAGTATTACGAACAAGTTGCTAAATATATAACTGAATTTCAAATTTATGAAATGATTTTGATCAAACAGTTTATATGACAGCCATATGCTATAGTGGTCCGATTTGAACAATTTGTTCGAAAATTGTAGTATTGCCTTAAAAAAGGTTGTATATCAAAATTCATCACGATATTTTGTCAAATAAAAAAGTTTTCCTTACAAGAACTTGATTTCGAGCCATACATTTCTATAGCAGCTATATGCTAAAGTGGTCCGATTTGTATAATTTGTTCGCAGATTATAGCTCTGCATAGGAAAATTAACTGTGCCAAATTTTATGAAGATATCTTGTGAAATAAAAAAGTTCTGCACACACCAACCTGATTTTGATCGATCAGTTTGTATGGCAGCTATGTGATATAGTCGTCCGATTAAGAAAATTCTTTACAATATTGTTGCATTGCCTTCGATAATAATCTGTGCAGAATTTCTTAAAAATATTTTGTCAAATAAAAAAGTTTCTCATACATGCACTTGATTTCAATCCTTCAGTTTGTATGGCAGCTATAAGCTAGAGTGAATCGATATCGGCGAAACAGACAAATTTAAAGTTGTTTGGCAAGAAAAGGATGTGTGCAAAATTTCAGAGTAATATCTCAAAAACTGACGGACTTGTTCGCGTATATGCAGACATACAAGGAAAGAATCGCTGACGTTATCTACTGGTTATCACAAACATCTTAACAAACTGAATATACCGTGTTTATGGGGTAAATAGGTTATATGCCACAAAGTAGATATGCTAATGTCAACTCAATATGATGAACGAGCGCGCTAAATAAGTGACAGCGAGCTTGGGATGCCATAAAAATAGAAATAGAAATGGAAACGCCGAAGACCGTAATCTGCAGTGCATGCAACAGTTAGAAGCAAAGCAACACTGTGCGCAGAATTAAGGCACTGCAGCATAGACAAACACGCAGATATTTATTTATTCATAAAAGTCAGGAAGAGCTTACTCAATACTTGCTCTTTAAGCCTGTAAGCAAATGCACAAAGAAACAAAGCGCACAAAGGCAGACTGCTTCCAACTTAGCTTCAGTGGATGATAGCTAGCACGCTGACTCTAGTGACAGTAAGATGGAAAACGCAGTGATAGCAATTGAAGTGTCAGAAACAGCAGCAAGAATGTGGCGGAAGTGCACAGTGCACTTGTATGTGTGTGTGTGTGTGTGACGAACTTAACGCAAGACAAGTTGGTGAGGTCTGCAATTGGCTGCTTAGCTAAATGACGCATTCTGTGACAGACAAGCAGCTTGATTGGCTTTGCGCAGAGACATGCGCCAGACATTCGAAGCGCGACTGTACAGAAATAACGCGCTGACATACGTAAAGAAGCCGACGACGTTGACGCAGCCGGGGATGGTGGCAGCGTGTCGCTTGCTTTGTTCTGACAACGAAACTAGCAGCTCTTTGCGTTGGCTCGCTGGCTTGGTGTCAGTCAATGCCAGCCAAACTAAACGTTTGAGTGCTGAAATAATAAAATAAAATTTAATAAAATGCCAGATCTGCAAGCAGCAACAGCGCTAGGCCAATTTGACTTTAAGTATTTTTGCTAAGCTGTTAAAGCGCTTCGCAGCAGTGCGTACAAAAGTTGTATGAAAACGGCACAGTGCGAGTATGTTGAAAAGCTACACTTTAAAAGCGACTCTGTGTAGTTGAGAAACTAACTTGATTATTTATCTTCAAGCAAGGGCAAAAAGTGTGGATTGTTCTTAAGTGCAGGCTGCAGCGTCGTCTGTGTGGCAACTTGAGTAAAAGTTAATTTATAACCGGAAGCGTATGACGGAAATTGAGTTTGTGAGCAGCATGTACATTTACGTACACAAACAAAAACATATATATTTATTAAGTTTTAAGTACTTACTCGTATATAACTAGCTGCATGCTTGACTAGATAAGACTATAAAATTTAATTAAATTGTACTGTTTTGATTTTTAAGGTGCACAGCTTTGATAACAGCCAAAAAAAATCGGAGACGTGATTGTATTGATAATTAGGATTTTTTTTCAATTTTGAGAAGAAAAAAGATTACCTCCCTAATATTTAAAATACAAAAATACAGTGTATATCGTCACCTAAATGCAAAATAACGCAACATGACTTTTCATAAGTTTACAGGCAAAGGAAAACCGATTAATGGAAACCGCTCATATTAAAACAAAATTTGACTTTTGGTTATAAAAGGGGTATATATTGGTTATAAAGTGGTTATATATGGGTTATAAAGTAGTTATATATGGGTTATTTAATGGTTACATCTTGGTTATATCTGACAGCGGAAGCTCAATTTCAATTTTTTTGATGATACGTTGTTTTGCATTTGAGGTGAATGAATATGTAAAAAGGCCAGTTTACAGCAAATTTCAAAATTCGAAAGAATTACAAGATTAAAGTGAAAAACCCAAATAAATACTTCATTTTCAATGATTTTCAACCTACTATGAAGCTTTTTCAAAGTATTTTGCAACAGTCTACTACTGAAACATGAAAAAAAAAAATTAATTTCACTTTCAAACCAAAATAAAAAATTATATAACATTTGCATTTGAAAAAGTTGTGCAGGCTGCTTTGCATATGTACCTTAATTATTTCCTAAACAAATGCTTGAAGTCAGATACAGCACTGCTTCTAACCTTTTAAAGCGTTATATACGAAAAATAGCTATGATAGCATAATTTTAGGCGCATACACAGATGTTTTTTGTTTGGATACCTGTACTTTATCCAAAACAAACTTTTGAAGTCAGAGACAACACTGCTTCTAACCTTTTATGGCGTTACATGATAAAAAATAGTTAAGTATTGCATAATTTTAGGCGCATACGCGCAAGTTTTTTTTTGTTATTAGTACAAATGTTTCCAAGCAAACACTCGTATAACCCTGTTACAGCAAAACTCAAGATAATATTATGATAACACAACTGAATAACAGCAGCTCGTAGCATAGCTTAAGGCGTTCAACCAATAAATATAAAAATGTATATCTAATACCATACTTATACATACAACCACACAGATAGCAGCTGCAGCAGTATTAAATTCAATTAGCAGCTGCAAACAGCTGCGCGCTAGTATTTTCCTGTAAACAACACCAGCAACGCCAACAACAAGCATAACAACAACAAAAGTAGACAGCGCACATAAGCATATTGGAAGCTTTATGGCAGCGTAGCAACATAACTTTCAATTAAATTGTTGTTCGCTGCTGCCCCACAGCAACGCTAATATCCTTTAACATTTCACCGCCGACTGTCTGGTAAGTTAAGCTGACCACCAGTGCTACCATGCCATACCACCTAAACAATTAAGCCCGCTTGCACCAATTAAATCCGTGAATTTATTAGCCACAGGACAATAGCAGTTACATCAAACTACAGGTGGGGGTGAGCGAACTGACTATGGACCGTGGACCGTGCACGCAACGACTATAAGCTGAAACAAAGTGCGCGCATGCCATCAAGCTACTGCTAACCGGCAACAAAAATGTATGATGGGAGCGTGGCAGACTGTACACAACAACTGCAAGTTGCTGTTTTATACAAAATAAGTGAATAGACAAATATAAAAATAACATGAAAGCAGACGAAACACAAATTTATAGCAGCATTTTAGGGTCGTAAGCGCGGTTTAGTAAAAGGGCTGCGTAATGTTAAGTGGAAATTATGGCAGCAGACAAAGGATGCACATAAAAATAGCAAAACGAATGTGACAACGCCACTCACACACACACGCACACACATAAAGCGAGTATAGCGCAAACTACAAAGTGTAGCGAGGTGCGCGTAAAATGCGAAGCGAACAATGCACCACAAACACAATCTCATGTACGTAGGTATATCAGGTTTTGGGTTTATGCGGGATGAAAAAAGTGTAAGTAAACAAAACAAAAGACGCCAAAACAAGGCATGTGATCAAATAGCGTTTCTGTTTTCTTTTAATTTCGTTAATGGATTAAAAGCCTTGGCATGCCTAGGGGAGGTTGATGTGTAGCAAGCAGAAATTAAGCTTCGAAGTGTTGTGGGAAATTCTAAGCAAAAAACAAAAAAAAAATAACAATTATAAAATATGACAGCAAATATTTGTTTAGTAACAAATATGCTTAGCTATTTGAGGCCATAAAGTAATTTGATATAGAGCTAAAAAAGGAATGAAGGTTACATAAACATACATTAACCAAATACGTAATAACGTATGTACATGTATGTAAATGCCTGCAGATTATTTCAAAAATTAATAATTTTAATGTTGTAAATAAAAACAAAAAGAATCGTTGACTTGATTGCAGCGAATAATCAAGTTCTTCATATAAAAACTGGATTTTGGTTGGTTAGTTTGTATGACAGCTATATGCTATAGGGGTCCGATCCACAAAATTTTTTTTAGATATTGTAGCGTTGCCTCAAAGAATTATTTTTACCAAATTTCGTGCAGTTATCTTTTAAAATAAAAAAAAATTTCATACAAAAACTGGATTTTGGTTGATAAGCTTGTATGACAGCTATATGCTATAGGCGTCCGATCTGCAACATTTTTTTAGATATTGTAGCGTTGCCTCAAAGAATTATCTGTACCAAATTTCGTGAAGATATCTTGTCAAATAAAAAAGTTTTCCGTACAAGGACTTAATTTTCAGTTGACAGTTTGTATGGCAGTTAAAAGCTATAGTTGTCCGATAGCGGCGGTTCCGACAAATAAGCAGCCTTTTTAGGAAAAACGAATGTATACGAAATTTCAGATCGATATATGCACTGAGAGACTACAGACAGACATGCGTAAGCTCTTCTCACTGATCATTTAGAGATATAAACTTGATAGGATCTCCGGCGCTTTGTGTTACAAACTTCGTGACAAACTTAGTATATCCTGTTCTACTACCAAATGCCCCGTTTTTCGTGCGCCCCAATTACAGTTCATCACAACAACGAAAATTAAACACGTTAAACACTTCACACTTCATTGAGATATAAAACAACAGAAGAACCATTTAATACCACAATTACGTGAATCGTAAAAGCATGAATAGAAGAAATAAATATAAAAACCAAAGCACAACTTAACAATGCGAATCGTGTAAAAAGAGTGAGAGATAATTACTTATATATATGTATATATATAGGCAGATATATATATACATATACATATATATGTATAGAAAGAGAGAGTGATAGAAAACAAAAGCGCAATCAAACGGATGTGCGCAGGAAGTATAGGAAGTCAGATGGGCAGTCTGAGCAAGCGACTTAACAATGAAAGACGGAAGGAAACAAGCAGGAAAAGACAGGGCAATAAGATTAGCCTAGAACAAAGGAGAGTGCGAATAGATAGGCAAGACTGAAAGCAAGACGATTGAATGAAAACGGAAATATTTCAATACACATAACGAAATCAATTTGCCACTTTTGTTGTTTTGCTGGTTAAATGGATGAAGTCGAGGTGATGCGCTTTGTTGTCTTATACGCAAAGTGATTGACTCAAGACAGGTACTTGTTTGGCTGGAATATAAATTACAAAATTGCACGCAATTGAGAGAATATTAGCCGACATTATATACTGGAAACTGAAAAAAAAATAAATGAAAAACAAAATCTGAGTAGAGACCTTTGCACGGTCAGACACATTTATGCCGTTGTTTAAGGACGCTCACTCACACACAAGACTACTAATATACATATATATTTATATGCTAAGCTGCACGCCATGTAAATGCTCACTTTATTTCACTTAATTTAACGCCGCACTAGTTAAACGCCTAAAAGCAACTCGCCGCATAGCCTAAAGGTAGGCTACAAAAGGTAGACTAAACAATTTATGCTTGCTGGCATACTGACGCGTACAGGGCCCAACCTACACTAAGCATTTTTTTTTAGCTAAAACAAGTGTCTGTGCGCCCAGTCTATATATGCTAGCGCTACAAATGCAGACTTTTTTCAACTGACAACTATGTAGTCCTCTAACATGCCGTTCGGAGCTTCATTAAATTAGCAAAAAGAAAAAAAAACAATGAAAACCATTAGATGCGGTCGTTATGTGGGCGCGCATGACCGAGACAGCAAAAGTAGATAACGATAAAATGCTGGTATGAGACCAGAGAACAGTGCCGACAGTTCATAGCCGCAACTAAATTAGAAAACAAGGTAGGAGCCGGTTAGAACATAAAAGTTGTAAAAAGAAAGATAGGCATTTTGTGGGAGAGTTACGAATTTGCATGCAGTACATAGATAGTATAGTTATATACTATGTATGAGTAGACTCAAAAACAATGTTGAAGAATTTAACATTTCCGCAAAGTGAGCAACAATGTTTTAAGCTAAAATAAATTACACTTTCTGTGGAATGCCTGTAAAAAATTGAGAGGCATGGTGGCATAGTAAGCAGACAACGCAAGATAGAGTGGAACAAACATATTTAATATCGGCAGTTTTTGGCTCAATATTCTTCGTGTTATACGCTTTACACAAATGCAACAATTTCTGGGCTTTCGGGTGTGTTACTAGAAATTAATAGCTCCCTTAAGAGAAATTTGCTAAGTTTAGATGTTTCTTGTTAAATTTAAACAGCTTCTAAAGTTATATAGGTAAAAACACACGCGCTACCTTTAATTCTACAAGTGAATTTATAATGAAATTAATTTTAAATGAAATGGAAATAAAGGTAACAATAATAAAAAATTATGAAAGATTTATAAAAGCTTGAACATACAGTAGTAGTCTCCGGGCAGCTAAAATGCTGGCAAAATTAGTATTTTAGAATTTTTAAGACATATTAACGGAAATGTTTTAGTGTTACCGTGGTGACCAGCAATAATACCCTTCACAAATAAAAAGGTTTTCACACAAGAACTTGATTCTGATAGGTCACTTTGTATGGCAGCTACATGCTTTAGCGATGCGATCTAAACAATTTATTGGGAGATTGTAGCGTTACAATAGGCAAATATATGCCAAATTTCGTGACGCTATCTCGTAAAATAAAAAAGTTGTGCATAAAAGGACTTGAGTTTTATCGTTCACTTTGTATGGAAAGTATATGCAAAAATTATCCAATTTCAATAATTTCTTCAGGGATTGTAGCATTGCCAATAGACAATAATATGTGCCAAATTTCATGAAGATATCTCTTTAAATAAAAAAGATGCCCATACAAGGACTCGATTTTGACAGTTCACTTTGTATGGCAGCTATATGCTAAATTCATCCAATTTCAATGATTTTTTCAGCGATTGTAGCGTTGTCTTAGTGAATAATCTGTGCCAAATTTTGTGAAGATATTTCTTCAAATAAAAAAGTTCTCCATACAAGGACTTCATTTTGATCGTTCACTTTGTATGGCAGCTATATGCTAAATTCATCCAATTTCAATAATTTTTTCAGCGATTATAGCGTTGTCTTAGTGAATAATACGTGCCAAATTTCGTGAAGATATCTCGTAAACAAAAAAAGTTTTCTATACAAAGACTTGATTTTGATCGTTCAGCTTGTACGCGAGCTACATGCTATAAGGGTGCAATTTTAAAAATTTACTCCGAGATTGTAGCGTTGCCATAGACAATAATATATGCCGAATTTCGTGACGATATCTCGTCAAATAAAAAAGTTGTCTATACAAGGGCTTGATTTTGAATGGGTCTCCGACATTTTTTCTGGCTGCCAAAAATTACATGGTAAACTCAATACATGCTTTTCAGCGTATAAATAAGCATTAATGAAACAAAAGTTATTTATAATTAGACAACTAAAGTAACTTAAACAATAAAAGATAACAAATAAAAAGCATTCTTACAGCAGCGTTTCCATAATCCACGCCAAGGGCAGAGCTGGTTGAACTTACCTAGAAAGAGAAAAAAAACATAAAATATTAGTAAACAATTTTCTTCATCTTAACTAACAGCTTAAACTACTACACATAACTGTATATAAATTCAATATCACACATCACTAAGGCGGCGTGGCTAGAATATATTTTTTAGAAATATAATTATGTAAAGCTGAAGGCTGTCTAGTTCAAGTCTTACAACCTTTAATGCAGGAAAAGATGTTGGGAGCAGCAGAATACCTGCAGGAGCGCTAGCTAACGGTTATGCAAATTAGATTTGCTTTATTTCAAGCCTACTTAAAAATCCATTAAAAATTTGCATATATCTAAAATGTGCCAACAAAAGAATAAAGGTAAAATAACAATGGGAAAAATGGAGCAGAGAATGTGTAGAACACAAAATCCAATCATATGCTTTTATGTAAATATGCCAGCCAGCAAAATCGAACATGTTTACATTCAAAAGGTGGCACCTGAAGGAAGAACACGTCGTACGATTGCTGAATGGCGAAGAAAATTGCTAGTGCACAGGCACAGAGGGGTGGTAGTCCACTTACAAGTGAGGATAAATGAAATGCACACATGTCGCTATTATAGGAGAAGAGATAGTATGGATGAATGACGAAATGAAGAAATTGACAAAAGCTGTTTTTAATTTGCATCGAATCAATTTTCATAAAGTCATATGTGTGTGAGACAAACAGTCAAACATGAACATGAACTCTCGACATTAACGGAAGGAAGCATGAGTAAGGCACACACATACATACATACATATATTAGCACGTACTGAAGCCTTGAAAGACGTGTTACACATGATGCCTCAGGCAAGGCACAAACTGTTACTTACTCATATAAATGTGTGTGCACAAAAGACGTTGCATATATGTGTGTTTGTGTGTGTGTGGTGTTAAAATTGATGCCTGCAACGAAATGTTGTGCAGGTTATCTTCCGCACAGCCGCCCACCCTCAGCTGCCGTAGTCTCCACAGCAATATTTGCCGATTTTTAGGCGCATCAACACACACGCTAACGAAATTCAAATTCAAATTCAAACATATATTGATTTGGCGCACATATTGTTATTGATATTGCCAAGGCTGTGAGTGAGTGAGTAGTTGCGAGTAGGCGCAGTAGATACAGCGAGGAGAAGCAGCCAGTCAGGTGTAGGGATATGAATAACAGCGGCACACAGAAGAAATGTCTTTACTGCAAATGTATTTGGATGCCAGTCAGGCAGCCGTATCGATGCCAATTCTATTAAATTTGTTGACGCCAATGTAGCTGAACGCTATTCAAATGTCTCACTTACACACACAAACACACGTATGTGTTGGTATCAGTGACACATATGCTTACGTGCCGCAGCAGCAGTTTGTCGGCGTCAGCGTGAGGGCAAATGCTTGGAAGTGTTGGAATAGAATTGAATGTATTGGGTGACAGAGCGTAGAAGAGAACTTTTTAGAATCAATTTGTGGCAAGAAGAAATTAATTTATATAAAAGCTAAAAGTTAAGAAAGCTTGTTAATAATGCATACGAAAGCTGAAAACGCGGAGTAAAGTGGAATATTATAAGTTACAGGTTGTAGATATTAGATTTAGATTGGAAATTGTTAATCTAATTAAAGCTTTTTGTTACATTATTCGAGAGACATCAATGAAAAATATAAAAGATTCTTGTGTACGCATTGAGAACCCTCAAAAAATCAGTAATTTTCACACAGCTCATACGACATCAATCAATACCTAACTTGAAAGAAACATACAAAGTATTCATATTATTATTTGAGATATCGATATGAAATTTTACAGACGTTCGTTTTTCGTCAAAAAGCTGCTCATTTGTCGGAACGGTTGATATTGGCCTACAACAACTTATAGCTACCATACAAACCAATCGATAAAAATGAAGTCCTTGTATGGAAAACTTTTTTATTTAAGAATGGATCTTCACGAAATTTAATATGGTTAGATAACCAAGACATTGCTACATTACCTGAAGAAACGGTTCAGATCGGACCACTATAGCATATAGCTGTCATACAAATTGAAGGATCAAAATCAAGTCCTTGTATGGACAACTCTTTTATTTGACGAGATATTTTCACCAAATTTGGTACAGATCATTAACTCAGAGAATGATATAAGCTATGAAGAAATTGTTCAGATCGGACAACTATAACATATAGTTGCCGTAGAAACTGACCGATCCAACTCAAGCCATTGTATGAAAAACATTTTTATTTAACAATGGATCTTCACGAAATTTGGTACAGATCATTAGCTCAGGCAACGATATAAGCTCTGAAAAAATTGTTCAGATCGGAGTACTATAGCATATAGCTACCATACAAACCAATCGATAAAAATCAAGTCCTTGTATGGAAAACTTTTCTATTTAAGAATGGATCTTCACGAAATTTAATATGGATAGATAACCAAGCCATTGCTACATTCTCTGAAGAAACGGTTCAGATCGGACCACTATAGCATATAGCTGTCATACAAATTGAAGGATCAAAATCAAGTCATTGTATAGAAAACTTTTTTATTTTATGAGATATTTTCACCAAATTTGGCACAGATCATAAGCTCAAACAACGATATAAGCTCTGAAGATATTGTTCAAATCGGGCTACTATAGCATATAGCTGCGGTGCAAACTGACCGATCCAACTCAAGCCATTGTATGCAGAACTTTTTTATTTCACAATGGATCTTCGCGAAATTTAATGTGGATAGATAACCAAGACATTGCTACATTCTCTGAAGAAAAGGTTCAGATCGGATCACTATAGCATATGGCTACCATACAAACTAGCCAATCCTGTGGCCGCTACATTTGCAGATCTAATTAAAAATTTAGTTGCTGTAAGTAATATGGTATAAAATCGGTGATGTTACCGTTTGTTTGAATTGTTTAAGCGAATTTCGAGCATATACCGAGCATGCGAAGCATTTTTCAGCCGAATAGTACGCACACTATTTATTTATAGGTTTACATACAAATAAAGTACATATTCGTACAAATGTATTGTGAATGTGTATGGCTTACGTCGAAACTACAACTCACACCTGCGAAACAAATTTCAAAAACAAGAAGAAAACAAAAAAAAATCTAAAAAAAAAAACCAAAACTAAATTCCTAAAAGAAAAAAGAAAAAAAAACGTGCGAAAAAGACGAACACTAACATTTCATGCGTACATTTTTCGTTTTTATATTTTTGTATACTTTTTTTTCAGCTCTCTTTGCGTATCCTTCATAATACTCCGCTTGTCACATACGCTTACGCCACACTCGCTTACACATATGCAGCATGTTTTGACAAGTTACTATTCATATGTATGTATACGTATAACAGTGTAGTATATTACACCGCAACGGAATACCTCCGACAACCTGAATAGTTGGCTGACAACATGGCCATTACGAAATATGACACACAACGCTGGAGTCGAGGTTATGTACGACATGCCACACGACGACGGCTGCGTTGGAACTATGATTGCCATACTTACTTTGTGCTTGCATTCGTGTAACTGTGCACGTTTGTTGATGCACAGTATGTGGTGCTTTGTTATTACGCTTGTATGAGAGGAACTCAATCCTTTTTCGAAAAACACAACACCAACACAGCCACACCTTTTTTAGTCCAGCCATTTGGCAAGCGCGCGTTGACTACAAATCTTAAATGAACGAATGTCTATTTTCCTATTTCACCTCTGTGCACCTGTCCTGTTTTACATATACACACACACACATATGTACATATTTGCTGTTTTCACTTTTGGACAATTTGTTTGTTTGCCTGACTAGTTATTTTTCTATTTGCTCATATTGCAGCGTTGGATGTGTGTATGTATGCGTGTGCGTGTGTGTGGCAAGAAATCATTCTAATAACTCATACGCCCCGCTGTCTTGGCAGCGGCATAAGCCAAGGATTGGTGCCGGCTCTATTGCGCGCCGAGTGTTTTGCTCCCCCATTTTTTATCGCCTGTCCGCCCGAATATATCGCGCACTCGTTTTGCGCACCGTTAAATACACCGGTAAATTCAGTTACCGTTGCAGGTGTTGAGTTTTATGTGTATGCCGCACAGCGTGTTGTAGCTTTTATGCATTACATACTCGTTTTGTGCAATAAAAATCAATGCGCTTGTTGTTGTTATTGCTGCTATTTTGTGTTCTAAAAACTTTGTTTTCAATTTTCTTGCACTTCTTTTCGATTACAGCGCAGCAGCAATTGTTGGCTCAAGCTCTATTTCTGCCATAGTCTATTTTACTATTTGCTAGTTGTTGCATCAACAAAGCCAGCGCAGCACGAATATAGTATGGAGGCAGGCATGAAGAATGCTTTTATGATTTTTAGTGAAAATTTTTATTTGAACGTTTTTTTAATTCTTTCATAGTTAGCATATTTTTCAAATGTCGAAATTTTTTGCAATTTGGCCATTTTTGATGTTTAGGCACACATCTAGTGTGAACAAAAAAAAATAAAAAAAATTTCTTTTTATGTTTTATAGCTTATACATACTTTTAAAAATGGCATACTAAAATGGGAAGTCGCTATTGCAAACAGCTTTTGAGCTAAACCCTTTCAAAAAAAATAAGATTCTTGTATGAACAATATTACCAAATCAAAATTTTTTTAGTTTAAGTGTTTAGGGCCGTCGGAGATCGCATGTAAGTCGAAAAATATTTATATTTTTTGCTTCGATACCGTGTATTTTTAAAATATGAAATATGCCATCCAAAATTTATATTAAATTTTGTTTCGCATTAAACAATTTTTTTTTTGGTTCTTTAAGAGGTTATACTATATACAGTTAAAATTTTCAAAATATCATTTCTTTTTATTTTATTTTCTTAATGTACATATATTTAAGAATACACACAGAAAATTTCATATGGTTCCGTTGGATATTTTCGAAGTTACACTCAAATTTGAAAAGGCGTTTCAGGGTGCTTGGAAGTACAGGACCAAACTCTAAAAGCGTTTTTCTCAAAATGATGTTTTCAGAGTCGGTGACCAACATTAACACGAAAATAGCTAAACCGATTAGCGTCAAATTTTAACAAGATTTTCTTAAATATATTTTTTAGTAATTAAAAGAAAATTTTTTCTCATCGATAAATATTTTTTATAAACAATTTAAGGACGAAATTTTGGTCAAAAATCGATTCTTTTATTTTGGAAAAACCGCCATTTTGTCAAAAATTCTTTTTTGCTTATGTCTTCAGTTTATTTCCGTAGATTTAACATTATTTCAACGAAATCTGTTCGGTGTTCTAATTTCAGAGGATCCAGTTCAGAGATGTAGTGGTCACCGCAAAACGTCTTTTTTGAGAGGAGCTCACAGAGAACAGCTGTAGTTCCTTTCTAAATAAATATTTTTACTAACATTAAGCCCAAAAATACAGTTAAAAGATACCATAATATTTGTACAAAATTTTGAATCAATAAATTTTAAAGTTTTTTCAAAAAAATTCTGAACATTCGCTATTTTCGGCCTTTTTATTGTAAATAATCCCTTAAAATATTTTTGATAATCATTCCATTCAAAATTTAAATTTTCTTGTCGTGCGAAACAATTTATTTGTTTTTTTTTTTTTGTTCTTTAAGGCAAAATATTGTACACGTATTTTTTTCCGCCACAATTTGAAAAATTTTGGACTTTTGAATTTTCAAAACTTCAGCGCTCGAAAAAAGTGCTTTTAAACGAAGGAAGGTATTTTATTGTAAAAATAACTAGCCGCTCTATTCTTTACGATTTTTTCTCAGCTTTCCAATGAGACATATTATACGTTGATTTTTTTTTTTTACTTTTTTTTATAAACAAAAGATACATTTTTATAAAAAATTGTATTTTTTGCTATTTGAAACTAGTTTTACTCAATTTTTTTTTTTTTTTTTTTTTTTTTTTTAAAACAGAAACCTAAATTTTAGTTTGGTTGAAGGCAGGTAATGTCGTCCCAGCAAATGTAGGCCGCTGGGCCTGCCTTCAACCAAACTGAAGTTTAATGTCGTCCCAGCGTTCTTCATTTGCTGGGACGACATTACCTGCCTAAGAGAAGAAACACCACACGTTGTCACGGAATCAAACTTTTCACAGCTATGCCACGTTTTTTGAGCATTTTCAAAGCAAAGGTCTGAAGAAGACTTATAGCACAAGTCCATGTGCAGAGAAAAACCGCCAACACAACTATCGCAATGAAAGTATCGTCATATCAAACAAAAATATCAGCGATAATCAAGCGACACTTAAAGCCATCTCAGCTAAAGAGATTAAATCGCTTTTGATGCAGGAGTGCATAGAACGGCTGAATAACTTACCAGTTCGCAGACAAAAGCACCTTATTTGCAACTCATTTGGGTGCCTGATCACAAGGGCATAAAATAAATAAACTGGCTCCCATCGACTCCTACAGTCTCTTCTATCGAGTGCCAATAAGAATTTTGTGTATTTCCAATATACCGTTTTGCAAATGACTTTTACGGTTTTGCACCAAGGGGTAGCTCGTTCCTTTGGGTTTTGATACTCTGCACCATGCTGCTGCCAAGATCGTCGTATAGACAATGCATGAGTAGTGCTATTATTAATTTTAATATTTTCTGTATAATAGGTATGATAACCAACTTTCATGCTTAGCAATGTTTGTGCCGCATTTTAGGCAATATTTTATCGCCTCGGTGTCGAAGCAATATCCACACATCACATATATAAATATATACATTTCTCAGCATTTCGAATGCCATAATTTGCGCTAGCCAATTAGCAATAAGCTGGTAAGTGCTTGCAGTGCAAGTGCCCTTCAATAAATATTAGCGCAACGTGTGAGCTTCAAATGTCAAAATTATGTTTGTTATATTTTAATTGGACAGTTTTTAATATTAAACGCAAAAATCAGATAATATCACGAAAAAAAAAAAATCACATTTACCACGTACCTAACAACGCAACTCATTATGAAAGCAAGGCGAGAATTTACATTTTCCTTCAACTGGGTCAGGCTATAGAACACAATTCGAGTGAAATTGGTGCGCGCATGAAGCCCCATACAAAATATTATTTACGCCGTTTAATATAAAATATTGAATAAAGATGGTGCAAAAAGCACAAATGTGTAGCTGATGTGAGATTGGGAAGCCAACTTGTGAGTAGCGCGGCGACAAAAATTCAAATTAATAGGGACACAATCGCGCCAGCAACAGACAAGGCAGCCGGTCAGCCGCACCTGCTGGTCGCTGGTCAACAACGTTTGGCGCACATAAGCGTGTATTTGTTGTTGTATTTTGAATTTTCGAATGTCTTGTAAATATCTAATTTTGGCTGTTTGTGTTTTGTGGTATTTTGCTTTAATTTTGTCGACTGATCATTTGACAGTTTTCCAATTAACGCGCCGCTGCCACATACATTATTAAATATAGACGCATTTCTATTTGCCCAGCACATGGCAATGTGTATGTGAGTTATTTGTATTGCACAGATGTACACATATGTACAAGGTAGATAATTGCAACAGATGCTTAATGTTGCGTTTAATTAAAATTCAATTTCGAACGGAAGTGGCGTGAAGCGTTGGCTGCTGCACTCATTGATGGTTTCATGTGACTAATTTGTCAATTGAACTTGTTCACCTTAATTGCGCGCAAATGAGCTGAAAATGTTGCAGGTTTCGTATGAAAATGTTAAATTTTATTAACAACGACTCAATGAATTTCCGCAAATTATGCAATTGCTTGGAATTGTAATATATATTTTATACAATACATGATTCTATAGAAAAGTTAAGAAATAAATAAAAAATAAATATAAAAAGCACCGAGCTTTGCTGCTGCAAAATAAATAAAAAGCAATAAACTGAGAACTTATTTTATAAATGACATTTTCCATTCTCCATTTGACGTTTGTATATCTTGCTCTTCATTTCCTTTTCATAAAATCGCAATTTCCGTTTACCAGCAAATCATTTTTCTTATTTTCTCAACGTTAACCCATTTTACCGAAAACTTTTGTCGAAATGGCATACATAGTATATACACTCACATATACATACTTATAAACGCACATACATATATGCAACAGATTGCACTTACAACTCGGTTGTTCTGCGCTGTCACAGCAAGCACTGTCATTTTTCTAGTCTAACTCGTACAGTTATGTGCGCTAAAATAGTAGCAGTAGTACAAGCGGAATTAACTGGAAACAATAAATTTCAAGAAGTACCACATTTGCTATTAAAAGCAATGGACAATGGATAAATATAATAACTAACATTAATTCAAAAATATTAATAATAAAAAAAATTAAAAAATATATAATCATATACATATATAAAAAAAATTAAGAAAATAAAAACAAAAAAAAATAATTATTTGAATAAAAAAATAAAATTATTTATATAAAAAATATATGTATAAAAGTAAAAAAAAATAAATAAAAAAAAGGTAAAATAAAAATAAATAAAAAAATAAAAGAAAAACAAATATAAATACAAAAAATATAACAAATGTAAATAAAAATAAATATAAAAATAAAAAGAAAATTATAAAATAAAAAAATAAAAAATGTAGAATAAAAAAACATTAGTAAAAAATAAAAAAATATAAAAAAAAGAAAGTTAAAAAATATATTATATAAAAAAATAAAAACAATAAAAAATATTAAAAATTAAGTAAAAGCGCCATAAAATATATAACTTTGGTAAAAAACTAAACAAGTAATCGTAATAAAAATAAGAGTAAAAAAATTACACTCTCAGCGTCACATTAAAAATGGCACTTTCTAGTATATTTAGGTTCCGAAAAAATGTAATTAATCAAACACATTTTTTTTGGAATTATGTTTCAAAAATATCGAAATTTTATGAGTTGCTTATATTACGAATAGCAAAAAGAGTATTTATTTTGTTTGCTCAATAATGTATAAAACATACTTATTATGGTCACCCTAAACTTACTTAATAAGATCAATAAGTTCACAGGCGAAGGAAAAACAATATAACAAGAATAACACCCATAATGAAAAAATTTTGTTTTGATTATATAACGGTTATACATTAGTTAGGCATTGGTTATAAACTGATTATATGTATTGGGCCGAGTTTTTGCTGTTTATTTCCGTTTAAAATTGTTTTAAACTATTGAAAAAACTTCGCTGCGACAAATGACTGTCGATGTGTTTCGCACCTAGTAAATACAAATTAGATTGAAAGAAAATAATAGAAAAATAAATCTGAATTCTGTATTATTATTATATTATATAACAAGGTTATACATTGGTTATCATACCTCAATAGTAAAACAAAGTTTTTGTTATATAATGGTTATATATTGATTATTAAATCTGGTAAAGATTTTAAATTTTTTTTTGATAATACGTTGTTTTGCATTTGAGGGGACGATATGTAAAAATATTCTCAGAAAGTTCAAAATTTATCTGGTAAATAGTTTTGGCGATATGAATTTTTAAGCAACTTTAAACGCGTTTTTCACGAAACGTTTTCAAAGTCGGTAATGAAAATTTTAACGACACGACTAGACCGAGTGACTTGAAGTTCGCTACTTTCTAGAATATATTTGTCAGGTAGTGACCGAAGAAATAGGGAGTTGTATAACAATTTAGTTTTATAAGCCAATCGGTGGTGAACATTTTTTTCACAAAAAATGACTTTTTTTCAGTGGGAGCCGCTTGTTGTCAAATATATAAATTTTGGCCAGTCCTTCGAACATTAACTTTATTCATGTATTTTATTAACAACAAATTGGTTTATTTCTTGGATTTGAAGTGATTTTAAGTAGAAAAATACCGCTCAACTCTAGACACCTTTTTTCGAAGACTCTGCTGAAGATGGACTGCGGAAGCAAGAGAAACTAACATTTTTCAACAAACAAAAACATTTTTTTTTTAAATTTTGAATGGCCGCTTATCAAAGTGCACCACATTCTCTAAATGTATATTTTCTGTTAATTATTTATTTTATGTAATAATTTAATAAATGCATTATTTCTTAGCTGAAAGTGGATATAAGGCCCTAATGTTGTAGTAAATAGAATTTTCATCTATTTGCGGCACTTCTGTAGTGAATATCTTTACCACAAACTAAAATCAATTGATTTTGAGCTTCAAAATTTTATAGTTTGGCAAAAAAAAAAAACTAATCGAAAAATACTGTTATATTTGTTTTTGGAGATCGCGCTGTAATACATGCATATATAAAGTACATAATAGTCTTCACATGAAATAATTTGTGAACTAAATAAATACCTAAAGATATATAAAGACTTGCAGTTCTTCCTAATAAATAAGCGACTTATGAATGATATTTATGAAAATAAACCAAAATTTCTAAGTTCAATATTCTCAAGCACTTGATTTTGTCTAGAAATACAGGTGAGCACTAGTTAAAGCAATATTTGTTAAAATTTAGTTAGCCACAGAAATGTTTTTTTTTTTATTTATTTACATGTCTGCCTCCACTGATAAATTATTTGCATTGATATTGAAAATTCAAGCACTTGTTTTACTAAAGGGTCATTTCTCACTTATTTTCGTGTTAATTCTCTCTGGCATGCAGCAATATTTTCAACTCAGCACATACATAAGTATGTTAAATATTAATGCACGATTTTATAACATTTCGTTGGAAATACATATTTGTTCTTGTAGTTATTGGCAAAGACTAACAAATAACAAAAATTAATATTATAATCCCATTTGAAATAGCAATAGTAAACAAGCAGACGCAAAAACATAAATAATTTAGCATGTAAAACAGGAAACAAACAACTTAACATAGCAATCAGCCAATCAAAGCAATATGCTCCCAATGCAATTTCCCGCCCACAAACGTTTTTCCGCAAACTCTTCCCGCAAACTCAGTCGGTAAGGTAAATAAATGCGGAAAACTGTAAAATAAATACGCGCACATATTAATGTAAACAAACGCCAGTCGCCTGCTACCTAGTCGCTAGCACACTGCCACACACCCATTGTGGTTGTGTTTGTATGTATATAACTGGTTTTCCATTACAATGCGCTGAACTGGTGCATTTGCAGGTGCATAAACTAATAAAATTAATAACAGAAATAAACAATTGCAATCAAATAAATTTTGCGAGCTCCCGCGATAAGCCTTTTTAAACGTGTAGACAGGCAAACAGCGCCTAAAAGCGCGCTATTTTAAAAATGTTTAGTTAATAAAAATGAATGTGCGCCGGTTTTTTATTGGCTGACGAGTGTCTAAGTGTGTGTATTGTTTTGAATTTATGAGCATTTGTCTGCAAATTTCAGTGGAATTTGCACAGTGAAAAAAATTAAAAAAAAAAATTTCAACAGTTTTTTGATAAACCACAAATTTGTTGCTACGATGATAGCGGTTGGATTTGGTAAAGAAAATGAACACTATGTGTGTGCTATGAGCGCTTTATACTTTTAAATATTTTACATTTAGTTTTCCAATATATGCTGGTATTAAGCGGTGCAGCTTTTTCGGGGAAACATTTAAAATTTAAGTAAAACAAAAAATTTTAGTAAAAAGGAAAAAAGTAAAAATTAAAACCAAAAATAAAAAAAAAACAAAATTCACATCAAAATTAAAATAAAAAAGTAAAAAAAAATCTGTAATAAAAAAAAAATAATTAAAAAAAAAGTTAAAATTACAAAATATATAAAGTAAATAAAAAAAATTGAATAAAAAAAATTAAATAAATAAATTAAATTAAATTGAAAAGAAAAAAAATAATTACAAAAAAACAAATTAAGACTAAAAAAGTAGTTAAATGAAAAATTAAAAAAATTAAATTTAAAAATAAAAATTAGTTTAAAAAGAGCCAAATTTACAATTAAATTTAAGCAAAAATTTAACATCAATAAAAAACAATACAATAACTAATTTGAAAACATAAAATTAAAAATTGAAAAAAAATCAAAAAGTTTTTTAATTCTAAAATTAAAAATTTAAATTTAAATAAAAAATGTAACCACAATCTAAAAAAAAAATAATAAAATAAAAAAATTTATTAAAAATATAAAAAAATCAAGCTGCTTTTTCGAGAAAAATCAAATTTAAGTAAAGCAAAAAAAAATAAAATTAAGAAAATATAACAAAAATTTTATTAAAAAATTAAATTGAAGACAAAACAATTAAATTAAATAAAAATTAAAATTAAAAAATATTTAAATTAAAAATTCAAAAGTTTTAAATTTTAAAATTAAAAAAAATAAATTTGAAAAAAGCTAAAATTAAAGAAAAATTAAATTGAAGACAAAACAATGAAATTAAATAAAGAATGAAAATTAAAAAATATTTGAATTAAAAATTCAAAAATTTAAAATTTTAAAATTAAAAAACAAATTAATATTAAAAAATGCCAAATTGACATTCAAATTTAGAAAAAAAATTTACCTCAATAAAAAAATAAATTTGAAAAAAACTAAAATTAAAAAAAATTAAAAATTAAGAAAATCAAATAAAAAATTTAAGAAAAGCAAAAAAATAAAATTAAGAAAATATAAAAAAATCTAGTAAAAAAAATTAAATTGAAGAAAAAACAATTAATTTAAATAAAAAATGAAAATTAAAAATTAAAAAATATTTAAATTAAAAATTCAAAAATTTAAAATTAAAAAACAAATTAATATTAAAAAATGTCAAATTCACATTCAAATTTAGAAATAAAAATTTACCTCAACAAAGAAAATAAATTTTAAAAAAGCTAAATAAAAGCAAAAAATTAAAAAAATCAAATCCAAGTTAAAACAAAAAATTAAACCGGAATAAAAAAATTATTGTGAGAAAAAAAAGAATTAAAATTAACAAAAAATAAAATAAAATAAAAAATTAAAAGTAAAAAGAAAAAAAAATTAAATAAAATTGGAACCAAAAAAATATTAAAACTAAAAATAAAAAATAGTACATTTTTATTTTTACAATTTTCCCATACCTCTTGCCATTTACGAGATATATGTATACAAAAAAATGCGAATTTCGTGGAAAAATCAGGTTTAGAGCCCCGTACAACCTCGCCGTTATCAGTTTCGACTTTGTCGCCATGGGCACTATTGTAGAGTGTTCAATTCTGAGGAATATGTGTCTAAAGTCAAAGCGATGCCATAAAATGCCTCTGAACTATAGAAATTTAAAGACAAAAAATCACGATTTACGTGTATTTTCAATGGAAAATTTTTACATGCCTTTGTCCAGTCATTAATGTTAATATTAAGGTCCCAAATTTTTTAGGAATTTTTTTTAGAGTATTTCCAAGAAAGTTTCGTGACGGGATTGAAAAAAATTAATAGTTAAAAAAAACACCCTAATGTATACTATATAGTAAGTAATTCAGACTCATACTTTCGGTTACTTGCTGCTCTCAATGGCGGCTTAGTTCCAAATTTTCAACGTTTTCATTACAAAAAGCAAATCTCAGCACACCACCGCAATTCATTTGATGATTGTCATTAGCAACATTGAATGCGAAATATTTCTTACGTTTTAAAAAGCTGCAAATTTTTCGGAATTAATTGGTTATAATATTTACAGGAAAAATGAAAAAGCAGCGTTTGTCAAAGTGAAAATTTATAAGCAACAATTCCGCTATTCATCAACGCAAACTGATAGGCGGCAATTTGTTATTTATATGTTGTCAATAAATATGTAATTGTTTGGATTTATCAACCCTCCGAAGCCATGCCAAAACTTTGGCCGGTGCTCGGATACTGATCGGCTGGCATGACTGGCTGTCGTCGCTCGCATTGTATTGACTATGTGATAATTAATTGGTCGAAATGTATAGTACATTTGTTTTTGCATTTTATTTAAACGTCAGCTGCATTGTCAATAGAGACCAGAAAGCGCAAAAATACTTGTGCATACTTGCATGTTACATTTGCATTTAAAGTGACCCGTTATTAATGGCAGCAATGAATTGCATTCTTGTATGAAATGTTATTTTCGTAAAATTACATTGTTTGCAATTAATTAAGGGACATTCTTTTGTTGTTAATTTATTTGGAATGTTTAAGGGTTACAGCATAAGTGTTTTATATATTATCCGTGTTACGATTATTTGGCAAAATCTTAACTTTTTTGAGCGAGTTATGGAAGTTTTTTTTTCGGTTTGCGTGATGTTTTTTTTAAGTTTTTTAATAAAGTTAGAAGTGCTAAAACAAAAATATATATATTTTTTGGTAGATTGGAAAAGTTATAAAATCTTTGCATAATAGTTGATTATATATTTATTTATATTATTTACATATTGCATAATTGTTTAAATTCGATTAAATTTAGTTTTTTTCTCATTTATTTATTAATTTCGTTTTTCTTTTATTTAATACATTTTTTTAATTTCTTTCAATTCGTTTTTAATGTTTTGTTTTTTTGAAATTTTGTTAGACTTTTTTTTATTTATTTTTTATTTTTTTTTTTTGTAATGGAAAAAACACAAAAGAATGATATTTTTTTTATTTTTTTTTTAATTTTTAAATTTTTTTTTAATTTTTTTTTGATTTGCTTTCTTATCATTACACAAAAGATTGATTTTATATGTATTTTTTTAAATTTCTTTGAATTTTTTTTATATGTATAAATGTTTTTTTTTAATTTCTTTTAATATCAATTATATTTTTATCTCATTATTTTTTTATTTTACTTTTCCTGTTTTGCCTCTTGCTATTACGCAGATATCACTCATCATTTTTAATTTAATTTAATTTTTTTTATTAGATGTTTTTACTTTTTTTTTTAATATATAACATTTTTTTTTATTTCTTTATTTTTATTTTTCTTACTATTTTACGCAGATGAGAGATATTTTGTTAATTTAATTAAATTTTTTTATTTAATGTTTTCAAATTAGTTAATTTGTTTTAATAGTAAAAATATTTTTAGTAAATTCTTTTACTTTTCACTTTCTTTTTGTTTTGCTTTCTCACCGTTACGCAAATAAGTGATTTTTTTATATGTTTTTTTTAATTTCTTTTAACGTTTAATTTTATTTTTATTTTATTAATTTTTTTTTTGTTATATTATTTTTTATTATATTATTTTTTTTCTAATTTTGTGAAAAAACTATTTGCGACCTAATTTTCAAATTTTCGGCGAATATTTTCATATACATAAATGCTTAACAATATTTATACAAAAAAATCGTTTTTTGGAAACTCACCAATGGCTATACATACATACAATCCCCTAAACTAACAACTAGCACGCAAAAATATTCATATACAAACTAAAACAAATTTTCACGAGAAAATTAGCGAATACAATTTCCACTTACAATTAAATGTTTATGTTTGCACAACTACAAAAACACTTGAAGCACCGTTGAAAATCAGCGCTACAAAAAAAAACATAACAACAGCAAAAATGTGGCGACAAATGAGACGAAATTGCAAGCAGAATGCAATGCCGCCATAACTAGCTGTTGTACAAACGACGACCATGCAACAACAACACACCGCATGCCACAACATGCTATGCGACAATTCGCACCTCATGCTGGCGCAAAAGTGCCGCCATTGTGCTGGTGTGCGCCTCAATTTCTTGCTACAAATGCCGCATACCATAACTCGCCTGCCTTTCCAGGCGGGCCAACAAAAAGGTTAATTATATGCTAGTAAATGTTCATGAACGCTCTCAAAGAAATTGCAACGCCCTTTCTTGGTTGTTGCTTCACGCTGCCTGCACTTTATTTCTACATTTTTGTGTTGCAGGAAATTATTATATTTTACGAAATTTCTTGCTTGCAGTTTGTCGCCGTCGACAGTTGCCTTTTGTGCAGCGCAAGCCTTGAAAACAGTAAAAAAAAATTAAAAAAAATGAAAAAAACTTAAGAAAAAGTTAAATAGCTTTGTAGCATGAGGCGTGGCCAACACAGCACGCAAGATTTGTCATTATCGTCATGTTAAAGCTGGGTCAACTTTCCCGTACAAATTTCTTAATTCACTTTTATTCAGCGCAGAAAAGTTGGCTTTCGTGCCTTTCGGCACCGCCCCGCTGTAGTCGTCTTTTATGGCACACTAATTGGTGTGAACGCGAAAAGTTTAGCGCAATTTTAGGTGCATGCATTAAATTGCAACTGCATAATTTTATGCGCTGCGAAAGTAAAGTGCGAGAATTTAAAAATGGCGGCAATTACTAGCGATTCTGTTGTGAGACACAATTATTATAATGTTTCACACTAATAACTATATTTAAAAAATAGTCATGAGTTAAAGAAATATATTTTAGTTTGCCTAGTTTTAGGCGCTTGGCAGGTAGGTAGGTGGAGCGGCTGTCTAACGACGCAAGTAGGCTTTTAGTAGGCCCATTGTGATATCACTAGGACTAACGATATTGGCACTCACTCACTGAAGAAAGTCAGAAAGTTTTAGGCGCTAACATAACCTGCTTCGAAGCTTAAATTCCAATATATTATTTTTTTTTATTTAAGGGACGCTATGGTACTTTAAGTTTCCTAAACTTTTAAAGCTTTTTTTTAATTTTATTTTTTTTTTAATTTTTTCTTTTGAGCGTAATTCAATGCAAGTGAAAACTGCAAAAAGCAAAACACTCGACAATTCTGGCGTAAAAATATTTCTATCAACACTCTACACAATCGCAAAATGCTAATGGTATTTGCGAACGCTGCTTTCACAAGCAAATGATAACACACGTCCGGAAAGTAAACAAGCCATGGAAGAAACAGTAGAAAACACACAAAAAACCGATAGCGCAAGGGATGCTCAAACAAAAGTCGCATAGCTTTACTAGAAGGCGACTTTGAAACAAACTCAGCACCTGACATATGATAAAGAATATTGCGAAAGCCAAAAGAGATAAACAAAAAAATGATAAAAAGGAATAAAGGTGGTGAGGAAAATTTCTCCAAATGTTTTACGAGTATAAGTAAAAAAGGTATATATTCACAGAAATGAAAGAAAAAAAATACTACAAAGGAGAATTAAACGAAAATATTAAAAAAATATAAAAGGAAAAAAAGAAAATATAAAAAATGAAAGGATAAAATAAAATAAAACAGCAAACAAGCATGTTATGTAAAAACTTGGCAACAATTTAAATTATTTTACCTTAAGAGAAAGCTTTGCACAAATTAAGGATGCTAACCCTTAAAATAACTAAAAGTAAGCTTTCAACTGCGCTAAACTTTTTGGAATGACAATCTTTTAAATTTTTTTATTTCCTGAACAGGGTGCATTATTTAGTTTGCCACGACAGTTGTAACACAATAATATTTTTAATGTCCTTCCAACAATAAAATACAAAAAAAAAATTATTTGCTGCGCAGCACGAGAAGCTTGTAAGTTAGCAATTAAATTTGTCTCATTACTTAATTAATATTTAAAGGAAAATCGTAAATTGCAGGACATAAAAAAACAGAAAAAAATTTCAAAGGACATTAAATAGCAGAGTCCGTAGCAACAAAGTAATGGCAAGCAGGGGAAGAAGCAAGAGCAAAAGTGGAAATTGAAGCGAAGTAACAACAACGACGAAGGCAGGCAGACAGAAACAGGCAGTTTTGTTTATTTTAAGAATAGAGTTTGATCATTACTTCATTATTTTTAGATACCAAATGAAACTGAATTTTATACCAAAAACAAAAAAAAAACAGAAAATAAAATAAAAATATAAAAAAATTGAAATAAAATAAAAATAAATAAATAGATAAAAATAAATAAATAAATAAACATAAATAAATAAAAGCAAAAATAATTAAAAACAAAAATAAAAATAAAAAAAAAAAAAAAAAAAAATAAAAAACGAAAAAAAAATAATAAAAAATATTTAAAAAATATATTACAAAAACATATAAAAATAAAAAAAAATATAAAAAAAATGAAAATAATAAAAAACTATAAAAAATTAAAAAAGACATATAAAAATATATAAAATAAAAATAAAAAAATAATAAAAAAAGCATACAAAAAAAATTTAAAAAAATTAAAAATAAAAATAAAAGGCAAAATTAAAAACTCGACACAATTATCTTGCTAAACTAAGGGCCGTCAACTCAACGTTTGGTTAGCAGCCATCTGTCAGTGAAGTTAACCAAAACTTCTTACTTCGCTAAAGAATCCTTTTTTAAACAGTACTTAACTAATAGATGGCTGATAATGCTGAGAAAACGGCCCTAAATCGTTTGCAATAATAACTTTAGCCTCTCGGCATAAGCTTACGTGCTAACAAATGGATTTATAAACCGATAATATGCCAGCCGAACGTGCTAACAAATGGATTTACAAACCGATAATATGCCAGCCGAACGTAGTATTTAAAGCCAGAGTTACTTGAAATGCTAACTTCAAAATTTAAAATTACAGAAACAGCTGTTTCTATAAAAGTCAAACAAGAAACTTACTTTACATGCACTCGCTTAACAATCTACTACGAAAAGTTCAACTTCCAATAGGGGGCTTTAAAGCATTCAAATTCTCCCGAACACACCTTTTTTAACATGAAGCAAAATGTAAACAGAAAACCTCCTTTAAAATTTTTCTCAGCCTACGCCGCTGATATCCAACAAGAACATTTTTATATACACACAAACAAGCTAAACACACTCTACTGTAATTGTAAGCTGCCACGGAACTTTATATACCCATATGTAGGTATATATTGATTGCGTCAGAACAGCAGGTCCGCTACCATACTACATCATATTACTCACTCGGACCACTTACGGCGCGCCAAAGTCATGCTAAATTGACTAGAAGCTTAATTCAATTAAAATTTGCTATTATTGTTGGCGAAAGTGCACTAAATAAATAATGAAGCCAGCAAAAGAGCAACAAAACGCGCGAAAGAATGGCGATAAATATGGCAGAAAAAAGAAAATAGAAAATAAATGCAATAAACTTCAACAGAAATGAGCATTGAACTTCATTAGCAGAAAGCGCTAGCAATGCAGGAAAACAAAACAAGAAAAAAAAAAGAAAGTTAGAAAAATCGCGGAAAACCGCTATGCAAGCGTAATTGAAATGAATGTGGCAAAGCAGAAGTATTGAAGAAAGTATTTTAAACAACACAACTTAAAAAAGTTTGTGGAAAAGTGCATTATTTCTCACTAAAATGCTGGCATGCGCATTGAGCGATAATTTTGTAAGAAAGCGTTGGTTATAGAAGTGTTTCAGACTAAGCCTTAGCTTCAACAATAAATAATAAAAATAGCAAATAATTAGCTATGCGGGCCAAATCAGCGGACTTTTCAGTTTGAAATGGGCTTATATGTGGTGAAAACTAGTTCTACGGAACAAGGTAGGGTACACAAAAGTGCAGCAACAACAAAACAGTTGTCATGCAAAAGATGATTACAACCAGAAATCTTTACCTCTGAATATCCGAGAGATCACAGCGCATCCGCACTAACACAGCAATAAACATAAAACACAACAATGTCCAGAAAAAAAATCTGTTCAATTGCATGCCGGAACTTGCGTTGGGTACAGTCATCAGCCAATGTAGAAATTATATTAGTGGCAGTTTTTAGTGAATCTCCAGCGCTGTAACGCCACAGGGGAATAAAGTATTGCCACATAGCGGTGCAAATGTAGCGCATATAAAGTGTAGTAACAATAAAAACTGAAGAAAATGGAGTAACGGAAGGTGGAAACTTCACGCCAGGGACGCGCAGTGAAGCATTAGGAAAAGCAGCGTATAGCGAAACGCTAAAAATAGTATATCCTTGCGCAAAACTCATAAAAAATGTAACAGCAAGACAAGAAAAACGATGTTGTGGAAGGAAGTAGAATGATAGAAGGAAGGAAAAAAGGCTATTTTTACATGGCATACACATATGTTTATGTATATATGTATAAATGTGTTGACATACATATATCTACATAAGTAGACATTTGGCTGTGATTCCATGCATACAACACCCGAAATACAAACATGTGTGTAAAACTGACCACTAGCTAAAAGGAGACCTCGGTGCGGCGTTGGGAGCTTAAAAGCATTTACTTACATGCATATGTATGTATAACGACTGTGTGCATAGCTTAGCTGAGCTCTGTTGTGGTTTCGTTTGCTCGACAAGCATTTGCGGTTTTTCAGCGAACTGGCGGTCGGCGGAGTGGCTTCATACTAATGACTTGTATGATTGTGCCAGTGATTGTTCTACATGAGCTAAAGGAAATGCTTTATAAAGTGAATACGGGCAATTAAATTCCGGGTGTTTTTTCAGTGGTATTTCGAATAAGTTAGTTGTCAAGGCATGAGCTTTTATAGGAATATCGATCACGAAGATTGTAACACCCAAAAGGAATCCCCACAGTTTTCAAGTTATCGACCGGAAACTCTGCATACGTCTTTTTTTCTTAAAGAAGCTGCTCACTTGTTGGAATTTCCAATATCGGACCACTATAGCATATAGCTGCCATACAAACTGACGATAAAAATCATATTCTTTTAAGAAAAACATGTGTGCTTGACAATGTATCTTCACGAAATTTTGTAGGAATTCTTGTTTACGTAAATGGTATAAACCCTGAAGAAATTGTTCGGATAGAACCACTATATGCAATAGCTGTCATACAAACTGAGCGCTTAAACTCAAGTCCTTGTATAGAAAAATCTTTTATTTGTCAAGGTATCTCCACGAAATTTGGCATATATTATTATCCAAGCCAACGCTACAATCTTCAAAGAAATTGTTCAGATCGGAACACTATAGCATATAGCTGTCATACAAACTGAGTTATCAAATTCAAGTCCTTGTATGGAAAACTCTTTTATCTGCCAAGGTATCTTCGCGAAATTTGGCACAGGTTATTATTTAAATTATCGCTTAAATCTGCAGAGAAATTCTTCAGATCAGATCACCGTAGCATATACCTGTCATACATACTTAGCGCTCAAACTCAAGTCCTTGTATGGAAAACTCTCTCATTTTTTAAGGTATCTTCATAAAATTCGGCATACATTATTACCCAAGGCAACGCTACAAACCTCAAAGAAATTGTTTAGATCGAACAACTATAGCATATAGCTGCCTTACAAATTGACTCGCCAAAACCAAGAAAAAGATTATTATGTATAATTTCATGTCTGATCCTACAAAAATTGAACAATATGTTATATATTTTTTTGCATTTTTATTATAATTATGATTATTTTTCTTTCAATATTTTTCCCTGTTTGCAAAACATTTCATTTCAATAACCTAATGTCATATCGATTGCATAAAAACATAACCTCAAAAATAATAAATACCAGCATATGAATTGTATTACCAAAAAATGCATTTATTTCGCATTCATAACAAATGGAGTTAACAAAATAAGTGAAAAAAAAAATTGTATCAATATTAATCTATGAAATATTCAAATAAAAAGCGACTCATGCATGCATATTTCTTTCCTCATATTGTGCTGAAATTTTAAAACGCGCAATTTCCCGCACACACACACAACTATTTTCAATTTGGTGTCACTCAAACAAGCGAGCACACAAAAAACGTTACCCAACAGCCGGGAGTGGCGAGAGGTGGAAGAAATCGCTGCAATAATAAAAATCAAATCAAATGCGAAATCAATTGTATTTACATTGGGAATCGATTGAAAAACGATTCGTCAGGGCAGCCGACGAAGCGAACAAATGCTGCACAGCAAGCCTGCCTGTACGCGTACCGCCCGCCCACCCGTGGCCATGCCTAAAACCAGCTAAAGCTGTTGGCTTAGCAGCACATGGACGCGACATTGGTAGCGGCGTTGACAGTTTTCCTCCAATTGTTGAGTGGGTGTGTGTGTGTGACGGGTTGGGTTTGGTGTGGCGCGTGAGCATGCGGGGCGGCGGGTGTCCCAGCAACGTCGCATGAAAGGTGCAAGCGTTTTGATTTGATATCACGCGGCGATGTGCCGTGCAAAACATGATTTTTTTTCCACGACGCACAGCACAATAACGGTTGGTAAAAGCGCACTACAGCGGAAAAAGCGTGGTGAAATGGTGAAGCATATTTTTTCTATTTTTTACCAGCTTCTATGGAAAAATCAAAACAACATAAACGCTGTGTAGAATCTACACGACAGATTTGCCTTTATCACAGCGAATTTTTGCCTACAGAGGTACTACAACAATGGAGGAAGTGCGCAAACTGCCTGCACTACAAACGCACCGAACGCATCTCAGGCACCGAAGACGCACACTTTTCAAATATTTGAATTTTATTTTTGCAAAATGCCATTTTTTTCGACGGTTAGAGCAAAAGAAACGTGCAACACTTTTTCCTATGTCACTCTGGAAGAAATTTGTTTTTAATTTCCGTATAGCAGCAATGCCGTCTGTCACTACCATGATCAAACTACACACAAAACAGCAAAAAAAAAAAAAATTCTACAATACAAAGCGAGTGCTCGTGCTCAGCTCAGTATTTGTTATGCACGATTTTGGCGCAAAAAACATTCGTTGGTTGCTGTCAATAAAGGGAAGACCAAATAAGACAAAGCAACACGCTCCACACCCCTTTGGTTGGTTGCGAGTACATCAATTCAGCAGCCACACCGCCGAACAGCACCGACGGCGCCTATATGCTAGTTCTAAAGTGATGGATTACACTGCCTGGCCTGTAGCATTCAATTCAACACAAGCGCACACATACATTTCTGGTTAACTTGTATGTACATATATATGTTTCACTTGCATGTATACATGTTTCACTTGCATGTATATATGCATAAGTGTGTAGTTGTGTGTAGTTCGTCCGTCAACGTGTCATGTGAGTGAGTTAACTGCCACTCTTTTGCACCGCCTCGCTGTTTTCGAGCGAGAGAGCAGATATCATAGCAAATGTTAATTCATCACAATTTCGTTGACATGGGTTTCCATAGGGAGTTGCTATCTTTTTTTCAAACTCTAATGTTTTTGCCAGCACAAACCCATACAAACGCAGGCCTTTTACCCTTCTTCGAAAAAAGACACATTTTGACATTTTTCGCATAGAACAAAACGGCTAAACTCACGCCTGAGCGGAAGTTTTCTCAAATTTATACCAGCACGCGCCTAATATGTATATGTATGTGTGCCTGTGTGTCTCTGTGTATGTGTGCGTTTGCTTTGTTAGACATGTGTTGACCGAAATGTCGAATTTCGCCTTTTTTTCGACATTTCATTGGCAAATTTAATTTGCAATATTTAAAGTTTCAACATTTTTGTATTCGAATTTTATTTTTAGCTGTTGTTGTTTATAGTTGTAGTTCCTTTAAATTACTGTCAATGCCATTTTGCTTGCTACCTTTGAGCCAATAACAGGAAATTTAATTTTCCTTTTTCTTTTGCCGGTTTTTTGTTCCACGCCACTTCTTTTGTAAAACAGAGCAAATGTCGTCGCCCAAAGCAAATACACCAATACATTGAGCAAATTTAAAACACACATGGACCAGAGTGCCGCACATCCGGCTGAATACTTTATTAGTTGACTTTAGTAACCCAGTGAGCAATGCAAAAGAGAATTGTGTATATTCGTGACTTAAGAAGGAAGGAAAATGACAGCTCAATTGAAAAGTCTCCGCTCTGACGCATAGATGGCACTACTAGAATTTAGTTTATATGAGTTTCAGTTAGCCCTAACCTTCAAAAGAGCACGTATGCATATAAATTTGACGGCTGTCGGCCCAATAGTTTATGAATTATGAGTGAAGCAACTTTTCCTATTGAGAAGAAAATGGTTAAAAAGGAAGTCTAGCATGTTGATAAAATATTGCTTTTTTAAGGGGAAAAAATACAGTTGAAGCAAAAACTTGGCTTGATGACGAGTTTCCGTACACTGCCTCAGAAAAATCAACCATCAAGGATGGGCATGCTAAGCTTAGAGGCGATGAAATGAGCACCGAAGACGGTGGACGCCCAGAAGAGGTTGTTACCAACGAAATCATCAAAAAAGTCCACAAAATAATTTTGGATGACTATAAGGTGAAGTTCTACACATCTACATGTTTTGCAGGCAATTTGAAAAATCATTCTACCTTAATGCGTTTGAACCACATCTCCAGGTAAGGGTGCATAATTTAAAAAAATACTAATTTTGGGTTTTCCTGTAGATTTGTTGGGTTGAAATCAACTTGATGTGTGATGCGTGCACATGATTATACAAATACGAACTTTTAGGTATAAACGTATATAACACGGTACAAGTACATATGTATATCTACCAATGATGTTGCACAAATAATGTGCGCGAAGTGTCGGAGAAATGCAGTCAGCAAAGTTTCCGGTGGACATAAAATTGAATTTGTACAAGAGAAAAGCAAAACTTTTGGGACAATCTAAAATCACGCCTGAGTAACTGCAGAATATGTAATGAACACGCCTACTTCTACTCGGACCTTACACTACACGCACACATAGCTATAAAAGAAATCGCCTGGCTTGTGAAAGTATTGTAAGAGCTCTAACAGCAGGAAAGTTAGCAGAATTGTACAGTGAACGTAATAAAAAAGTCAAGTTCTTTTAATGCAATATCGAATTAACAACTAAAAAATTAAATTATTTTATTTTTACACAAACAAAAGACACAGACGTTAACTTCAGCTAGACCCGCTTCACAAATTAAAAAAAAAGTTTCCAGAGAAGAGTTTGCCTTTGAACGCCCAGTTTGTATGGCAGCTATATGCTACAGTGGGTCCGATCCGATCTATTTCTTCACAGATGGCAGCATTATTTTGAACAATAATACGTGCCAAATTTCGTTAAGATATCTCGACAAATAAAAGGATTTGCCATACAAGCATTTGAATGTGATCGTTCAGTTTGTATGGCAGCTATGTGCTATAATGAGCCGATATGAAAAATTTCTACGGACTTTTTATAGTTTCTTTGGTAAATAATACATACCAAATTTTGTGAAGAAATCTCGTCAAAGAAAAACATTTTCCATACAAGGACTGGATTTTGATCGATCAGTTTGTATGGCAGCTATATGCTATAATGGTCCAATATCGGCGGTTCCGACATCGGAGCAGCTTTGTGAGCAGAAAAGAACGTGTGCGAAAGTTCAGGTCGATATCTCAGAAACTGCTAGTCCTACAGTGCGTATTTTCAGACAGAAAGACGGGCATGATGAAGTCGAGTCGGTTCAACACGCTGATTATTTATATCAATATTTTATAAGGTCAGTGTGTTACTAACTACCCAATATATTTAATATTAATAAACATTTTAAATATGTGCATATTTGTACAAAAATAATTTCGGAAAACTGAGAGCTCATATACAAATATCAATCAATCAGAACCCGTTAAAGGGTGGTGGCTATCCAAAAAAAGAAGAAATTTGCTGTTATATGATGATTTCGCTCAATTAATCGCCCATCAGCTTGAGAACCCTATAAACTATTCACACTTCTATACATATATGTATATATATATGTATATATATATATATATATGTATGAGTATTCCCACTTATTGTGCTGACTGTGGGTTTTGAACATGTTTCCGTACATATTGAATGGTTTTATCAGCAAAATGGAAATTGCCACTTATTCACGACTTATTTACACAATAATTTTTTCAGTTATCTACAATGCACTTATGTATGTACTCTTTTATGTTTTTTTTGCTCGCCTCTGAAGTGCCGGTCGCAATCAGTGCCACAGCGGAAATGTTACAATTCAAGTTGTGCCCTTTATCGTCATATGAGTGAGCAAAAACATATTCAATTAAAAATAACATATGTACACACGCATGTACATATGTATGTAAAAAGCAAGCAATAAGTTTTATCATAATTGGATTCGTCAGAATAACAACATAATGCATAAAGCACTTAAAATGAACTCACGATAAAATATAAAACAGTAAATATATTTGGTGAGAAATGAAACAAAAATGCGTTTTGGTTAGAAAGACAATGATTATGCTTTTCATTAGAAGAATGTTTCAAAATAAAGTTAAAAAATTGAAAAGGGCTCCCAACCCCACATGTAACAGTCACTAACCCACAAGTTTTAGCTCGGGTATATACAGAGTATACAAAGTTTAAAAATAAATTGAAGGCCATTTCAGCCCATTTATTCACTTAGGTAAAGCCCAACCCCTTGATGAATCAGAAAAAAATTAAAAATCTACTTAAAGTAGAAATGACAGAAAAAAACGCATTTCTTGTGAACTAAGTTAGAGGCATATTACATATTTTATAATAACAAACCAAAAATATAAAAATTTTATTTAAAAAAAAATGAATGCATGTACTTTAATATTCAGTGATTCACTATGAAAGTTTTGTAATGCCTTGAGCGCGTAGCCAATTTCCAGGAGAACCTACAGAATAAAGTATCTGGCGGTGAGATGAGGAAGAAAAAAAATTTTCTAACTGACGCTGAAAGCAGTGTTTCGCGTAAACTATAAAAACTGAAAAAAATCGTTTATAAATTCACTAGTAGACATAACCTATTCGATATAAAAACCCTACATTCGATATAAAAACCGAAAAAATCGATTTTTTGATATGTACAAGTCAGTATAGCATTTTTAATATAAAAACGAGACCTTCAATATAAAAACTAAAAAAAATCTATGTTTTGAAATTCACAATCGATTATTTGAAGTTGACGAATATATCGATTTTTTTGAAATTCACCACGGGACATTAGCCATAAGATATAAAAAACCAACAATTGATATAAAAATTGATTTTTTTTATTCACAAACGATTAATTGAAATTCACAAGTGAGTATAACAATTTTAAATGAAAAACCCAAAAATATTGATTTTCTGAAATTCACCAGTGGACATAACTCATTCGATATAAAAAAACATCGATTTTCTGAAAATCAGAAGTGAGTATAAAATTTTCAATATAAAAACCTCACATTCCATATAAAAATGAAAAAAATCGATATTTTGAAATTCACAAGTGAACCGATAAAAACCCCAAAAAATCGGTTTTTTACATCACAAGTGTAAATTACCTTTTCGATATAAAAAAAACTCCACGCAATATAAAAACCAAAAATATCGACTATTAGAATTCGACAATCCATTAATTGAAATTCACAAAAATATCGGCTTTTTGAAATTCCCCAATGAACAAAGTCCTTCCGATATAAAAACCCTACATTCGATATATAGCAAAGATCGACAAAATCGATTTTTTGAAATTCCCAAGCGTTTACCTTCGATATAAAAACCAAAAAATCGGTTTTTGTTTTAATTCAAAAGTGTATATACATACATATATTACCATTCCGATATGAAAACCCTCACATTAATATAACACCAAAAAAATCTATTTTTTGAAATGCGCAAGTGAATATAACCAGCAGCAAGAAGTAATTACGTGGATATAAAATTGCCGAGAGTCCTTGGGTAAGTGGAATATTTAGCGCACTTACCGTTACATTACATCAATACTCTATGGTAGAAAAATTTCAGAGTTTAAGTAACTTACCTAAAAAGAGACAAAAAAAAATATATCGATTAGCTAAAAGTAATAGACGATCAATAATAATAATTTCATTTTTAATCTTATCTGCTAATTTAAAAAGTGTTTAGCCAAGTCTACCAGGTTGCCAGATTTTTAAGTAAAACATTCCGAGTTTGGTATATATATCTATATATACATATGCATATATATATATATATATTTAGTTTATAGATTTTTCTACAGCCGAGCTTTGAAGTTTCATCAAAAACCTTTAAACAATCTGTAATTATCGATATTGTTTATTTTTCAGACATCTCAGTGCCGAAAGAGACAAGACACGGAAATTATACTTTTGAACAAGACACTTACAAATGAAAAACAACTTCACTTCTAAGAAAAACTATGAAGCGCTTTCATCATCTAGCTTTAGCAAATACATTTCATGTGCAATTCCGAAAGGGGAACGCCTTATCAACACCATCATCAGAAGCCATACAAAATGGCTTGATAGTCTAATGGAACCAAAAGGCATATGCGTACAAATACTGGTAGATAATGAGTGTGGTGACGAAAAATTAATTAAATGCTTGACAATTACAAACACCCACACGCATACATATGCCGCAAACTAATGGCGAACAATCAAGTACGGAAACTGACAACACAACTCACAATGAGGTAAAAACTTACTGACTTCACTGACTTGCACACGCACCACACTACGGCGAAAGGATGAAAAAGCTAATTTGGGGTTTGAGGCAGACTTACCAAGCAAACATATCGCTTTACAGCAACAATAGCCAGCACTCAACAGTTGTTCGAAAGCTTTTGTCAACTATGAAATGAGCAGATAAGGAAATTAGAAGCATGGACATGATGACAAGCTAGCTGCGCAAAAGAGTAGACTACGCATACCAACATACATATGTATATACATATATAAATATTATGTAGGTATGTGTAGCAATGTGTGCGTATGCTAGCACGTCGCTCACATTTCAATTTACTAAACGCATAAAAATGCTTCTCACTCGGCATTTGTATGAAATTTGCATGAATGGATGGAGGGATGAGCTGCTACACACGCCCAGTGGCCGATGTGGGGTTAGGAGGATGCATAAGTATGCCACGCTGGCACCGGCTGACAGACTCAACGGCATGGTTTGCCACCACAGCGGCCCATTCGCCATGTTTGCTGCTGTAATAAAATTAGGAATTCCATGTCGTGACAAATAACAGAAATGACGAGTTGAGTTGGGTTGGCGAGAGATGCGCGCAAGAAAGAAGAACTTGGGAATGTTTGTGCAAGAATGCAGGATAATAGCCGTAAAAGGCACGAAAAATGTGAGATGATGAAGAAATTGTAGTTTACGGTAGCAAATGATGGAGTTCGGACGATGAAACAAGTACTGAATGTGGGAGCGTTTGCAGTATATATTCACGTATGTAAATGTATTGACGAAGATGGAGCATTTGTCGGTCAAATTCTTGCAGAGCAGACATGACATCGCATGTGCGGTAGAGTTGTGATTGTGATTGTGGTTTGTTTTACAACTTTTCACTGAACTCGCTTGGACGGCCTAGCGAATTGCGAAAGCCCTTTTGCCGTCGCAAAGTATGAAAATATGCTATAAATGAAAAACTTTGTGGAATTTTGTACAGAAGTGCAGCCTGGCGGTGATAATGTGTACCAAGAGGAATTCGAGCGGTATACAAACGTGCCACACACTCCGGCGCAAACGTGAGGAGAACCAGGAATGTTTAAAAAAAAAAGGAACACTGTGTATATAAACACTTTCTCTTCTTCTTCAACATTAGGTATAGAAGCAAACCTAATTATATTTGGCACAAGTTTGCTGGTACATCAGCATTGAGATTTCGCTTGCGCACCTAGACAATGAAGTGGCCGAAATACGTGTATATCTAAACTTCGTTTTCACCGCTTTCGTAACGGCTCGCCCACCGAAGCGCCTCCAGTATATTAAGTCATGAAATTAAAATAACCAACGTAGACGTGCTTAGAATGCTGTTGATCTCTGCTGCAGCTGAAATCCAGCGCCAAGCGGGAGATATTAAGGCGCGGAAAGCACGTTTGAAGCACCGCGGCGGCGTTATCACATGGGACTCTTAGAGAAATTGATGTGAGTGAGTAAATGTCGCTATAATAAGTTTGTACATCGAGAAGAAAACATTAGAAATCTTATAAAATATATATGTATATACATATATTAATGATCAACGTCACGATCTGTGTCGATTTAGCCGCCTCCTCTGTCTGAATGTCTGTAGTATTCCCTCAGTTTTTGAGATATCAAACTGAAATTTTACACACACACTTTTCTCCCTATAAAGCTGCTCATTTGTCGGAACCGGCGTTATCGGATCGTTATAGCATATAGCTGTCATACAAACTGACGAATCGAAATTAAGTGTTTGTATGGAAAACTTGTTTAATTGACAAGATATCTGCAAGAAAATTGGCACAGAATATTATCTAAGACAATGCCAGAATCTCCGTGGAAATATCTTAGATCCAAGCACTATAGCCTATAGCTGTCATACAAACTGACTAATTCAAACCGAGTTTTTGTTTGGAAAACTTTTTTATTTAACGAGATATATTGACGAAATTTCACAGGGACTATTATCGAAGATAATGCCACAATCTAGGTATAATTTTTTTAGATCGGACCACTATAACACATGGCTGTCATACAAACTGACCAATTTAAACCGAGTTTTTCTATGGAAAACTATTTTAATTGACGAGATATATTGACGAAATTTGGCAAAGATTATTATCTAAGACAATGCCACAATCTCCGTAAAAATTTCTTAGATCGAACCACTATAGCCTATAGCTGTCATACAAACTGTTTAAGAAAACGAAAAAAATCGAAGCAATTTCATACGATTTAGCTGCAATTTGTGCTAATTTTTTGTTTTGCATGTGACATAGCATAAATTTCAATACTTCCACTCGTGTTCTGTTTTGCAAACAAAAATTCATTAATTAAAATTCAGACAATGATATGTACAAAATTGAAAAGCGTGCAACTTTAGCGGGTCACGTACTGTAGTCCCTCACATACAGCTGCGCGGCTTAAGCGCAAAAGAATGAAAGGAAGTAGAAAAAAATAATAAGAATCTGCAAAAAATACATATGTACATATGTGTGTATATGTATAAGTGTGCAACATATCCAATTTTAACGAAATTGATTTAGAAAGTACTTAATATGCGAAATTCATTCCAGTTGAATTAGATCTGCTTAGTCTTCACACAGCTGGATATCTACATAATTGACATGTTCTAAGGCAAAATGTGAGCAGTAATGAAGACTGTAAGGCAAAATGCGAGATGTCAATAACAATTGGAAATAAAATTAGTGGGTTGTAAGCACACCTTACATTAAGGGTGGTCGTTGGCAAAATGTAACGCAAACATCCGGCTTAGAGGCATGCTTACAGTGGGCATAACACGCTTACTAAGTCCATTAACATATCTACCATATATGTATATGTATATTTATAGTATACTGCTACCTTCAATCGTTCATTAGAATAACTGCTTGTATTGGCAGCTTCGTTTTGTATTTGGTAGCAACAATTCATTTAGTTCTACGCCTTCATTTCATCTACAGCCTATTTGCTGAAAAAGTATCACTCACACGACATTACAGGCTTAGAGACCTTTAAAACGAATCAAGGCATGCATGCATAATCAATTTTTAATTTTATTGCTTTTATCTTTTCCATTTGACACTTACGTACATATATACAGTCTCTGTCTGTCTGTTTGTTAACATATATGAGCGTGTTTGAGTGTATAGACGTCATTACCGTTTGGCAAATTATCACAGCGACATCACATTATGCAAATTTTCGAATTGACAATGCTGGCCTAGGCCAGAGGCAGAAATTGAAATTAATACAACCTCGTTTTTTGTATTTTATTTTTGGTTAACGCAAAGCGTGCGATACTTTAAGCCAATTTATAAATATAGCAAAATTTTGTTATAAAAAATGGATTAGCTAACGCAGCTGTGGAACTGTTGGTACCAGACAATATTGCCGTTAGGTCGTTAAAAAGTCTTCAATCAAGCGCTAGATGACTGCTTACAACAACACATAAGTATGTTCGTCTTCATCAACTTCAATAAACACAAAGCGTGCAAAACACGCTCAAATTAATAACCAGTTTTGGTAGGCAATGTACTTAAACAACTTGCTTCGCATTAATTTTTTTTAAATTTATTTTAGTATTAAAAATTAAAAAAAAAAACATATTTTTATTTAAGTATGCAATATTAGAATTTCTTTTAATATTGAAAACTAGAAAATATATTTCCTTTATGTATCAAATATTAGAAAATATATTTTTAATACTGAAAAAAATTTCATATTAAAAAAAAATAATTTTACTTAAATAAAAAAATTAGGAAAAAAATTGTAATATAATTATTTATAATTTTATTTTAGGATTAAAAATTAAAAAAGAAAATTTGATTTAAGTATAAAACAGTATAAAACATTTTTTTTTAATACTGAAAATTAGAAATCGCAATTATTCATTTAAATAAGATATTAGCAATAAAAATTAGTTTTACTTTACTAAAAAAATTTAGAAAAAAAATAATATAATATAAAAATTAATGTACTATATATAAAAAAATATAATAAAGGTAATCAGAAAAAAATAACTAAAAAAGTTAAAAACAAAAATTACAAAAAACAATAAAGAAAGGAAAATTAAAAACCAAATCAAATAAATAAAACAAAAAAAAAAATAATAATAATAATAATAAAAAAACGAACAATGCATACCCTTGCATTTAATCCAGAAAGAAAACATCTTAAATATGGGAATATTTTGGTAATTTTAAATAACTAAGAAAATTTACAAAATAAACTTTTTTTTAATTAAAAAATAATAACATGCAAATAAAAAAAATAATAATATGTAAAATTAAAAAAACAAATTAAAAAACACAAAAAAAATAAAGAAACACAAAAATAAATTTAAAAATAAATTAAAAAATAAAATAAAAAAAATTAAAAAAACAAAAAAAATAAAAAAAGAATAAAATAAAAATAAATTAAAAATAAAAAAATAAATTAGCAATAAAAAATTAATACTTTTTCATATTAATTTTACAATTTTTTTATATGAAATCGAAAACAAAAACTATAATTATAGAACGATACATTTTTAAAACTTTAGATAACCAAATAAAAAAAAAAACTTAAATGAAAAAAAAGTTAATGAAAAATAAGCAATATTAAAAAACTAATAATTTTGCTATTTTTTTTAATTTAATTTTTTTTTATTATTTCCTTTTCATATTCTTCTTTTTTAATTTAATTTGAAAAAATTACTTATTGCGTATTTTTTTCATATAAAAAACTTAACTTTTTTTAAGAAATTTCCTTTTTTAAATGGAATCGTTTGTTGTCCTTATCGGTCTACTTTTGAAGCTTCGCTTTTTCAAACCCCGTTATAATAATATTTGACTAACCTACCTATGCAATTATTTTGTTCTTGTTTAAATATCTTTTAAAGAAAAATTCGTTTCAATTAAACTAGATTTGATCACTGCAACTCACACACACCGAAAACCTTTGAGAAACAACTTCCACAATTTCTTATACTTTATGAGCTCATTTTAAAAGATGACTCATCTTTTCAGATTGATTTTTGTTTATTTTGGCTGAATTAAAACAATTTCCGCTGAAAGGTAAAAATAATTCATCTTCCGCGGCAGCGCACAAGCAATTCAATAAAACCGTTTTCCTTGAAAAGCTTGAAAACATAAGAAAAAATAAAAATAAAAACATAAAAATAATAAAAAATTCAAAAAAAAAAATAATAATAATAAAATAAAATCATAATAGTATAACAAAAAAATTATATATACATATGTATGTACTATATATAAAAAGATAATATAAAAAAAATAAAAAAAAATTATTAAAAAATAAACAAAAATAAATATAATAAGAAAATACAACAAACACATTCTTACATAATTAGCTGCTGTTTAATAAATTTTCAATATGGCTACGCTTGCCACTTGCTGTGTCTACTTCGTGCTCTTGCCTTGTGCTGCGCTAATTTCTGCATACCAGAAAGCGAGCTGCCATGCCGACAGGTCATCCACCACTTCTTTATGTGCTTTATGGCCGTTTCATTATAAGAATTTAATGAAAATACAAATTTGCGCACAATTCCATACACTTGCAGTTTATCAAACTAGCATTGTTGTTGTATGGGCGAATTGCCAAATGAGTCCTCAATAACATTAAAAAATTATAAATAAATTCGATCGCACATGGCGGCGGCGCCGTCTATGAATCGACCGACTGACTGCAACGGAAAAATTACAACAACAACAACTCGCAAGTATTTAACACGAGCGGTGGAGCAGCGCACATCGATTTGGGAATGCGAAAGCGTAAAGTAGCGCTCTCGCATAGTGTAAACACACTTAAACGAATTGCCCAGTCGGAGAGCGCGGACACTTAAGGTTAGAAAATAAAGCATTTATTAGAAGATGTGTGAATTGTGGAATTTTAATTAAATTTGTTTATGTAGTATAGAAACCGCATTGGCGCAGATAAAAGTAGTTTAATTTCCTACAACAAACACTAGTGTGGCTTGCGTAAGAGCTGGTGCGAATGATGGCTGTTCAATGATAATTGGCGTGAGTGGTGGGAAATGTGTATAAGTAGGTGTGTGTGGCATTTAAGCATTTTTGCACAATTAATTAAAAACCGCAGAATTGTGTGAAAGCGAGTATTTCTTGCATACAAACGTAATAGTGGTATGGAGATCAATATAAAGGCATATAAGCACGCAGTTGATTAAATAGATTAGAGCATCAAAGCAACTAAACAAAAGTGCAATAGTTTCAGTATTTTCTCATATTAAAAAACAAAAAAAGAATTGTATTTTATTTAAAAGCTTAGTTTGGTATAATATTGCAACTTGCGCCTAGATGTAGGCAATAGTACATATTTGATTGTATATTAACTTTGAGCTTATTAAGCGCTATTTATTTGCTATGGTTCGAGTTTATAAATCAACGAGCTATAATACATATGCGCAGCTTTAAATTTGATTTTCCAAAAAATATTGAAAATTTTTTATAGAGAAAAATCAATTTTTCTAAAGATTGTTTGGTTACAAATACTTTTCGTGTAACAGAAGACTTTTCTTTTTAATTGAAATTCACATGCTCTTTTTACACATTTTTTAATATATACAAAATATTTTCCATAATTTATTTTTTTTTTTTTTTTAAATTTTGAAACAATTTTTTTTGCACCTAATGTTAAAACTAATTGCCTACAATATTCAATTGCCTTCAATATTTCAATAACAACATCATGATCTTGAAGCTGTTTACGTTATATAAATATCATAATATTTATTGAAAACAAAAAAAAAAAAGATAATACTATTTTCAAAACCGCAATAAAATAACCGAATTCTGAATTTATAGAGTGCGTGCGTTTGTGTGAGGAAATTCAAAAAATTTCAAAAAAATAGCTGCTCATTACCGAAAATTATGTTTGAAAAACACATTTCTGTGAATAATATTATCGGTAGATTGTAGAAATACCATTTATTGCCGTTGAAACATTTATTAACGCGATGGAATGCTTGCCTGGGTGATCCTCATGGCTATGGAAAAGGCACAGCCAGGTGTTGAAATGTAATCAAATAAAGCAGCTGTGATCTGTGGGTTGTGCAAGTCAAGGAGCGAGTGCCATTATAATAAAAATTTACTGAAATGTTCTCTAGCATTCAGAGTTGCTTTGACCACCTAAGCTGCATAGAGCTCGTGTTTTGAGTGGCGAAAAGTGTGTACACTACTCCTCCATTTAGTATGCGGACACATTTAGACCAGCGTTATAACCATTGGGCTCCCGGGTGCTAACCAAATGAAGCCGTATCCAGCAACTCAGTGGAATTGGTAAAAAACAAGAAAACTGAATATTTTTCTTGTTTTTTAAGTTGGAGTATTGGGTGTCGTGGAATATGTCCCTTTTCATGCGTCTAAAGACTGTGCATTCATTAAGGTAATTTCCACCGTCTCATCATCTTCCGCGCATGCTCTGCATTCCTGCAAATTCACGTTTCCAATTTTCTGGGGGTGGAATCTTACGAGTTGAGGACTTTACAAAATTAGTAAGCTCCCTTTTGTCTAGAAGTAGAAAATTTAGGTCTGTCCACCATCAACACTACTCCAAAGTAACGGGCCAGGCCAGTAAATCTGCCTTTTCATCTCCGTCTATTCCTATATGATCGGTTACCCTGTTGATACCAGAGGTTTAGTTTTTGCCTGCTGACATAACCGTACGCAATGAGATTTAGTATATGCGCTGAGGATAGTCTTAATTGCCACTTGGCTGTCCACTAGAATGTACGTACGTATATGGACTTGTTTGTTAGAGCATAAGCCCACTTGGCATCTTCTGCAATACTCACAATTTCGACTTGATAATTCCTCGTGAATCTCTTTTTCTCATTTTTTACTGTTTTTTTTTTTAATGTTTTTATTTATTTTTTTAACTTTTTTTTATCAATTTATTTTTTTAATTTTTTTTTATCAATTTATTTTGTTAAATTTTTTTTATTCATATATTTAGTTATTTTTGTTTACTTTTCATTTTTTTTTTATTTTTTAATTACATTTCTAGGAAATTTTTCACATTTAATGACTTTTTACTTATTTATGTATTTATGTATATTTAAACAAAAAAAAAATATTTTTTTTTAAATTTATTTGGTTTTTTCATTCATTTTTTTATTATTTTTTTTAATTGTTTATTTTTATATTTTTGTTAATTTATTTACTTTTTTTGATTTTATAATTAATTTCTTATTATTTTTCATTATTTTTTTTTATTCGGTTATTATTTTAAATGCAATTTAATTTATTTATTTATTGTTAATTTTATGTATTTGTTTATTTTTTTATTGCTTAATTCTTTTTTTTTAATTATTATTATTTTTTTATTTATTAATTTTTTGTATTCTTTTATTTATTTTTTTATTCATTTAATTTTTTTTTTTATTATTTTTTTAACTCAATTATTTATTTCCTTTTTGACATTAAACAACTCGTCTACTTAAGAGAACTATAAATGTAACTCCATTCTTTTGATTTCCAAGAACATATTTGGATTTAGTGGGCATACAATCTGTCCAGCAATAGCACCGCCTTAGCCAACGCCTATTGTGACATCTCTTACATATGTGGTTGCCATTTGGCGTGTATAATAAATGTGGCCAAACACACAGTTTCATATATGTATATACATATGTGGCTAACACATAAATAATGACGCGACTATGAAATTCACCACATTTGCCCCACATACTTTACGCACAAACGCTCGCAGCCGAAGGTGTTGGTGACGCAGGCAGCACAACGCAGAAGCACTAGATGCCCTTACGACGGTGTTTATGCGAAATTGATGAAGATGGCATTAAGCGTCCACACTTAGAAGCGGCAGAGCGCACGCCAGCGGTGGGGTGAGCGTATTGGCAATGTTTGCACTTACGAGTGGTTTTATGTTCGACAAGCGGTTTGTGGCGCATTACAGAGGCGCATTGTTGCAGACGCCGCCAAAAAGTCACACACACACACAGACAGACACAGATGTGAGCAATCATAATTATCATAAATTATGACAGCTGCTAAAATGCAGCGCTGCTGTTGTTGTTGCTGTTAGGCGTTGTCAGCATGCAGTTGGCAACGCAAAGCACCTGTAACGGAATTTCGGCCTCACAAAAACAAATAACGGCAACAGAAATAGTTGCATTTGTTGAAATATTTTTCAGCGACATATTTGCTTTATTTGCGTTGTTTTTTTTTTTTGTTTTTGTTTTTTATGAATTCTATTCTATTGCCGCGCAACTCTATTTGCTGCGCCGCCTATGTAGTTGCATGCGGCAAGAATTTGTGCCATTTATTTCGTGTCTAATTTAAAATCACATTTAAGTGGCCGAAAGAATGAAGGCGACGCACAAGAAAGAAATGTGAAAGTTTCATATATTTATTATTTTCTAAACAGCAACAAACACACGCACATTTCACCTGCTTTGCGACGCGTTGTTGTTGTTGTCAGTGCGAATTTCAATTGCTCCGCGTCAACTCGCGGGTTCTAAATAATTAAATATTTATTTTCGTAGGTACTATGCATGTATGTAAGTGGAGCCGGTGGCGCAAACAGCATTGCATTGCGGATTTGTGGCATGCAACCGACCATATTTGATAGGCAGTCGGCACAGCTGCCACTGACATTGGTTTGCGGTGCGATATGACAAACTGTGCGCATTGAATTAAATAATCCGACCGGAAAATTTATAAATTTTGTATATGTGTTTCCATATATACATATGTATATGTGTGTGTGTGTGCGTGAGCAATTCTGCAACAGTGCCATGATGTGGGTGTTGCGGCTATTGAGGCGCTTGTCAGCTTTAATTTGAGGTTTTCGGTCGTTGCATTGTGTCACAACTTAATTTGCGTCATTCCACCTAAACCCCGAAGGCTTGTTATTATAAACTAATACGTGGATTGGTGGGTCTGGCGGAGTTATTTTCGACCTTTGTAGTTTGGGATTGTCATGGCATTATTATTAGGTCGCTGATTAGTTAAGTGATTTATTTTGTTGAAAAAAACCAACAAAACTAGTATGAGACCCGCAGTATTTCAAACTAATAAATGCTATTTAATAGGCTTATTGCAGTTTAATTAAGTGCCTAATTAGCTTATTATTCGTTTAAGCAGAGTGCAATTAAAATCTATACGCTAATTTGGTGAAATTAATTTAGTTTTTAAAGAAAAACATACCCACAAACTAAAAAGATTACCATAAATCAAATTAAATCATAATATATCTGAAATTATGAATTAATATAATGTAAAGGAGCAGCAGTTTAGAAGAAAAAATAAAAGGAAACTAATTTTTATACGCTCAATCTGTTATAAATTACGTCAAATAGCCACCCAGTTATCGAGTTATCGATCTGAAATTCTGTACGGTTTCTTTTCGCTTAAAGGAGCTGCTTATTTATCGAAACCGCTGATATTAGACTACTACAGCCTATAGCTATCATACAAACCGATGATCAAAATAAAGTGCTTCTATGGAAAACTTTTTTAATTTAAAAGATATATTCACGAAATTTAGTATAGATTATTTTCTAGAGCAACGCTACATTATCTGCAGAAATTTTTTACATTAGACCACTACAGCATATAGCTGCCATACAAACTGAATGATCAAAATCAAGTGCCTCTATGGAAAACTTTTTTAATTGCCAAGACATCTTCACGAAATTTTGCATAGATTATGTTTTAGAGCAACGCTACAATACCTCCAGAAATTTTTATATCGGACCACTATATTATATGTAGCTGCTATACAAACTAATACCTTCGTACGCTTTAATGCTAGAACAAATGCGCCTGTTAAGGGTATTATAGTTTCTATGCAGCCGTTTTAGTTACTTAATTAGTTATCGATTTTTTATTTTAATTTTATTACATATATTTTTTTAATTCTAATTTTTTTAATTTTAATTTATTTTAACTTTATTTTTTTTTAATTTTAATTTTTTTTCAATTTTTTTATTATTTTTTAAATTTTGTTTTCAATTTTGTTTTTACAAATTTTTTTTATTATTTTTAAATTTTCTTCTTTTTTAATTTTGTTTTTTTAATAATTTTTTTTTTTTTTTTTTTATTATATTTTTATTTTTATAATTTTTAAATTTATTGTTTTTTTTTAATTTCTTTTCTTACTAAATTTTTTTTTTAATTCTAATTCGCCATAAATCACTTATTTGTTTTACAGTTTAAAACCGCTTCAAATACTAATTGTCATGCATTATTTACGCTTGCATGTCATGTAAATGAATATAATTAATTTGCAAGTTTTATTTGTATACACAATTAAATTATAATCAACTCAAGCTGTGCAAATACACAACGCTTTTTATGACGTACATAAACGGAATAAAAATAATTGATGAGAGTATTTGACAAAAAACTTTCACAAGAGTATTTATAATTAAATTATTAGACTAAATGTGAATTATTTAAGCAAACAAACGATAAACATTTTTTATAAATAGCACAGTCAATGGTATGCAGGACGAATTAGCATAATTTTGGAATTTTTTGCAAGTCAGTTTCAGCAGTTTGTTGTTTTTGTGATTACAAAATTACTAACAATAGTTAAAAAAAAGGAAATCTGTTTGGGCACAACATAATATCTTGTACTTTTTTCCTTTTTTTGTAATGTTTTTCATCGACATCATTTACCTTGCTTAATAATAATAAATTTCTGCTATTTATTGTTCGTATTTTTAATTAATTGTTGTTGTATGTTTACGCATAGAATTTTAAAGTATTAATTCGCCATCAGCTTACCGTCCTCTATGCATGCTTGATACAGCGGGAAAGCTATACGAAAGCCTCATAAAACCCAGACTCGAAGCGGCCATTAACGAAGCTGGAGGATTGTCCCCTAGACAATATGGTTTCAGACCCGGTAGATCAACAATAGGAGCCATAAAATGCGTCGTCGAAAGCGTAGAAGCAGCGCAGCGTAGATGGCATAAATATAAAAGAATAGTGTTACTGGCGACTCTAGATGTCCGAAACGCTTTCAACAGTGCTAGATGGGTGGACATGATTGACGCTCTCGAAAAAGCTTCAAGATACCCGACTACCTCAGGGCTGTGGTGCGGAGCTACCTTAGCAACAGAAACCTGCTGTATGAAACCAAAGAAGGGTCACGACAGATAGCGGTTACGTCAGGAGCAGCGCAAGGATCCATTCTAGGCCCAGACTTATGGAACATCAGCTACGACGCTATATTAAAACTAGAAATGCCAGACGAATCATATTTAATTGGCTACGCGGACGACATTGCGGCAGTAATCACAGCAAGGGACACAGAAGAAGCGCGAAGAAAGCTGAATCAGGTCATGATACGGACGCAAACATGGCTTGACACACACAACCTCCAGCTCGCTACGGAGAAAACAGAGCTACTGCTGCTAACAAACAAGCACATCCCTCTCGAGATAAGCATGCACACAACTACGGATATTCTTAGGACGCAGAGAGCAGTAAACTACCTAGGCGTAAGACTGGACCCCAGACTAACCTTCTGGGTTCAAATCCAGCACGCCGCAGGAAAGGCAGCGAAGATCACCTCTCAACTGAGTCGATTAATGGCCAACATAGGGGGCCCCAGCCAAGAAAAGAGAAAGCTCCTAATGTCGACGACAATAAGCGTCTTACTATACGGAGCCGAGATCTGGGCAGACGCCCTTAAAAAGGAAAATCGGCGTAAGGTAATGGCCAGAGTGCACCGCACCGCAGCCCTCAGAGTTGCATCAGCGTACCGGACAGTATCAGGCGACGCAATATTAGTTATAAGCGGCAATGCTCCAATCGACCTACTGGCATATGAAAGGAAAAAGCTGTGGGAGCTAAAGAAATCACCCGGCAATAACAAGAGCGCAATTCAACAAATAAGGAGAGACACAATAACAACATGGCAACAAAGATGGGAGAATGAAAGTCGCGGCAGATGGACGGCCAGGCTAATAAAAAATCTAGACTTATGGACAAGCCGTAAATTCGGAGAAGTCGATTTTTACACAACTCAGTTACTATCCGGTCACGGATACTTCAAAAAGTACCTCCACAGAATGGGAAAAGTCGAAGAGCCGTCATGCCTATATAACGACGCGACAGAAGACGACGCGACAGAAGACGACGCTGAACACACATTCTTTGAATGTGTGCGCTGGCAACAAGAACGCACCGCCGTAGAAAACCTGGTTGGCCCAATAAACGCGGACAATTTAGTCAGCGTCATGTTGGAGAGTGAAGCAAACTGGGAGATCATCAAGAATTTCGCAGCAATTTTGCTTCGCAGCAAAAAGCGGGACCTGGACGCAGGTGCGCAGTTGTAAATCTCTCAATGAGAAAAATGGAACGCCACCCTGAAGTAATGCAAACGCGGTCCCAGGGTGGGCGACGGTTCCTTAGAGGGGGGGTTTTTAGTGACCTGCAAGTGGCACATACCGCTGCTGTGACGATAGCACCGATGATGCGGAAGGCATTTTCCACCCCCTCACCCGCAAAAAAAAAAAAAAAAAAAAAAAAAAAGTATTAATTCAATATTATTTGAATAGCAAACCTCGAAAACAAGGTGAATGTGTCAGTCAGTTCAAAATTATGCAAAAATAATAATAACTAAAAATTAATTTTGGCAACACTACTGTTCCAGCAATGCGGTGTAAAGTCTCATGTGAAAAAAATAAAAAAAAAAAATGCATATACATACATAGTATATAATATTATATTATATGTATATAAAAAATATATTTAAAATAAATAAAAAAAATAAAAAAAGGTAAAAAATTACAAAAAAAATACAGAAAAATATTAAATTTAAAATATAAACTTATATAAAAAATTAAATAAACTAAAAAACTAAAGAAATAAAAATAAAAGTTTAAAAAAGTAAAAGTAAAAAAATCAAAAAAAAAATTAATTAAAAAAAGAAGCATAACAACAGTAGTATTTATGAGAATCAGAACTATAAATTTTAAAATTAAAAAAAAAACATTTATAAAAAAGTAAAAGTGAAAAAATACTAAAAAAATATAATAAAAATTAAAAAAAATAAAATAAAAATAAAATAATATATAATATAGATAATAATAAATAGTATATAAAAATAAAGAAACAAAGAGAAAAATTTCAATAAAAAAATATAAATTAAAATTAAATGAAACTAAAATTGAAAAAATAAACATAATAATAATAATATACACATATGTATGTATGCACATATAAAGAGAACTATAAATGATAATATAAAATAAAAAAATAAAAACAAATTTTTATAAAAAAACCAAAAGTGAAAAAATAACAAAAAAAATTAAATAAATAATAAATAAAAATCAAAACAAAAATATTGAACAAAAAAAAAATAAATACTAAAAACTAAAATAAAATAATAGAATTTAGTCAAAAATAAAGAAATAAAAATAAATAAGTTTAAGTAAAAAAATAACAGAAGAAAATTAAATGAAAAATATACGTAAATTAAAATAAAAAAATAAAAAATAAAAATAAAAGTTCATAAAAAAATCATAAAGTAAAAGTAAAAAATAACATACAAATAAAATTTAAAAAATTAACATCAAAATCAACGTTATTCATATTCTCTAAACTATACCAACTGTCTAACTCAACGCTTAAATAAACAAAATATGGAAGCTAAAACTGCAATAAAGCCTTTGCAGGCCTAAAATAAAAATATGCACTCGTTAAGGTCTTCACACGTAAAATAATATAATGTCTTTAAATTCGCCCAAAATTAGCGTCAAACCGACGACAGACGTAGCACCGTCACTGCTTGGCTGGGCAGTGCACCTGTCGCACAGCTCTACCCTTGCTCAGCTCGGCCAATTGCACTATTCAACTATTCATTATGGGCACATTGCATACTCATGTATGTGTATAATAATCATATTCATATAAATATGTACGAATTCAGATTCGTTAAAGCAGCCGTAATTCTTGCCAATTCGCGCTGCTTCGTTAGATGTGTTGAAACTCAGGTGTGACGCGGCGCTGATTGGGCGACTATATAATTATTAAAATCATGTTTTGTTTAAAGGACATATTTTCCAAGCCATTTTATTTATAAATATGAGGTGATCAATCAGAAAAGTCTCAAGTGGGGTGGGAAAATATTGGATTTTCTAATACATTTATCAAACGTTTGTTGATTTTATTTTGATTTTGTGCTGCTATATGGCTTAAGTGTGCAGGTATTAGATAATCCACCTTGAGACAACTGAATTTGCTTGTACGAGGTGTGTTCAAAAAATAATGGGAATTTTAAAATTAAAATTTCGCTCGGTCTTAAGTTTGTTTGCAAGTTTGTAACAAACTGAAAAAAAGTCGGAGATCCTATAAATTTATATCGTATTATATAATAAATGTATAATAAATAATCAGCATGGCGAGGTGAGTCTATTTCACCATGCCCGTCAGTGTTTATATATACGCGAACTACTCCCTCAGTTGTTGAGATATTGATCTGAAACTTTGCAGACATCTTTTTCTCCGAAAGCAGCTGCTTACTTGTCGGAACTGGTGATTTCGGTTAGACGTGGCATATAGCTGCCATATAAACTGAATGATAAATGATGTTCTTGTATGGAAAACTTTTTTATTTGACGAGATATCTCCACGAAATTTAGCATGGTTTACTGTTTAAAACAATGCTATCATCTCCAAAGAAGCTATTAAGATCGGACAACAACAACATATAGCTGTCATATAAACTGAATGATCAAAATGAAGTTCTTGTATGGAAAACTTTTTCAGTTGACAAGCTATCTTAAAGAAATTTTATACAGATTATTGTCCAAGACCACACTAACATCTCCTAAGAAATTATTCGGATCGGATCACTACAGCAAATAGCTGCCATACAAACTGAACACTTTTTCTATAAAAAAAAACCTTTTTTATTTCACAAGATATCTGCACGAAATTTGACAAAGATTATCTTCCAAGATAGCGCAACAATATCCAAACATAATGAACGCAACACGAAAACATATAACTACCAAACAAACTAACCGATCAAAAACAAGATAAAGTCCTCAGTACAAAGAACAAAGCAAACGAAATATGCAAGAAGTGAAACTAAATATAAATTTGACTGTAAATACCGCATGAGCGCCAAGAATAAGTAATTATTTAATTAGCTGCACGATAAACACTAAAGACTAATCACTAGACACAAGTGGCAAGTGGCAAGAGTTGCGCGTGCTAAGATCTGTGCAGCATGTATCATCTGCAGCCAAAGCAAGGCGCAAATCACAATGACAACACAGCTGCTATAATAAACATACATACTTGCAGATGTACATATTTAAACAGCTATGACTATGTTTGCGCTCGTATGATTGGCGTAAGACTATGCGGCATGGGCAAATATTAGTTGGCAGCTAATAGCAGGCAGGCAGTTACAGTAGCTGCTGCAGTGAAGCGCGTGCGGCACTTACTCACCCATTCACAAGTTTGTATGTACGAAAATAAGAGTTTAGCGCAAAGTGAGTATGATTAATTATAAACGTTCAGTTGATTTTGTTGTGCCACTTTTTCATTTCTCATACGCCCCGGCGGTCGCTCTGAACTGCGCCTCGGCAGTTCGCTTGCTTGCCCGTCAACCATTGCCATTGTTTGCCAGCGTTGACTGCTGCTGCATTGTGTTGTGTTTGACTTATTTTTTTTTTTAATTTTTTAATTTATTTTTTTTTGTTTTTTTTTTTTTAATTTTTTTGTTTGTGCAAATGTTTACATATTAGCTTTGTACATCCCGCTCTTATTATGTTGAAACAATTGTTAGGCGGTTTTAGCAGTTGTTAAACGTTGCATTAAATTAAGCATGAAATTCGCGGCTATGACACATGTAAGTGCAGTTGTTTTTGCTTGCGCGGCCCTTAAACGCAGCGTTTAACATTTTGGGTGGGCACAAGTGTGGGAAAATTTTAATTATTTTCAGTATGACAATGCACTTGCGTAAATTTTGAGTTACCAAATAGCACAGTTTTTAATATTTAGGTAATTATAAAAAACACGGGCGGATTTTTAGTTAAAGTTAGCTAAATTACACAAGACTTGAGAAGCCATTATACACCCAGCGACACATATAAACAATAAAAGTTGTTGTAATATCTGTAATTTTTGATCAAAATAAACGCGAGTTTTTGAGATATCGCTCTGAAATTTTGTACACGTTCTTTCCTCACTAAGAAATTTGCAACTTGTCGGACGCGCCGACATTGGCTCATTATAGCATTGAGCTGCCATACAATCAGATCGATGAAAAACAAGGTCTTGTATAGAAAACTTTTCCATGTGACGAGATATCGTCACGAAATCTGACACAAATTATTACCCAAAGCTACGCTATAATCTCTGTATATATTGTTTAGATCGGACTACTATAGCATATAGCTGCTATACAATCAGATCGTTGAAAATCAAGGTCTTGTATAGAAAACTTTTTCATATGAAGAGATATCGTCACGAAATCTGACACAAATTATTACCAAAAGCTACGCTATAATCTCTGAATATATTGTTTAGATCGGACTACTATAGCATATAGCTGCCATACAATCATATCGATGAAAATCAAGGTCTTGTATAGAAAACTTTTTCATTTGAAGAGATATCGTCACGAAATCTGACACAAATTATTACCAAAAGCTACGCTATAATCTCTGAATATATTGTTTAGATCGGACTACTATAGCATATAGCTGCCATACAATCAGATCGATGAAAAACAAGGTCTTGTATAGAAAACTTTTCCATGTGACGAGATATCTTCACGAAATCTGGCACAAATTATTACCCAAAGCTACGCTATAATCTCTGAATCTATTGTTTAGATCGGACTACTATAGCATATAGCTGCCATACAATCAGATCGATGAAAAACAAGGTCTTGTATAGAAAACTTTTCCATGTGACGAGATATCGTCACGAAATCTGACACAAATTATTACCCAAAGCTACGCTATAATCTCTGAATATATTGTTTAGATCGGACTACTATAGCATATAGCTGCCATACAATCAGATCGATGAAAAGCAAGGTCTTGTATAGAAAACTTTTTCATATGAAGAGATATCGTCACGAAATTTTTCATAGACTTTTGCCTATGTGCACGGTACAATCTCCGAAAAAAATGCTCGGATCGAACTACTATACCATAAAGTTGCCATACAAACTGACCGATCAAAATCAAGTTCGTATATGAAAAACTTCGTTTTCTGAAGGCTATTAAAACTTCGGTTGCACCGAAAATCATAATTCGTTGGGCAAAACCTTTAAAAATAATAAACTAAGATTCTAAAATAAAATCTCAAATAGTTTTGGAGTTACAGCCTTAAATTCTAAACACCTAGTTCAATCAGCTTTATCGAATTTTCTTTGAAGGCGTTTTTCTTAAAACAAATTTTAGACGAATTTGCTGCAGTGATTACCAGACAACGCCATCCCAAGCAAAATTTGCTGCATGTTCTGCATATACCTTATAGTTATCTAAACAATGACCTACCAGTTTTTTGAACTTATCAAAAATCAAATTTGTGGCAAAAATTACGAAACTTTTGTGTAAAATTCAAATATTTTTTTTTAAATGTAGAATTTGTCACTTTGTTTTTTTTTCAAACTTCGTTCCGAGAATCTATTTTAGAAAACATTTTTTTTGGTTCCATTCTCAAAAAAGGCAGTAAACACTGCAACAGTAGATGGTCTTTCTTTTTTATCTCTGTCGGGGGAGAGATCGCTTGTAACTGAATAAATATTTGATTAACTCTCTTAAAAAATTGTGAGATACATATATTTTTAAAACAAATATTTCAATCGATTTTTTCCGTTTAATTTTGTTTTTATTATTATTTTTTTAATCACCAATTAATTTTTTTAGGCTGCCACACCTTAAATTTTCTACATCAAAGTCACCTATTTGCGATTTTTGTCTTGTCGCTTGCATTTGTGATTTTATTTTCTAAGCAAACTTTCATTTCGGGAATTTGAAAACTCCCTCTTTCATTGGCTTGTAAACTCGTGATGAAACAGAGCTTTAATAAATCTGACGAAAGATTTCTTTTGAGCATAAAAACTCGTGTTTGCAAGAGTAAAAACGAAAAAACAAAAAAATGCATGAATGGCATACTCAAGTATGTAGGAAAATATGCAGCAACCGGAGCTTCGCAACGCTTGTGCTTGTAGCAGCAGCGAAGCGCAGAAAAATGTGTGCATAAAGTGTAAAATAAAATTCTTTCACATAGTACAGCAAACAACGAATAAGTTGATAAGCTCGTTGGCAAATCAGGTGCAGGTAAAGAAAATAGTTTGAGAACAAGGTATGTATAATACACATACACACATATGTACATACATGGCTGCATAGGCAACTGCACACGACTGCTATTTGCACATTAGGAGATAAGAAACATTTGCTTGCGCGCAGAAAATCTGTTTGCCAAATAAACTGAATAACTGAAGTTGCCCAACTGACAGCTAAGTGACGTTTGACCGCCTACGCAGGGGCCTCGTTGTTGTTCCCTACTTAAACAAACTAGCACCTAGTTTTACTCTATACTTTTTCTAATGCGACATGTTGCACAAACAACAATTTTCATAAGCAAATTGCAGTCGCACTACGACTTTCAGCTTCGTTTGAACTAAAGGTAATGTAAAGCTTACCTGCTAACTTGTTAATCGCATCACTGCCGCGCAAATAATAAAATAAGCGTACTCCCATCCAACGCATTTGAAGGGAAGCGCAGCAAGTTTTTCGTCTGTAACACAATCGCGTCATTGGCGACGTTGTTAAATGTTGTTAATGCGAAAAAAGTTCGTCAAACAATGATAAGGCTTTGTTGGTTTGCGGCAACTGACAAAAATTTCAAATGTATGAACGAAAAAATATTAGCGGAATTACCCAGAGCCACATAACAATATTTGTTTGGTAAATAAAGGTTTACTACACCGCATTTTTTCAACAAATATGCGCTAACGCTTGTTTGCTCACGCTCGTACAATTAAAAAATAAATAACAGCAAAGCTATGGTAATATTACATTGTCGCACACACACACACACATGTACTCAGAGCAAAACTGTTGTCAAGTGTATATGCTAACATCATAAAATAATGACATTTTATTGTTATCTTCGTGAGAGCGAAATACAGCGGCAGCGTTTCAAGGTCTACATGGCGTATGAGTAACTAAAAAATATTTATGAAGAGTGACGTTTGGCTAAACCAACACTAAATCGGTGGATGAAAATAAACAAACAAAAAATGTAATAAATACACAAAAATTGTAATAAATAAACAAAAATACGTAATAAATGATGAAATACAATGCACAGCTAAAACAGTTTAATTAATTACTTAAATAAAACTAGAAAGCTCTTCGGTTATTTAGAGTAAAAAAAAATAAATTAAATAATCATAATTAAACTATTATATACATATGTATATCTGTGTATGAAACAATAATATAAGTTTAAAGCTATAATAGCCTTCAGAGCTGCATTTTTTATAGCATAAAAGCGTAGAAAAAGATATTTATCTTGATTTTGCTTGGTCAGTTCGTATAGCAGCTATATGCTATAGTAGTCCGATCTGAGTAATTTTAGCGCAGATTGAGGCGCTGCCATGGACAATCATATATGCCAAATATCGTGAATATATCTTTTTAAACAAAACAGTTTTTCTCATGAGAACTTAATTATGCTCGATCGGTTTGTATGGCAGCTATATGCTATAGTGGTCCGATTTGAACAATTTGTTTGGGAATAATAGCGCTATCTGGGACAATAATCCGTGCCAATTTCCGTGAAGATATCTTGCTAAACAAAAACGTTTTCTTTATAAGAACTGAATCCTATACGATCACTTTGTGTGGCAGCTAAATGCTATAGTGGTCCGATCTGAACAATTTGTTCGAGAATTATAGCGCTGTCTTTAACAACAATCCATGCCAAATTTCGGTATGATACCTTGTCAAATAAAAGAGTTTTCCATACAAAGACTTTATTTTGAACGTTCAATTTGTATGACAGCTATATGATATAGCGAACAGATATCGCCAAATTTGACAAATTAGCAGCTTCTTATACAGAAAATGAAGTCTGTAAAATTTCGGCATGATATCTCAAAAACTTTGGTACTAGTTCGCGTATGTAAAAACAGACATATCTTTTCATTTCTCTACAGACGCTCAATAAAACTTGAAAGTTGTTGACAAAACTTTAATATTTTAATAAAAGTTTAAATATTGTACACAAATCCAATTTATTTGTCCACCACTTCATTGATGTCTATGCACAAATATTCATCGGCATAATAAAGGTATGACGAAGCGTTGTGGAAACACTTGTCAAAATCCCACACCCAAAAATGAGTGTCAAAAATTTGAAGAAAAAAATTAGTGTCACATTCTCTTTTGAAGTCGTTGAACAATGCCGCCGCTTGTAAATAAGTGCTTCACTAAATCACACTTCACTGGCGATTTGAGTTTTTTGTCTAAACCATGTGTGAGTATACACGCTCGACGACATGTTTTCATTACAAAAGTGCTTTTTTTCGTTAAAATTTTGAGATTGTTTGCGGTTGTTTTTTCTTTTGGCTCTTTTTTTTGTTGTGTTCGCTATATTCGATATCTACTAATTGCAGTGTTTTTTCGCAACTCACCTACACAAGTTGGTTTGTTTGCACGATGAGAGAGCGTAGTTATTATTTCCACAACCGGCCACATGCATATATATACATACAGTATATAGATATAAACAACAGTTAGTTGTTAAACGAAAACAATAGAATCGGTTATAAATTTAGACAGCGTATGCACAAAGCTTTTGAGAAAGACAATTTTTAAAAATATAATTTCTATTCCACTTTAATATCTGTCAAAAAGTAAATTTAAAGCTGCAGTTTTGTTGACTCGTCATATAACTTAGAGTGTGCTTGGGTAGATAGCTAGGAAGTTTGGTACACGGCTAGAGGGAGGGAGGAGATATCAAGATCAATTGAGTATACTCCCGTCTATACTCTGCAGTCCACTTTGGACACAGATCATTCTCCGCTACTAAGCCTCTTCCCTAATCACGATTGGAGGATATTCTCATCGTAAACTAACTATTGAAATCCAACCGTGGGAGAATATAATCTCTTTGCGTTTCCTTAGAGACTCTCTTAGTTTCACAACTTTATGATCATTTCTGGCACATAAGACTTATTTAAAGAATAATACTATAATACTATAATAAAATATAAAAAATTTCGATAAAATCTTTGCACAGCGGTGCGTAGTTGTCTACAAGTAAATATATATCGCAAGTCAACGCGAATATTTCAACGGAAATTTAATATCCTTTTCTTTACATTTGTATGATTTTTTTCACCCACACACACACTAATCGCTTCCGTAAGATTTCACTATAAATAACTCAATTTTGAAAATACTGCAGGAATTGCAACCTCGCGTACACGCAGACGAACTGCTGCCGACATATAATCGCCAGCATAGACGCACAACAATCAGTCAAAATGGAGAGGCACACAGAATTCTGCGCCAAATAAAAAATGCTGGAAAATACGGAACTGAAGGCGACACCCATATCGCCTTTCAAGCTCAGAACAAATTTGACGTTATTGCCTCAACAAACAGCGCCGAAACAATTATTAAAAATCTTTGCGATTTGAGAGTAGAAAGGCAAGCATTTGCTGTCAGGATATGCGAGCACACACACACCTACACGAAAAGCGCATACCTTTGAGCACATACGAGTGCAAAATTGTGCACATATCTGCCACGAAACGGCTGTACGAAGGTGTGGTTGTAGGCGCGCGCTTGCCTTTTGGCGCGTACAATAAAATGCGACATGTGAGCCAGCAGCAGACGGTCTAATATTCCTCCATATATGAGACGAATTGCAACGCGCCAAATGTAGTGTTAGCGCAGCAAATCTAGGTGTCTCCTAAAATCTATCTGAATCAGCAAAAATCGTACAAATTCGAGTTTATACGGAGCTACATATTTACATACAATTGTTTGTACTATGTAGCTGTATCGGCTCATCAAGTCTAGTAAAATAGCAAACGCAAAATAACGCAGAACGCGCCAACAAAACAAGTCATTATTTTTGCGTTGAACTTATGTCTGTGTGTGCGTTGTTGTGTCTGTAGGGTGTAATAACGGTGCTGGCGTCTGCGCTTGATAGCAGCGTCCTGAGTGACAGATTGAAGCCGCACACAACAATGCCATATAAAGAAGCAATAAAGGCCCAAAACATGCCAGCAGCCAACCACATGTTTAACTGAGAATGCAATCAACGCAAATCCATACCAACATTAGAGCCATGAATAGCGCGCATAGGGCACAGGAAATCAGTTGTCACACACGCCATATACAATGACACCGCCATTGGGTGTGACAAAACTTGAAGCTAGGACACTGTCTGCCGCGAACGCAATGAAATATAACTTTGCTGCCGAATTTCAGCTACTTCCGACAAGTGTGTGTGCCTGTGCCGCCAGCTGACAGTCGACACCATAACCCTGTGCATAGACAGCGCTCACAGCCTCATGGGAAATCAAAAGAGATCAAAATGTCATCTTTAAGAGCTTAAGGGGTTTGGTTGGTGTGTAGACAGTCCGTGTGTAGAAAAGGCAATAAAAAGGCACATTTAAATCGTATATTACCTACTAATGGAATAAGTTCGGTTTAGACAAAAAATAAATAAAAATAAAAGAAAAACAGAAGATAAAGAAAAATGGTCGAACAAAAAAAAAAACATAAAACCTTTGCTGGTATAAAGGATATGTGCTCAAATGTATGTATATTTGCCAGTTTCCACAAATCAATGTTGCAGTTTGTCACAAATCCTTAATTTAATGCTTTAAAATATACATAAATCTGTTCAAAACCATTTCATTAAGAAAAATCATAGAGATGTTGAATTTTTCTATACTTCAAAAGGTGTGCAGCGTCTTGGTGAATATATGTATGTATGTATATCTATGTAAATAACCAGTTGGAAACAGCTGTTTAGCAATACATATTAGAGACCAATAAAATACAAGAAAACTTAACTACACTCAATTCGACAATTCAACGGAAATCAACTCAACTCAACTAGATTCGACTCAATTCAACTCAACTCAAATCAGATCAGCACAATTCAACTCAATACAATTCACTCAATTCAACTCAACTAGATTTCGTTCAATTCAACCCAACTCAACTCAATTTAAGTCAACTAGATTCGATTCAATTCAACCAAACTCAATTCAGCACATCCAAATAAAACTCAACTCAACTAGAGTCAACTCAACCAAATTCGATTCAAAACCCAACTCAACCTAACTCAACTCAACACGACTCAATACAATTCAACTCAACTAGATTCGATTTAATTGAACCTAAATCACCTCAACACAACTCAACTCAACTCAAATCACCTCAACTCAACTCAACTCAACTCAAATCAATTCAACTCGACTCAACTCAACTCAACTCAACTAAACTCAACTCAACTCAAATCAATTCAACTCGACTCAGCTCAATTCAACTCAACTATATCCGATTTAATTCAACCCAACTCAACTAGATTTGACTCAATTCAACTCAACTCAACCCAGTTTAGTTAGGGGTTTCGTGCTTTTCCATAAGGCTAATGTCATAATAATCGCTTTTTTAGTGAAAGCAACATCAAATAGCGATCGCAAACTTATGAATTGACTAACTGGCTAATGTATTAAATCAATAGCTCATAATAACAAGCAAAATTTATTTGACCATGCCCATAAATCTGATAAATCTGTTAGCAATAATTAACATTAAATTAATTAAACTTAAACGCTAAATATCCATATATAAATACACACATGACAAGGTATACTTGAACGGAATTTATAAACCAGCTGGAACCCCCAGCACTTCATACGGCAATGCATGGAAATTACGCACAGCTACTCTTACGAATATTCTCAGAAGTGCAGGCGATTACAGGCGCGCAGAAAATATTATTAAATTAAACAGACGCATACACACATACGTATACACATATATACATATTAACATACAACAGGCAACTTTTGACAACATGCACCAACCGTGTATGAATGCCAAGAAGCCTACGGCGCGCATCTCAAAAACACATCCATTATGAAGTAAGTACACTAGCAAGTAATCACCCTGACTGGCCTCGATCTAAATGAAATTTGATTGAGTTTAATTGACTTTTATTACGTTTTGTCACCCGCACAGGCAAGGCTGCTATCAAAACATACTCCGTACATACTTATGTGTATGCTGTTGTAAGAGGAAATATGAAATAATTTTACTTGTTTCGGGGTGATCGTTGGGCACAAAGTGCAGCAACAGTCCAATGAGAGATGAATATGAATGTATGTAAATTTGCATTATTAAATTTGAATGAAAAACTCGTGAGTAATGGAGTATACAAGAATTTACTATATATACATGAGTATAAGAGTAAACGTATTTCATATTGGTGAAAGTTTCCCAGCAAACCCTAAAAGCTGAACTTTTATACAGTAGTTATGTACAAACTATTATTGTACGGAAAACTTTTTTACTATAAAAGATTTCTTCACAAAATTTTGTACAGAATATTGCCTAAGCCTATGCAGCAAACTGCGTACAAATCGTTTAGAACGAACCACTATAGCATATAGCTGCCACACAAACTGTCCGATCAAAACCAAGCCTTTGTGTGGAAAACTTTTTCATCTCACAAGATACCTTCACGAAATTTGGCATAGATTATTCTCCAAGACAACGGTACTATATCCCAACAAATCGTTCGCATTGGACCTATATAGCATACGGCTGCCATATAAACTGTCCAATCAAAATCAAATCATTGTATGGAAAACTTTTTTATTTGACAAACTATCTGCACGAAATTCAGCACAGACTATTATCTAAAAGAATGCTACGATCTCCGAACAAATCGTTTAGATCGGACTACTATAGCATATACATAGCTGTCATATACAGTGATCAGTATTTTTCTTGAAACCTTTAGCAGAGCAACAAAAATGAGTAGAAAATGCATGAAAAACAAGCTTAAAAAAGTGCATACAGAAAACTTGAATACACACACACACGTACACGTGGTCAAAAAAGCTGTCTATTTTACTCAAATTATAACCAGCTTAAACTTCATATTATATATGTAATTTATATAAGGATATTAAATAAACAAAATTATGTAAACTCTGACTTACAAGGGTCGCGCATGCACAAAATATCTATCAAAGTCAAATGTTACTCTTCCTTAGAGGCGCACTCACACATATATATACACATATACATATATTTGCAATTTCAGACTTATTGCGCTGTTGTTCTTTGCAACTCGTCTTGCATGCAAATGATTGATGCACTCTCTTGTTGTTGCGTTGCAGCAGTGATAAAAACAGCAGTGACTTAATTAAAAATTATCATAGCATCATCTGTTGTTGTGAGTGCAAGATAAGCAAACAAGTGCATATGAGAGACGATAATATATTAAAGTATTAGGGCGGTCTATGAGAAGTTGAATTGCATGATTTCGTCAGCACATGCCGTTAGGAGGCAATAGCGTAGCCTTAAAGATGTGATTTGAGTCAAAATGAAATTGAAGAATCAGATATTCAAAGATAAGATGCGAATTGTGAAATCTCAGACAAAACATTTCCTGCACCACCCTAAGGTACATATCTATTTATTTTCCAGTATGCAGTTATTGAGTGGAGATTTTGCTTTGTGAGTTCATTTTGTTATTAAGAAATGAAAAATTAAATCCAAATGCAAATGACACGTTTGCTTTATAATACAAATAGCACACAAAAAGCCTAGTGAAATTCTTAATTAAAAATATCTTTGTATATATTATTTCATTAAATTGAATAACAAGCTTTAGTTGTCTTTAAATAAATATCTATCTTTCGAATCTTTACACATCGCACACAAATAAGCATTCATTGGTTTGTGTTACCCTGAGTAACATGTATGAAGTTCGCCACCAAGTTTTGTAAGACCCTGACGCATGAGTTGATTTAGCCATGTGCTCATGACCTCAGTTTTTAAGATATCGGGCTGAAACTTTGCACATGTTCTTTTCTTCCCACGAAGCTGCTCAGTTGTCGGAACCGCCGATATCGCACTACTATAGCATATAGCTACCATACAAACTGACCAATCGAAATCAAGCTCTTGTATGAAAAACTTTTGTATTTCACAAGATATCTAAACGAAATTTAGTGCTTATTATTATCCAAGGCAACCGTGCAATCTGCGAAAAAATTATTCAAATCGGATCACTATATCATTTAGCTGCCATACAAGGTGAACGTTCAGAATTTAGTATTTGTATGGAAAACTTTTGTAGTTGACGAGTTATCAATACAAAATTTGGCACATATTATTGTCTAAACTAACGGTGTAAACTCCGAAGAGATTATTTAGATCAGACCACTATAGCATATAGCTGCCATACAAACTGAGCGCTCAAAATGAAGTCTTTGTATAAAAAACTATTTTATTTGACGAGTTATTATTATGAAATTTGGCACATACTATTGTCTAAGCTAGCGGTGTAAGCTCCGAAGAAATTATTCAGATCGTACAACTATTGCATATAGCTGTCATACAAAGTGAACGAACAAAACCAACTTCTTGTAAGAAATCGATTGTATTTCTGAAGGGTATTATATCTTGGTTGCAACCGAAGCTAAAGTTTTGTACTTGTTATTAGTGCATTTGAACTACTTTAATTTACTTCCCGTTATATAAGTAATTTAAACGTGATTTGCTTGCTTACAAAAGTTTCAGTTGCTCATCCGCACCGCATGCCGACTTCAGTACTTAAACATGTGTTAATATTGTTGCTGTGCAATTTGTCAGCAACTACAGCTAATATTTGCTAAATTGTGTAAACATTTAAAGCGACATGCAGTGATAAATAATAAATTTAAAAAATCGATTTTTTTTTTTGCAAAATCAAAGCAAAAATTTTTGACTAGCCAACTTTTGTATATTTTGCCGCACTATTTTATAACGAACTGCAACGAAAACATGCAGAAAAATATTTCAAACAGAAAGTATGCAATTGGTCGCATATTTGTATAAATAGGTGGCAGCTCTACTTTGCGCACCACTGCATTTGAATTTCGTCCCCAAATACATTTTTTGGGCATAAAACCTTCTACTTTTTTATTGCCAGCCAGCCGGCCAGGTAGCCTGTCGGCGAGTAAGTTCAACTGACGCGCAATCGAGCGCAATAAATTGCGCAATCAACACCCGAAACTAAAATTTCGAGCATTTATTAAATAAAGTTTCTGGGAAAGCGCAGTATGTAGAGCAAGCAGTGGCGGGAGGGAGTCCCAAAATAGCAATAAAAAGAATAATCACGGCAATAATCCATTTAAAAGCATTTATGCTGATTGCCGGCGCGCAGTTTCAGCGCTTCTACGTATTTTGCTGCACTAAAGGCATACAAGCAAATGAATACAAGCATATATAAATAAATATACATGTACATATGTACACACATATACACACATACATTTATAAATGTGTGTTTTTTATTAATATGTTCAATTGTGGTTGTTTGTCTGTGCGGCACATTGACAAATAAATTGACCTTTGCAAGCAGCTCCCTCCACAAGCCGCATGTCTTGCATTGTTGGTTACCCATTGATGGCGTTTTAATTAAATTAAGCGCGCACCACACAAATACATAGCAGTTGTTTTGGCAGGGGTTCCAAATCGGTTGTTAGGGCGAACTAAGCAAATGCAGGCATATTAGCGCGGCGATTTTAGTGGGTTAGCAGCTGCGGAAATACCCAGGTCGTATATCATCCAGACGGCATTGGATGAATTGAAAGTTATTTTTGCTTAGTGAGTGGTCTAAAAATGGGATATTTTTAAATTACCCTAAATTAGAAGTATAGTCAGCAAGGCATTCAGTTCCGAGTATGAATATGAATCAGCTTGGCTGATTACTTTATTGATGTGGGTACTTCTGCTGATCATAGTAGTGCTAATAGAGAGCCTTCTAATTAAGTACATTAGCAAATGGTCTACACTTATAGCCTTTTCACACAGGAGTTAATTGATAAATTAACCAGCATTTGTTCAACTAAACCGCTAGTTTAGATCGATTTACCATAAGAAATACAAAATTTATTTTAATACATTAATCGTAAACGATTACAAATCGAGTGGAAACTGGAACGCAACTCTGCGGGTTGTTGTCCATGCTGTAAATTTGAGTGTGGTTAACCCTATGGGTTGTTGTCCATGCTATAAATGTTACTGTGTTTAAGTCTGAGGGTTGCTGTCCCGGCTGTACACTTGGTCATTGAAAAATTAGAAATCTGTAGATGAATTGAAATCATTACAAAAACTGAACAATTAAGGGCACAAGCAAATTGAACAGCTGATCGCTAATTGAGCCTTTCGTTAATCGAGCCTATAGTTAAACGAGTAGCCAGCTGTGCATAAGGTAAAACTGCTTTTTCAATTATATAATCTTTATGTGCTCAATTAATTTGGCTGTACGAAAAAGCTATTAGTAAGAAACTATTAATTGTCATTTTAATCATGATAAAGCAAGCTTAATCTAACTATGAATAGGACTCATTTAATATTAAGTTGAAGAAGATAAAATTCATGATTGAGCTACCGAAGAAATAGAAAGACAATTAAAAACTATGTAATGAGATTGAAGACTTATATCCATTTCCGAAGTTTTATTTTTTTGTTTTGTATATAACTCGAATAATCGAAAATAGTCAAAGACTATTGTTTTCGCAAATGCTTTCCGAGATATGAGTCTACGCATAAGAGTTTTCTGACTTAACTGTAGAGTCGGTGAACAAACTTCCTCGCTAACGACGGAACAATAGACTTTTCAGACGACCTTCTTAGATATATTCGAAACGTAATAAACGAACGACTAAGATTTCTGCATATAATTTCGAGTTTTAAGCGTGAAAAGCAATTTTTTTCTAAAATAAAGAAAGTATATTTTCTGTAAGTCATTTTGTTGCTAAAAATCTAGGTTTTGAGTAGTCCTTCGTTTTGTTTTTGGATTTGAATTAATTTTAAGTAAAAAGATCTTGCTCAACGCCAGGAACTTTTTACAGAAGTAGTTATGGAAATCGGCTACGAGAACAATGGATAGTAATAAAAAATTTTTCAAAATTAATCATCGTTTATTAAGGGGTTCTATAAAGTTAGAATTTTCAAAAAACCTGTTTCTTTTATTTTATTTTCTTTATGTACATACATATACGTACTTAAGAATATTCAAAGAAAGTTTCATATCGTGTAGGTGAATAGTTTCATATAGTTTCGAAGTTATACGCAAATCTGAAAAGGCGTTTCAGAGTTTTTGGAAATAATGCCAAACTTTAAACAAAACGGCTAACCGATTAGTCTGAAATTTTAACACGAGCTTTTTAAATAATTTTTAGGTAATTAAACGAAGATTTTTTCTCAACGGTAAATAGTTTTTTTTTTTATAAACATTTTAAGGCCGGAATTTTGGTCAAAAATCGAGTTTTTTTTAGACGCCGCCATTTTGTCAAAAAATTTTATTTTGCTTATTCATTCGACCACTTACTAGATTTAACATTACTTTAACGAAATTTATTTGACTTTAATTTCAGAGGATCCAGTTCAGAGATATAGCGGTTACCGCAAAACGTCTTTTTTAAGAGGAGCTCCCGAAGATCAGCTGTAGTTCTTTTCCAAATCAATATTTTTACTAATACTTAGTCTTAAAAAGCAGTTAAAGATGCCATAATATGTGTAAAAGTTTTTGGACCAATACATTTAAAAGTTTTCTCAGAAAAAATGCTTGAAAATTCACTTTTTTCGGCCTTCCAATTGTATATAACCCCTTAAAGTCAAAAAAGTGACAAATAAGAGAAACCATAATATCAGCAAAAAATTAAAAAAGTAATATATGACTGCAAGCAATTTCCACCTATAAAAATATTGAAACTAAAATCAGTTTGAAATGCGTATTTCTGATTTGTTTCACCCCCGTTTCCTCTTGAAAAACAACGCAAAACCGAAAGCAACAGCAGCAACACCTTTAGCTTTTGCCACATAGCATTTGTTGGCTCGGCATAAATCGCTGAATAATCAACACCTTGATCTATTTATAAATATTATTCGCTTTGAAATCATTTTCATCACTTTTATTCACGTAGATATTTACGAAAGCTGAAATTTTATTTTTATTTAATATTTTACGTGTGCAACTGTGAGCACATTGTAGCTGCTGACGTTGTTGCTGTTGTTGTTGTGTTTTTTATTGCTGCGGGAAATATTTTTTCGAAATTTTCAATTTAACAACGACTGCGCTGCTGAAACACACAAATGCACACACAGATATTATATCGGGTATGTACGTACGCTATATTTAAGTAGTCTCTTATTATTATTATTTTTCATTTCAAATGTGCTATATTTTTGGCTGTTTTTGCTATTATTTTTGTGCTTTTAAAAATATTCTGCCACACCTGTATATTTTCACAAGCACAAAAATTAATCCGCCAGCGGGTGAATACGCAGACAAACAGCAAATATATTACGCAGCCACAAAGCAAGCATTAGCTGATGGCTAGTTAGTTATAGCGAGCGTCTGACGAACGACTAGCAGTGAATAGTGTGGTGGACAGACAGCCAGCGAGCCAATCAAGCGCCAATAGAACATGAAGTGCTTGTGTTGGAATTTGGTATGCAAATGAAAGAGTTTCGGGTGTTGAATTTGATCTGCAACACTAATCTAACTGCAAATTTTGTTATGTATATTTTATTATAAAAGTTAGAACTTTAAAAAAAACAAACGTAGTTGTTTTCAACTATGCTTTCAAGTGGAAAATTCTAATAATGCATGCCATAAATGCATCAAAAATATGAGTAGCATGTGCTATACAGTGTTCATGCACTATAAAAACAGTAACACCAACAAAATAAAAACAAAAAAAGTTAACTACTGTTGCAGCGAAGATTTAATACCCTCAACAGGTACATTTTTGTAGCAAAAAGGTGTATGATAAATGAATGTAAATACTATTTCTTTTAATTTTGATTGGTCAGTTTGTATGGCAACTATATGCTATAGTGGCCCGATCGAAGCGATTTCTTCGGAGAATGTAGAAATATAGGAAGTAATAACCTATGCTAAATTTCGTGTAGATATCTCGTCAAATAACAAATTTTCCCATACAAAGATTGTATTCAGATCGTTCAGTTTGTATGGCAGATATATGCTTTGATGATCCGATCTGAACAATTTCTTCGGAGCTTGCACCATATACTTAGGCAATAATCCGTAGCAAATTTCTGGCAGATATCTCGTCAAATATAAAATTTTTCTATACAAGGACATAAATTTAATGCTTCATTTTGTATGGCAACTATATGCTATAGTAGTCGGATTAAGAAAATTTCTTCAGGTATTTTAGCGTTTCTTTGGAAAATAACCCATGCCAAATTTCGTGAAGATACCTTATCAGACACACATTTTTTTCATACAAGCACTTGATTTTAGTCGTTCAGTTTGTATGACAGCTATAGATATAGTGGTCCGTTAACGGCGGTTTCGACAAATGAGCAGCTTCTTGGAGAAAAAAGAATGTGTGCAAAATTTTATAGCGATATTTCAAAAATTTTGGAACTAATCTTATAAAAGTACATGGCTAATTTAATATATCGCGCTCAGGGTTTAAAAAATGGTATTTGCTGTCTTTCTGCGCAGAATTTTCAACATTTTCGAAAATATGCGCGCCAAAAATAATTAAATATTATGGACATAAGCACACACTTACATAAAAATAAACACTTGCACTTGGATAGCAAAAACAAGTGCGGCTGTTTTTGGAAAATATTAGTCACTCTGTGTTGTCGGTAACCATACACATATTGTATTATAAAGCCTACTCGAAAGCGCAAGTAAAAATTATTGTTGCTTATTGATATTTGTTCAGCAGGTGTAAAATGTACACAAACTGAGTTTATTATGTTTTTCATTGGAATTTTGCATAATGGAGTTTCGAAAAATGCATTGAATTCTAAAGAGCAGCTCGTTTACATTTAAATGGAAAAGTGTATGTTATAGAAAGCATATCATACGCAAATTAACTGTAATAATTTTCATTTTGCATTTACATACATATATGCGCAACAACGAACTTTGACTGTAATTTGAACTGATGGTCGCAAAGCGGCTTAGAAACTTTGTTGAACTCAACTCAGGTTTTAGCCAGAAAATGTAGTTTTACATGGAAGAGCAAATTTTGGAAATTCCGAATCTTTTTCACAATTTTTTTAATAATGTTGGATTACAGCTGCCTATATTATATAACTGCAACACTAGAAGTTAAAAAATACAGTGAATTAAGACAAAAGAAGGCAAGTTAACACCAAATTTCGTGAAAGAAACCAAAAAATCCTAAAATTTGTTAATTTACAATTTTCATATGAATTTTGAGGTTATGTGAAAAAGGTCTTTATAGAAAAGTTATAGATCCATTCATTAAGTACAAAATTGCCATATAACATTTTTCTATAAGACTGCTGGTTTTACCGGAAATCGTAAAAAACCATTCTTGGCTCTTAAAAATTCGACCAGGCCACTTCTTCTCTTCTTTTTCTCGACCACAGATCGCCCGTTAATGCTATTTCCTTGCATTTCTATGACGTTTCCGCTTGATTTTTGCTACTGTAATGTTATTTGTTTTCTTTTTATCATTTTCAAAGGCTTCTGGCAGTAATCTAAAGCTGCCTCTTCAAAAAGAAAAATTATAATTTTTTTAATTAAAAAAATAAAAAGAATTTAAAATTAAAAAAAAAAAAAAAAAGAATATTAAAAAAATTTTTTTAATTAAAAAATTAAAAATATTTTTAAAAATTTTAAATTAAAAAAAGTGTGATTTTTTCTGAATTAAAGTGGATTTTTCAAAGGCTTCTGACTGTAGTCTAAAGCTGCCTCGCCTCTTCAAGAAAAATTTATATTTTTTTTTAATTAAAAAAAACGAATAAAAAAATTTAAAAATAAAAAAATTAAAAGAATATTAAAAATTTTTTAATTAAAAAAATATAAAAAATAAAAAAATTTTAAAAAAATTTTTTAATTAAAAAAGTGTGTTTTTTTCTGAATTGCAAATGGATGCATAAAGTTAAACTCTAAATTGAGATTATCTGGCAGAACTTCGCCCTTAATTTATACTGTATATTTTTATAGTTACGATCTTTTTCTCTAAGGGCTGTGCCACTTCCATAAGATATTCGGAACTGAGAACTTACCTGTAAGGAAAGAAATTAAATCATTAGAAATTTTATTTTTGTAAATCGGTTGGTATGTGTGTATATATGTACATGTATAATATTTTTATGTGTGTTTAAATTTCTGGTTGAATTTAAATATTTTTTTTTAACCGAAAAATCATAAATATAACATTACTCAAAAAATCCAACGTTAAAATTGGACAAGCGACGGCACTGACACCGCGAAGTTAAAAACCTAATAATTTCACCAATTTTCCATAAAGTGAAAGAAAAAGTCTCTTCAACATTCGCTGTAGTTGTTGTACCACCACAATAATTGTTGTAGAAATTTAGTGTTGTAGCAAGACTTTTAATTATTTATGACAGCAGTGCCTGTGACACAGATGAAGATGTAGACACAACAGCTATAATCGGATACTCTGCGATCGGGAAAATGACTGACTGACAGCGGTCATAAAATCAAAATGCAACAACACCAAAAAAAAAAGAAGCGCAAAAACAGAAACGCATATTATGAGCTGTCTCATAAGCGGCAAACTGACAGTCAAAGCAATAGACGCACAACAACAAACAAGGAGAAGGCATAAGCGTTAGCACAGCGTCGCCAATGTAGGCGCCAACAGACTGCTTAGCATTAGATTATGCTGTGAGCATAGCAAGTCCACAAAGTTGACACCTTTCAACTTCAATGTGTGCTTGTCTGACAGCTGACAAACAGCGAACGGGAGAGTGAGACTGCGAAAGGCGATAGAGTTTTCAAATTAACGACGAACTGAGCAGGAAAACGCCAAGTTTGGAGTGGTGGCAAAGGAGCTGTCATGCAGCTTCAGCAGGAAGGAGAGTTTTGAAATGGGTTGCATGGATTTTGCATAGATTATCTTGCGAGACATTTGCATGTCTATGATAATATTATTGCACTAACTAGATGATAACTAGAGGCAGACTTACATACATAAGTACATAAATAAAATTTAGATGAGCTGCAGGGGCGGCAGGCAGGCAGTCAATGTGTTAATGTGGCAAGGATGCTTGTTTATAACTTATGCAAACCATGATTTTTTTTGTTTTTGGTGAAAGAAGAGAAAATGGATGAACAGTGCTAAAAATAATTACGATGCATGCAGTGGCGTTGGCTGTTTACAAAGGCAAAACTTTCGATTAATATTTAAATTTTTTAAATTTCGAAGCTTCACAGCACTAAAAAAAACTTGAAAAGCCACCAGACAGACAGCCAGTGTCAAATCGTGTTAAGAACATGTCAGAACAAATAAAAGAAGATTTTTTTTTGGCAAAATTCTAATATTTAAGGAGTACACATAAGCCAGTGAAATAAATTATTTCTAACTTGTATATGGATTTTTATAAATAAAATGAAAGAACGTTAAACTCAAGCTATAATACACTATACATGTGCACTTCTTATGCATAAAAGGGTATACATTGTTATTTTTCTCGATTTGAAACGGTCAGTTTGTATGACAGCTATATTTTATAGTAGTCCGATCTGAACAAAATCTTTGGAGATTGAGGCTTTGTCTGGGACAATAATCAATGGCAAATTTCGTGAAAATATCTCAACAAATAAAAAAGTTTTCCATACAAGAACCATATTCTTATTGGTCAGTTTATATGACAGCTATATGCTATATTAGTCCGATCTGAAGGATTTTTGCGGAGATTATAGCATTATAATCTATATATATATAGTAATAATGTACGTCAAATTTCGTAAAAATATCTCTGCAATTAAAAAAGTTTTCCATATAAGAACTATATTTTAGTTGGTCAGATTGTATGACAGCTATATGCTCTATTAGTCCGATCTGAACGATTTCTGCGGAGATTATAGCATTACTTTGAACAATAATCCACGTAAAATTTCGTGAAAATATCTCTGCAAATACAAAAGTTTTCCAAACAATAACTCTATTCTGATTGGTCAGTTTGTATGACAGCTATAAGCTATAATGGTCCCATATAAGCAATTTCGACAAGCGAGCAGCTTCTTTCAGTGTGGATGGCATATGTGCAAATTTTAATATCGATATGTCAAAAACGGACAGACAAAATCGCCTTAACTCATCATGCTGATGAAATATATCTGTATATAAATATATATATTATAGGGACTCTGACGTTTCAGAATATAAAAAGAGCAATCATTTTACGCAAATGCTGCACAATTCGTCTTGGTGCGTTTTTAGGCAATCCATATCCACAGTTGGAAAGTACTAAGCGCACACATGAATAAACAAATATGTAAGCATATTTGTCCACCGCATGAACATGAAAGGACCTTCCGCTCGTTTTACAAACATAAATAACTAAAGAGGTCGCTGTGCATATAACGAAATGCATTTTAAAATAACGAGAAATATCCTGCGAATGCCGAAAAATGGGCTTTAAGTCGTCGAAAGAGGACAACAGCCAAAAACGTGTATGAAAAGCCAACAAATCAGTCAGTCGGTCAGCTTGTCGCGCCACGTACACAGTTAACCCGTCAGCCGCTGACACAACAAACTTGGTGACTTGTTAACAAACATCATACACGTGTGCATGCGCATCGTGTAGATATGTATGTTTTTTAATCAAAATTCTCTTAAATAATTAATATGCAAATTGCTTGGCAGCAAATAACTCTTTGCTCAAACAAATAAGCGCGCAGACAAGCAGGCGTAGAATCGATGAGTGTTTGTGTGTGCGTGTATGTGTGTTGCGTGGTTGTTGCTGTTCTTTTGGCGGTGCTGAAAATATGCTCTTTACAAAACAAATATGGTTACCGCTCTCTTCTCCGCGTAAAATACTTGCCCCTGCGAGTGCGTTAACGCAAGGCTCAAGGCAACGTGCTTTGCCAAATCCATTTTCGCGTAAGTCATTTGAGCGCACGTATCCACCGCTCGATGATGTAGAACGCTGTGACAGATTGGTGGTTTACGAAAAAAGGAACTTGATGACACAAAGCAGCTGATGATGGACAGAATATTGGTTCAAACTTAAAATTCATATATAGGCCCCCATAAAAATCTAGTTCCTGTATAGAAAATCTTTGTATTTGAAGAGCTGCCTTCACGAAATTTGGTACAGATTATTATCTCAAGCAACCCTATAATCTGCGAAGAAATTGTTCTGATCAGACCAATATACCATGTAGCTGCCATACAAACTAACCTATCGAAACAAACTCTTGTATGGATAACTTTTGCATTTGAAGAGATATCTTCACGAGATTCGGCGTGGATTATATTCCAGACCAATGTTATAATCTGCAAAAAAATTGTTCTGAACAGACTAATATACCATATAGCTGTCATACAACTTGGCCCATCAAAATCAAGAAAAACATCTTTTTGTACTCCTTCATGCTATAAGAAATGCATTAGCGAAAAAAACTGCAGCTGCAGTGCATTTTCTCGGTTTTTTTTATTTTATTCACATTTGAACACTGCAAATATTGCTTTAAATAAAAATTATAAATTGAAAAATATCACTCGCATCATGAATCTTCCGTTGACATACCAAACACTGCAACTTATTACATTACTGTATAATAAATACTTTGTTATCTAAAGAAATTAATAATAATTGGTAATATAAACTTATAAAGCAACGAATGGTTTAAATTTGTAAAATATGTTGTCTGAGTAATTTATATGCATTTACATCTCTAAAATATTTTTACTAAAAAATTCAACAGAAAAAATTGATTACTAATTACTTTACTGCTAACATTTCGTTACAAAAGCAATTATGTATATTTTTTTTAAATTTACTTCCAACGCCATATGTTTAATTTCACATTTCCAATGAACAAAATCCGCATCCAGCACAGCACAGGTAATATTATGTAAATTGAACAACAGCGCAACTCTGTTTTGCATAAAAGTTTGTGACGCAATGCCTAATTTATATGTAGACACGGAGGTCGCAATGCAAAAACGCGCATGAATATTTCAATAGGCTGTTGGGATGTGGCAAGGCGTTGGGCATTAGTGTAGCTAGCCGTATAGAAGCACATAATCAAAACGCACACGCACAAGCGAATTAGAAAAGATATCAACATTTTCTACCTATAGAGGACATCATAATGAGCGATAGCAAACTCGATATACATAAATTTACGAATAATGTGTTTTTAAATGTGCGCTTGTGTGTGTGAGTGCGCTTAAGTAGCTGCACAACACCCCTTTTCGCCAGCGCATAACATAAATACCTGTAATCATTCATTGTGCTCACCTTTCTCCAAACAGGCGCTCACAAACATGCTCATAAATATATATGTATGTACGAGACCGCTGCATGTGTGTGTGTGCTAAGCAGGCTTAGCTAAATACATGTGTATGTCATGCACACCTGCGTGCAGACACAAATGCACGGCGACCATATTTATACAGCACATTACACACCAACACATACACATGTATGTATGTATGTATATTTGCGCTGTATCCTGGCATTCTGGGCTTATCGCTTTTTCTGCGCCTTAACTCGTTGCCGCTAATGTGCTTGTGTGCAATGTTGTTGCTGTTTACAAGGGTTGTGTATGCCGCGTGTTTTGTTGGTTTGTTGGATTTGTTGGCTATCTGCATGTGTGTGGGGTGGGCAAGCGCAAATTTGAATTTTATGAGCTGCCGTTCCTCCATGTTGATGCTTTAAATAATTTATATTCTAAATTCTATAGATACAAACACACTTATTGTATATGTGCAATGCTACGCTCGTAAGGCAATGTTTATATATTCATGGTGACTTCAGGGGCTGCGGAAAAACCCTAACGCTTCGTAGTGTATCAAAGAGGATGTCATAGCAATCCAGCTGAACGAGGTATATGCCGTAAAAATGTATTATCAACTTATTTATAGAAGCTGTATTTACACATAATCTGTGCTTACTTAGCTTACGAAAATATAATATCACTTTGGAATTTGAGAGAGAGTGTTTCATGGAACTGATGCCGTGGTTTGGTTTTATATTAAAACATTCTTCATACAGTTGAATTAAAAATTTATCTAAAAAAAAAAAATAATTTTTCAAACAAATTTCTTTAAAAAAAAATTTTTCAAAAAAATATTTAAATAAAAAAAGTATTTATATAAAAAAAATTTAAATAAAATATATAAACAAAAAAAATTATTTAAAAAAATATATAAAAAAAAAAGTTAAAAAAAAATTATTTAGAAAAAAATTATTTAAAAAATATTAAAAAAATTAAAAAAAATATTATTTAAAAATTTAAAATATTTTTCAAAAAAATATAAAAAAAAAAATTCTATTAAAAAATATACTTTAAAAAATATAAATTAAAAAAATTATTTTAAAAAAATATTTATTTAAAAAATCTTTCAAAAAACATACTTTTCGAAAAAAAAAAATATTAAAAAAATTATTAAAAAATATTTTAAAATTCTTTTAAAAATATTTTCAAAAAAAATATAAATATTCCCTTTCAAAAACATACTTTTCAAAAAAAATATTAAAAAAAATTAAAAAATTATTTCAAAAAAATTATTATTTAAAAATTCATTTAAAAATTCTTTTTAAAATATTTTTCAAAAAAAAACTATTAAAAAATGTTTAAAAAAATTAGTTTTCAAAAAAATTATTTAAAAATTTCTTTTTAAAATTATTTTTTTTTAATTTTAAGACATTTTCGGCTGTTTGTCCGTTCGTGGGTATATACCACCTGAAATTTTGCACACGACATTTTCTGCTTAAGCAGCTGCTGATTCGTTAAAATAGACCATATCGGTACACTGTAGCATATTTGTATGTACATATGTACATACATATGTATGTCCTACAAACTGAATGATTGGCAGCAAAGTCCTTGTATGAAAAACTTTTCTATTTGAAAATATATCATCACGAAATTTGGCATAAATTATTAAACGAGGCAATGCAATATTCTCCGAAGAAACTGTTCAGATCGGGCCACTATGGCATACAGCTGTCATACAAACTGAACTGCCAAAATCAAGTTCTTGTATGAGAAACTTTTTAATTTGACGAGATATCTTGACCAAATTAGACCCGAGTTATTATCGAGAACAGGTCTACAATGTCCGAATAAATTGTTCCGATCCAACCACTACAGCATATAGCTGTCATACAAACTGACCGATCAAAATCAAGTTCTTGTATAGAAAACTCTTTTATATGACGAGATATCGTCACGAAACTCGGCATCGACTATTATCCAAGATATTCTCATACAATTGCTAAATTTTATACTGACGCGAATATATACATACATATGTATATTTTTTCCTTTAAGGTAAGGTTTTATTTCGTTTTATTTTAAATTAGAAATTTGGTTAGTCAAACTTCATCTCCCGCATATCTGGCTAATACCACGTCATTAATAAAAGTTTAATACTTCATTATATGGATTGCGATCCACCTTAGTATCCGAAATCAACTTACTGCCAACTAGATGTAATTTAATTAAGAATAGCAAAATGAGACAATTGAAATGAGCAAAATCCAATTTGGCGTACAACAAATTGCGCGCGTTGATAAGTGATTTTCAGATACTCAAGTCTCTTATTGCTACAAACATACAAACAGCCAAAATGTTGCCATTTTCAAGAATCGCACTGAGAAATGACGTCCACAAGTGAGTCAGATAAATTAATTATACTTGCTTGCCGTGGGTGGCCATCGAGCAAAAGCAAGCAACAGAGCCATAATTGAATCAACATTCAAAAATTAATTGCAAAAGCGAAACGAAAAGTAAGTAGAGCCGGCGAAGGACAACGTTAAAATGACAACCACCGATGGATGACGAAATTCGCTAAATAGTAGAATTAATTAAGTGAAGAAGTGAAAATACCAAACTCACATACACATGCACACGTACAATCTGCGCTGCCAGTGAAGGAGTGATTGATATCAGTAGCATTATTATCAAGAGCATCTTCAAGTCATAAGAACGCATTGCAAGCGAATGGCTAGCGTATGTTCCGAAGGTTGACCATTACATACTTGTATAATACGAGTGAGAAGTGCAGACCGAACTTAACTGAAAAGAACTATAAACTTGCCATTGCAAGAGCAAGAGAGCTCACTCAATTGGGTGAAGAGTATAGTTGGTGGACACAATAATGCGAGTGGGGGTGGTGGCATGCGTTTGACAACTGAGTGACGAGGTGGTCGACAAAAATCAGTGGTAGCCGTTGAGCTGATGGATGGTTGGAATGCTGCGATGATGCCAACTTGTCGGATAGACGAATGGTTGAGAATATACGATCAACATGGCACCAAAGCCAATGCATCAGCATTGCAATGGGGTGTTTATGAGCAGACCAAGATTTTACATGGAAATAAAATTTTAAGTGCGAAAGCAAAAACGTCCATTAACAGTGGTTGATAAGTAGTGCATGCTGCAGCGGTCATAGCTTCAACCTGCCAGTCAGTTAGGAGTATGGGCATTATGATGCTGTTGCTGGCATACGGCCATTATCGCCTGGGGTTGGTTAAGTAGTAATAATCTGCAGTTGAGCGGTTAGTCGGAGATGAGAGTGTTTACTAGAGTTTACTACATAGGGGGAAATGTATGGTTGTATTTATGACTTTATGTTATGGTGAAATTTTATAAATCACAATATGCTTATGTTATGTTTTTAATGAAATAAGCAAGTGGTGTGTTAGAGCGGTGGACAAATTGATATTAGCAAAATATGATTAAATTTATGCTTATTAAATCTGATCTTTATTAATGCTTTAAAATTTTAATTTTTCATTTAAAATAAAATGAAGAACTTGAGATCGATCGAGTTTGCATGACAGCTCTATATGCCATTGTGTTCCGATCCGAACAATTTGCGCGGAGACTATACTTGGACAAAAATCTATGCAAAATGTCGTGAAATATTTTGGTCAAATATAAAAGTTTTCCCTGCATGGACTTCATTTTGATAGGTCACTTTGTATGGCAGCTCTATGCTATAGTGGTCCGATCTGGACAATTTCTTTGGAGCTTATAGCACAACCTTGGATAATAATCTATACCAAATTTCATGAAGCTGCTTTGACAAATAAAAGTTTTTCCAATACCAGGACTTGAGTTTCATCGTTCAGTTTGCATGACAGCTCTATATGCTATAGTGATCCGATCCGAACAATTTGTTTGAAGATTGGACTATTGCTTTGTACAAAAATCTATGCAAAATTTCTTGCAATATTTTGGTCAAATACAAAAGTTTTCCTTACATGGACTTCATTTTGATAGGCCAGTTTGCATGGCAGCTCGGTGCTATAGTGGTCCGATCTGAAAAATGTCTACAGATATTGTAGCTTTTCTCTAGAAAATAGTCTATGCCAAATTTCGTGAAGATATGCTTTCAAATAAAGAAGTTTTTCATACAAAGACTGGATTCAGATCAAACAGTTTGTATGACAGCTCTATGCTATAGTGGTCCGATTTAAAAAAATTCTACAGATATTGTAGCGTTGCTCTAGAAAATAATTCATGCCAAATTTCCTGAAATATTTTGGTCAAAAAAAAAATTTTCCCTACAAAGATTTCATTTTGATAGGTCCGTTCGTATGAAGGCTATATGCGATAGAGGTCCGAACTGTTTCCACGAAAACTGTATCGTTTCTTTTCAGTATTCCAAACATGGTGGTAAGCCTAAGAAATACTGTTAAGGTCGTGCAAATACAACAATTTTAGCTTTCACAAGCCAAACAGCAAAACCTTAGCAGTTAGGCACTCACCTGGCTCACCTGCTTACTAAGAGATAATAATAATTTGTTGAAGTGCGGATAGAGATCCGCAGACTGCGGTGTTACCAATGAGTAGCAGTCGTTTAGACTACAGACAACCAAGCGATGAACTCTCCTTCTAAACACACAGCCCAGTTGCCTCAAGCATGAAAGCGTCCAAAACTCATTTGAATCGTGTTTGCGATGTTAAAGTGCGCTCGTGCGCAACCAAGTGTCACATGTTCATCAAGCAAGAGAGACATTTTTAAAGGATATTAATAGCTGTTTTCGCACAGCAGTATAAATATATACATACACAACCGTACATGTTTATGTAAACATATCGAGACATTGGAGATGATAATTATTATATGAATTTTCGCTGTGCTATAATTATCGAATAAAATATAATATATAATTACATATTTTGTTATGACGATGTTTAAACTTTTTTATAGCATTATGAAAATAGGCGTCATAATTATAGTATTAGCAAGCAGCACTTAAACGTAAAACCGCACGTTGCCCACTAACAGGCTGCTGGCAATTATTGATGACATCATAGTTGGCGACACTTTAACTCAAATCACCACATTAATACGCACAGGAAAGTTAGCAATTTGGGCCAGACCTACTTGATAGTCATATTTTTGAAAAATCATGCATTTTTTCTAGCATTTAAGCTCTAGGTGAGGTTGTGATTGCTGGTTGTTTGGACATATTGGGTAGTCGAAAAAGTCTTTTCCTATTTTGTCAATAGATGTCGTTGCAGTCGTATATCTCCGTGCTAACAATCACATTGTGTCATACCATATAGTGTTGGAAAGTTGAGATTTTAAGCTTCATTTAACCAAAAAAAAAATTTAATTCGGGGAAGTTGAAAAAAAGTTACAGCTGTTCAAAAATGAGTGAAAATAATGAAGAAACTCGGTATATTTTGAAATTTTTGTATAAAAAAGGGAAGAATGCCACGCAAGCCACCAATAAAATTTGTGCAATTTACGGAGACGATGCTGTATCAGTTCGTGTAGCGCAATAATTGTTCGCTCGCTCCGTTCTGGAAATTTCGATGTGAAAGATTAACATTGATGAAGGTTTCACACTGATCGAATAATGTCTTCAGCGGAAAATGGCAAAAAGTGGTCGACCAAAATATTACTTTTTCTGTTCATTATAAATGAAACAAAAAATAAGTTGAGGTTTGATTAGAAATACGAAAAGACTTTTTCGACTAGCCAATACATTGTTTTCTTTTGTGATGTTTTTGTTGTTGCGGCAAGTATTCCTTTGAATAATAAATTTCTGCACCTTCGCCTGCTTAGAAAGAAAAATATCAGCCATGATATTTCAATCCATTATACCGTTATTGCCGCAAAGTATGCGCTAATGTGACAGGTGAAACAAAGTGTGGCAAGAACAATACATACAAACACCGTAGATGTGAACGGTAACATTAACGTTAAACGACAACGTGAACAGCTCAAGCATACCGACATACATATTTACGTAGTACACAAATTTATGAAAGCGCAGGGTTGCTCCTGCGAAATTTCCATGCAAAATACTGAACGTTATTTATCTTGAGGTAATAAATTTCTGAAAAATGAATTTTCAATCAACACTTTGCCACAAAGAACTTTTCAATAAACCAAAAGCATATTTATAGCATAAATATATAACATATGTATGTATGTATGTGTGCGTGCACGGCGCATAAAGGTTGCAAAGCGCAACTTAAGCGTGGAAATGAAACCGCAAATTCATTTCATCCTGTTTAAGGAATATATGGCGAAAGGAAGGAAGTGAGAGCCATCGGGTGTGTTTGTGTGTGTGTGCCATTATTGTTAACTGCGTGATGTGACAAGCGACAGAAATAAAGAGCAATAAAAATACAGCAACATTATTAATCATCATCAATCAATGTCAACATGGGTGGCAACATCTTTTCGCTTGATGTCGTTAATGCAGTTATTGTCGCATTATTGTTGCCATTGTTGTTAGGTGCACACACAGTGGTTGTAGTTGTCATCATCAACGCATTTTTCATACCTTTATATTACGCTACAAATGGCGTTAAATTGCATAAAAGTAACAGAACGAAGCGAAGATGAGTAGGAAGTACGGTTGCAGGGTGAAACAGTGCAGAGAATTTCGTATCAAAATTTAACAAAATCTATGTCAGGCAGGAGAGATATTGTTTACAGACAGAGACAAAACGTTCTTGCAGGAAAAGTTGAAGAAATCGGCATTCAAGATGCAAGAGAAAATCCACACCGACTAAGAGCATTAATTGGGAAACTAGGGAAATTCAATTTTTTATGGCAAAAATATAAACTTTGGATAACCAAATGTAAAATTCATGTCAATCAGACACACTTTCAACTTTATGGAGGCGCTTTGAAAAATAATTCGTGCTAAATTTCATAAAGATATATTGTCAAATAAAATTTTTTTCTGTATAAGAACTTGAGTTTGATGGTTCCATTTATATGGCAGCTATACGCTATAGTGGTCCGATCTCAACGATTTCCTCGGAGATTATGGAGGCGCTTTGAAAAATAATTCGTGCTAAATTTCATAAAGATATATTGTCAAATAAAAATTTTTTCTGTATAAGAACTTGAGTTTGATGGTTCCGTTTATATGGCAGCTATACGCTATAGTGGTCTGATCTCAACGATTTCTTCGGAGATCATGGAGGCGCTTTGAAAAATAATTCGTGCCAAGTTTCATAAAGATATCTTGTCAAATAAAAATATTTTCTGTATAAGAACTTGAGTTTGATGGTTCCGTTTATATGGCAGCTATACGCTATAGTGGTCCGATCTTAACGATTTCTTCGGAGATCATGGAGGCGCTTTGAAAAATAATTCGTGCTAAATTTCATAAAGATATCTTGTCAAATAAAAATTTTTTCTGTATAAGAACTTGAGTTTGTTGGTTCCGTTTATATGGCAGCTATACGCTATAGTGGTCCGATCTCAACGATTTCCTCGGACATTATGGAGGCGCTTTGAAAAATAATTCGTGCTGAATTTCATAAAGATATCTTGTCAAATAAAAAAGTTTTATCTGTAAGAATTTGAGTGAGATCGGTTAGTATATATGGTAGCTATACGCTATAATGGTTTGATATGAAAGATTTCTTCATAGGATATGAAGTCGCCTTAGGCAATAATCCATGTCAAATTTCGTCAAGATATCTCATCAAATAAAAAAGTTTTCCATACAAGATCTTGGTTTTAATCGTTCAGTTTCGATGACAGCTATACGCTATAGTGGTCCGATCTCAACACTTTCTGCGGCGATTATGGTAGCACCTTAAAAAAAATCCATGTTTAATTTCGTCAAGATATTTTCTCAAATAAAGAAGTTTTCCAGATAAGAACTTGAGTTTGATGGTTCAGTTTATATGGCAGATATATGCTATAGTGGTCCGATAACGCTAATTCCGTTAAATAATCAGCTGTTTGGCAGAAAAAGTATGTGTGCAAATTTTCAGTTCGATATACCAGAGAGAAAAGAAAACAGAGAGACTAGAGAGACCGACATGGCTAAATCGATTCGTCACGATTACTTACATTTTATGGGGTTCCCAACGTTTTTTTTTCTGGTTATTACAAACATCACTTAATAGACATGGCGTTAGTTTTTTTTCAAGACAAATCAAAAAAAAAAGAGACTAACTTAAACCATGCAAAAACGAAGTTTAACATTCAGGCTAAAATATTCTCCGTTATATAAAATTTTTAACACAGTTCCCAAGCGCCACACTCGTTTTATATAACTCAACAATGCAAAAGCAATCGATCACCAGTCTTCGACAATTTTTCTTGATTTGCGTCTCACCACTAATTTCTTCTAAACTCAGAGTGAATTGTATTTTGCTTACTTCGTGCGCTCCACAACCAACACAAAAGTCAATGTGCTTCAATTGCAGCTTGACTTGATGACTTTTTTGGCCTTTCTCTTACACCACATTCGCCAAGAACGGCGACAAGAATACCGTACCATCAACAATCAACAGCGACGTTGTCATTGTTGTCAATGGGCATAGGTATATATGCCACGGTTAATGGCGGCGAAAAGACCGCGGCGCTGCCAATGCTACCAAGCCGCCACTACCACCCGCTTCACTGCCAGCCTATGACCCTATTGTATGTCTATGTAGGTATTATATGTTGGCGTTGGCATTGTAAGCTTTAACGCTATTGAAGCTCGTTTGCGTGGTGTTGCATTTTATGTGTAAATAGAAAGTACCGTTATGTTGACCGATTATATAACGGTTTATGTACACATTTCACACACAGCAACGCGGCGAAAGGCAACAAGAACTATGCCGAGCGCGGCACAACAAGAGTGTAGGCAGTTCTTGCTACTACTTATGGCTAGCGACTCGAAGTGAAACTGGAAAAGTGAGCTTCTGCTTGCTTGAACGCTAAGCTAGAAGAACAACGGCAGCCAGCAGCACCGTTATTTTGTTATGTTGCGCTCAGTAAAAACCACTTGGCCAAGTTTAAGTGCGGCGCGCCGCTGCAATCTGAAGTGCAAGAGTGAAATGCAAAAACTTAAAAAACTACAACAACAACAACACCGCGCATACTGAACAAAATTAATGATAATACTTGTTGTACGCGAAGCCTTTATTGTCTGACTGAAGCTGTTTGTGGCACCAACATGCTGGCAACGCTTTCGCGCTTAGTTTGCTCTCGGCGTTTGCTTGCATTTGTATATGCTGGAGTTAACTGTGTTTTGCTTTCATACTATACATACATAGTACATATTACAGTTTCTCATTTCCCATTGTGCAAATTTGTGCGCTGTGCCCCTTTTATTTATTTTTTACTTGTTGGCCGTCGCGTTCCCATTACGCGCCCTTTTAAGCGCTATTTTGTGCGACACGCCGCCATATTATATAGCCAAGCGGTACATGAGTTGCACTTGCATGCACCTAGCCTTTATATGTCGCGACGCGACACTGTCACGTAGCTGCAAAAAAAAAACATAGAAAAAAGTTTGTGAAATTTAATTTGCATTTTGCCGTTGCTGCTGCCGCCGCCGCTGTCGCTACTTTCACAACGTCCACAGTTCTCGCCACAGCCATTGTTTGTTGCAACTTTGCGCCTTTTTTGTATTTAATTTAACGTTTTGTATGCGATTGTGTGGCAAAACTGGAACGCGGTCGCGCTGTCGTATACTTGACTTTCAAGCGCTGCGCCTGTTTCTAGCAGCTGCTTCTTAATCCATGGAATTGTGCCACTGGCAATACAAGCCTGAAGTGTGCGAAAAGCGCAAACGTGCTCGCCAACAAGTACCGTAAGTTCTTTACATATCTACGTATTCTTTCCAAAAACAAAAATTGCAATATTAATTAATGCAATCAAATCTTCGCAGTTCGCAAATAAAAAATAAGAGCAGTGAATATAAAGTAATGTGATAATTAAAAACGGCAGTTTATGCAGTTAAAAAGAAGATAAGACGTAAACTTCGGCTGCTCCGAAGTTGAATACCCTTAAGATGTGAGTTTCTTATAGCATAAGATGGTATTAATTGAACTTTATCCTGATTCTTATTGGTCAGTTTGTATGGCAGCTATATGCTATAGTAGTCCGATCTGGACAATTTCCACAGATATTGCAGCTGTGCCTTGGACAAGATAATGTGCCAAATTTCGTAAAGATATCTTGTCAAATAAAACAGTTTTTCATGCAAGAACTGGATTTTGATTGATCAGTTTGTAAGGCAGCTATATGCTATAGTCGTCTGATCTGAAGAATTTCTACAGAGACTGCAGCTGTGCCTCGGACACGATACTGTGCCAAATTTCGTAAAGATATCTTGTCAAATAAAACAGTTTTTCATGCAAGAACTGGATTTTGATTGAGCAGTTTGTAGGGCAGCTATATGCTATACTCGTCTGATCTGAATAATTTGTGCGGTGATTGTAGCGCAGTCTTGGAGTGAAAACTATAACGAATTTTGTAAAGATATCTTGTCAAATAAAAAAGTTTTCCATACAAGAATATGATTTTGAACGATCAGGTTTTACGTAAGCTATATGCTATGGTAGTCGGATCTGAACAATTTCTTCGGACATTGTAGCGTTGCCTTATATAATAATCTATGCCAAATTTCGTGGTGATATCTTGTGAAATAAAAAAGTTTTACAAACAAGAAATCAATTTCGATCGGGGAGATTGTATGACAGCTACATACATACATATATCCTACGGTACCGGCAAAATTTGAAATCGATATACCAAAAGTGAATGCGTTGGGTGTTACAAACTTCGTGGCAAACTTAAAATATTCCATTCAGGGTATTAAAAAAATATTAATATAAAATTCAGTAAATTTTATAACTTAAGCCAGACATTAGTAGTCGGCTTTAAGCGCCCTTGCACGCCACTGGCGACCCAAAGCAATCAGCGCTTAGCAGCAAAGTAAAGCATCTGCTCGCATTGCCAATATCTTGGTTGATAACTCTGAATCAATTAGCTAGAAACAAGAAACGTCGGCTGAACAAGTCTAGCGCGGCAACGTCTTTTAACAACTGAATATCGGCTGCTGTGACGTCTTCGTATACATTTAAACGCTTTTAAAAATTCATTAATTATGTATAAAGTCAAATTTCAACGACATCTTTCGAACAAACACACACAAACCAGCAAAAAAAACCTCAAAAATGAAGCGTCGCTTATTATTGTTGGCCGCGCACTTGCTTGAGTTGTCACTGTTTTTTTGTTATTTTCTCTGCATTTTTTTGCGGAAGTGTTCCAATTTATGATTTGCTTATGACTTTGCTTGAAATTGCTGTTTAGCTGGTGAGTCGATTTATTGTTGCTGCTGACAGCGCATATTTAAATGAGACTAAGGTTCGGCAGCGAGCCGGCGCGTGGGATGACCTTGACCTAGAGTCCAGCGCAAGAGCAGCTTGTTTTGGAGGCGTGTTTAATGATTTATGCATTGCAACATGTACGCTGTTGTTTGCTTTGCTTTTGTTTTTTTCATTTTGCATACTTTCTGCATTATTTATGCCAACATGCCGATAAACAATGTACATGTCATACACGCTTCAGCAATATTGTTGAACATTTTAAATCTCAAAATAAAAAAAAAAAATGACAACAAAACTCAAAAACGCGGAAAAGCTACAATTTTCAGGTAAGTCAGGTGACTGATGGCTGGAATAAAGAAAAAACAGGTCGAAAGGTTTAGAAGGGTCCGCTACTGGCGGTCGTGGGTCGGTCGTAATACAAATATATTTCTTCACTATAAATTAATATATTTTTCTGGAATAGCTGACAACTGATCACCAATGATTCCGACATTTTATTCTTAAGTTTCTTTAATAAATTCATGAAGCAGACTTATTTCAGACCAACTTCGCGAGCGAATCACCCAACCAACGCTGTAAATGACCCCAACATTGAAAAAACAATAGCCAGTGATGCCTTTTCAAGAGCCCATAGTGCGAAATGATAACGCTTGGGAAGATCCGAACGACTTTAGTTGCTGCACAGACTGTATTTTGTACGCTATATGCAATTTAAGATCTCCACACTGCTTATTGAACGAGCTTCATGACCAAAAAATTGAATTAGCATCATCGATGTACTGTTGCTGTGCAAATCCACGTCGAAAATTGTAAAAATAAACGCACGAAACTGTTTGCGATTTAATTGAATTTGTTGGCTAGATGAATATTTTAAGTAACTGTAAACAACACAAATGCGTATGTGTAACATCAAAGATGTCAAATTTTACGTTAAAGTTGTGAGTTCCCTGATCGCAAATTAATAGCGTAGCCAATGCCCAAAGTATAAAAGGCAACTTACGTAATTGGTACATCGTGTAACTTTGAGTTCGAGACCCAAGCATAAATTCTAAGCACAATTCAGTTCAAAAAATGCTTAAACTACAATAATCGTCGCGCTAAAGTAATCTGCCATTACGCCATAACACCTGCAGGTCCTGCACTGACAATTAATTTCTCTGTCCAAGCGGTCAATAGACTGTCGTGCCGTTGCTGTCAGTCTGTGAAATAAATTATTCAGCGGGAATGTTCGTAAATAATTAAGTAACTAACAGTAAGCAGACAATTAAAGTTGTATTACACCTACTCGCATACTTCACCACACACAAACACTGCTACAAAGGCAAGTGAGTGCTTTTGCTTGTGACGCTTCATTGAGCTCAACGCTCACAAAGCAGGTTCAACTTTTACGTAGTACTGGCATTTCAAGCTTTGAAAAGTTCTTCCACTCGACGTCTACTTCGTTACTACATAGAGTTATATGTGTCACACAGCGTGATAGAGCATTGACACCTGAAGCCTGCAGTCAACGTGTACATCATTGTTGTTGTCAAACAAAGCAAAAAAAAACAAAAAAAAACAACTAACAATTATATTACACGATTTAAATTGTTGTAAGCTACATAAATATGCTTGTATGATATATATATATATTTGTATGTATGTATGTACTATATGTATGGCACCAGTAGGTGTGTGTTCTGCTGTATTTATTTCAAAGCGAGCGACAATTAAATTACAACAAACAATGTATAAAATAATAATAAAAGCGTCACTAAAAGTTAATTGAGTTGCAATGCTTTGTAGATACGCGTTAAATGATTTGTAATTACACGCTTGAACGGCGCTCAATTAAGTATACAATTTCAATCGGAAACGTTTGATAAAAACATGAATAAATAAATTGCTTACTCCACTACGGAATGCCATCGGACACTTGTCTAGTTTACAGACAGTTTATTGTGCCTTACCTTTAATTCAAAAATGTGCAAGGGAAGTGTGGGAAGTTCTAGCATTTCCATATAAAGGAAGTGCACTGATAGCATACAAAATTCAGCTTGTGCAAGAACCGAAGCCGCTCGACATCGCTTCGCTCTTTCCGCTCTTGAAAAGTTCCAAGAAAATCCCACATTTTCGAGCCAAATTTAATTCTGCAATGAAGCCCATATCTGGCTCATTGGGTAATGAACAAGCTAAATTGCTGCATTTGGTTTCAACAAAGACAAGACGGCGCTACTTCCCATATATCACATCAATCAATGGATTTATTGAGAGAACATTTCGTTGAGCAGATAATTGCACGTTTTTGCCGGACGTTTGGACACCAAGATCGTGTAATGTCACACTGTTAGACTTTTTCCTGTGGGGATATGAAAAATCTAAAGTCTACGTGCACAATCTCGCTTAGATTTAGGCCTTGGAGCAAAACATAACGCGTGACATTCGCCAGTTACCAGTCGAAATGCTCGTACGAGTCATCGAAAATGGGACTCAACAGATGAACCATGTGAGACGTAGCCGCGGGCAACATTTGAAAGTGAAAATTTTCAAAAAATAAATGCCAAAGAATGATTCTTCGAATGAATGTTTAGGTTATGCCTTAAATTTGAAGTTTCTGTGTTTTTTCTTTAAAAAATTAGTGAACCTCGAAATGGATCACCCTATAGCAATATCAAAGCAGAGGTTTAACTCAAGAAAATTACGTACACATACTCCGTATCAAGCGATTTTAACAGTTCTAGTGGAATTTTGAAAACGTTTAGTCATAATTCGAAAATGTATCAGATATTTTGCTCATGAAAGTAGAGCAGTATAAGTATGGCGTGACTTTGGCTGTACAAAATTAACAGTTATATAATCACGCACTGCATCACAATGAGCACCAAGAACAGATGGGTGTAAATAAGCGAGATGCAAGTAACTGAGACACGTTAAAAATGCGTTCAAACGTTAAATATTGACGTGAACGATGATAATCGAGAAACACGATTGATAACTGTAAAACGTAAAGTGCTAACAAATAACTGTTAACAGATGTGAAATGTTGGTAAATAAGAACGTGCGTAGAATTATGTATGAATAACGGTTAAATTGAAATGTATAACTGGACATTCTATAAGAATGAAATTGGTTAAAAAACCAAAGACAAACAAAGTAAAAGAATCGAGTATAATAAAAGAAAAAAATTACAGAATGCAAAGGCATTGAAGCAAAGAAAGCAAAACACAATTGAAATGAAGAAGACAGTGACAGCATAATGGCAAAATATACACACACATAATGGGATCCATAAAAAGAAAAACAAAAAACATACGCAGTACTCCAATACTTCGGCAGTCGAAGGCACTGAGCGAAGAAATCAAGCAGAAGACTACTCAAGCGCTTCTTCAAGTAGAAAAGTTGAGGTGCGCACCGCGCCACCGTCCTGCGATTGCCTGAGTAACGGTATTTCGCTGTTTATTTTTAATTAACAAACCAGTGGCGGTAAGAAACATAAGCAAAAGAAAAATAAGTAGAAATTGCGTAAGCGCTGCGCCCAAATGTTGCTAATTAAATTTAAGTCATGATGTAATGCTCGAGGAGCCGGCGCAAATACGGCCACTTCTGTGCATACTCGATACACTTGACTCGTAGCTTTATGCCACATTAAACGCAACCGGCCGAAGTGATGGTAAAAGCACTTTTCATAATTTCGCAAATTGGCAGCAATTTTCTGGCAAAAGCCAAGCAATTTCTAATAAAATCGCGAAAATCGCTCGCAAACGCTATACATGTTTTTGTTTAAATTATCTATTGTTTAGTTGTTAACTTTTCTTAATTCGCATATTTCAGGCGCTGCCTTTCCCTCGACTGCTAACTACCAGTCTCTACTGCCATTTGTTGTTGGCTACATAATTTAGTTAGACAAAGGTGAACGCACTTGCTTACCGTAAACTCTGGCGATAGCACTTTGCTCTCTTTTGTGCTTATTTATGTTTAATTATTCTTTATCTTTTCTATTCATTTTCTGCTTACATTTTAGTGAGGAGTTATTTTTTTTCTAATTTTGACTTCTTTCACTTTATATGCTTCTGTAGACACTTTGTTTGTTTTTGTGTTTTGTTATTGTGGTTAGATCACTTCTTTCCTTTCACACATATACTTTTTCGCTTTGTTCGAGACCTACAACAACTCTAGGAAAAATATATTATTTAAATTCGACTAATTCGTAAAGTTAACAAACAACTTCTTCGACCTTTTTTATTGTTTTCATACTTTATAATTCAGTGCTTTCAAGCTTTGGTTGCAGATATGCATACTTGCCATCTGATCAAATTTGAGTCGGACTACTACATGGCATAGCCAATTTTAACAAGTGATTCAACTAGAGGTACCGTTTCCAGTAGCCTTTTCAAGAGCTGCCATTTCATCCAGAAAAAACCGCGTTTAGGTGCGATTTGTGGGTCGGTGGAACCATTAGTTCACATTTCTTCCAAAATTATGCCGATTAAAACGAAACCGTCAATAGCGACCTATCGTTACCGCGCCTTGAGCACGATATCTGCGACATTTAGTTTCAACAAGACGGCGCCACTTCACACACATCGCATCAATCAATAATTATTGAGAGAACACTTCGGTGAGCAGATAATCTCACGTTTTGAGCCGATCGATTGGCCACCAAGATCGTGTAATATCACACCATTAGAATATTTCCTGTGTGAATATGTAAAGTCTAAAGTCTAGGCGGACAATACCGCTTCAGACCTTGAGCAAAACAACGCGCGTGACATTCGAAAGTTACCAGTCGAAATGTTTCAACGAGGCATCGAAAATTTGTGTCAAAGGATGGACCATCTGAGACGTAGCCGCTACCAATATTACCAACATTTGAAACAGATAATTTTCAAAAAAAAATCAATGCCAAAAAATGTTCTTTCGAATGATAATAAACATTCTCCATTAAATTTGAAGTTTCTTTGTTTTTTTTTCTTTAGAAAAGAAGGAAACCGCGAAATGGATAAACCTTTACCATGAACAAAAAAATTTACGAGTTTTTCTTCCAATATATATTATATTTCCAATATAACCAAGACCGCTGAAACGTTGAAAATATTGCAGACGTATTTTAGGGAGTATAATTAACCACGTACGGGCAATTTTGATCTTGAGAATGCACCAGGACAGGCCTCTTGAAGACGATATGAATAAAAAGCGAATAAAGACATTGGCCAATGGAAATCGTCGAATAACAACTCAAAAGGTTCACAAGCATGCGAAACGTGTACAGTGATTTTCAAAGCTTAAAACATGGGTTCCTCATATTTTTATAGAACGAAGTTGGCTTCAACGCTTTAACGACTGTGATTTGCTTAGCAAGCGGCAAAGAAATGATCCATTTTTGAAGCGTATTGTTACCAGTGACGAATATTAGTTTCCTCACAAGAATGTAAAGTGCAAGAGATCATGATCGAAAAAGTATGAAGCAACTGAAACCACTTCGAAGGCCGTTAGGCACCAAACAAAGGTTATGTAGTCTGTTTGGTGGGATTTCAGAGGGGTTGTTTGTGTAGAGCTTTTGGTCGACAACTATACTGTGATCAGCTGGACAAATTTAGTGATGCCACTCACACCGAAGAAGTCAGTATTGATCAATAGAAAGGCTTTAGGGTTCCAGCAGGATAATGCGAGACCTCATACATGTTTGTTTGCTGACTCGGTAAACGCTTTTGCAGCTTGAATGGTATATGAAGCCACATCTGTCAAATTATCCAAACTTGGCAACTTTAGTCTATTTTTTGTTCCGGCATCTGCAAAATTTCTGGGATTGGAGAATCTTCATCGCAAATCCGGTGGTCAAAAACTACTTGGACCACTTTTTTCGCTTGCAAAGATCAAAAATTTCATGAGCGCAGCATCAATATCTTTTACGAAAGCTGAGAAAAAGTATTGAATCACAATAGGGAACATATAAATTCATAAAATGTTTTAAATAACAAAAAAAAAGTATTTGAATTGTAGTAAAAAGACAAAATTATTTAGTGTTAGTTACCTGTTAGTCACTAGTTAGTTGTAAGTTAGTTTATTATAACTCGAATTTCTTAATTAGTTTCTATTTTTTTAATTATTTTTTAGCTTATTTAAAATAAATCGTATTTAAATTGTATACAAAAAGAAGAAAATATTTAGAGGTAGTTACCAGTTAGTAACCGGTTAGTTTGATATAACTCGAATTTCTTAACGAGCTTCTACTTTTATTTTAATTTTTTTAGTTTATTTAGTGTAAAATACCAGTTATTTACCGGTTAGTATGAAGTTAGCATGAGTTAGTTACCAGTTAGTTACCGGTTAGTTTGATAAAACTCAAATTTCTTAAATAACTTATACTTTTTTAAATATTTTTTTAGTTTATTTAGTGTTAGTTACCAGTTAGTTACCGGTTAGTATGAAGTTAGTTTGGTATGACACAGATTTCTTAATTAGTTCCTACTTTTTATTATTTTTTTTAGCTTATTTTAGTTAATTTTTAGTGTATCAGTACATTTTTGAATAGATCGAAATCGCACTACGCCTGTGTAATTTGTTATCGGCAATTTTAAATAAAAACTAATTTCAAAATCAGATTATGGCTTGTTAATATTAGCATAAGAATCTAAGTTGTATAATTATTAAATGTATGTATTAATCACTCATATGACAAGAGATTTATTTCTTCTATAATTATTTTACAAATGTGTGACAACAGAATGCTCGAATATTATTGTGGCAACAAATGCAATTGTGACCCAGCAATGCCACACAATAAATAAATAAAATAAACACATTATGATGACATGTTTCATAGTCAAATTAATTTATTTTCATGTACGCTGCTGCAGTTGTCAGCCACTGCGCCACCTCTTACCGCACTTCAGCTGTCATTCATCTCTGAAGCAATTACTTTTTCAGTTAATTTTTTTGAACGCCTGCCAAATCGTTGGTAATTTGTATGTCAATCTTAGCGAATTTTCGGCAATGTCGCATACGCGAGAGATGAAATGTGGAAGAAATGCTGTGAGTTTATGCCAGAACAGGTAAGCACAACAAAAATAAACACTTTCTAAATATATAAAATACAGATAACAATAAAAGAAATTGTTTGGCTGACAGCCGACAGAAAACACAAAGCTTGGCATTATTCATTTTTTGTGGGATTATACGAAAAAAATGGAAACAAATTATCATTATCAGCAGCAGCATAATTATGAGCAATTGTGACTAATGCATTTGACAAACTCTCACCAATAGTGTGTCATATTTTTTCTACAATAACAAACAACTGTTCTACAATGAACTTTCCACACATATTTGCTTGCCAGTGACACTGTGGCAAGCTGAAACGCTCGATTACTTGACACTTTCTGGCAGACAGTTAAGGTGGTTCGGTTTTGGTGAAACAGCAAGATGATTATCTCGGCGTGTTTATATCCGCGTGAAAAACTGTGACTGCAGATTATACGCTCGAATCCGGTTAGAAAATGGTGACACTCGAACTGAACGTTAAGCAACTGCAAGTGTTGGTGCGTACATGTACATGTTCATACATATAAGAGGGCAGTGTGTGTATGTCGGTATGTATGTATGTATGTCTATGGTAGCGCGCACTTTCGTGTGCTGAAAAGTGGGTTAAGCTGTTCGCCATAAAATTTATATTTACTTAGAAAACTTCAACGGTTATTAGTGCGGGCAGTCGATATTCAGCTGTTCGTTGGTATGTATGTATGGGTGTGTGTGTGTGTGAATTTTCTTTTATAGTCATGCGGTAAGAGTTTTATTAGTTTTTCTGCTTTTTTACTTAATTTTTATGTGTTTGTGGTAAAAGTGTAAATATTGACACTAAATTTTTAATGCTTTTGCAGAAAATATTTAAATTTAATAGCACAGCACTTGCGAGCGTGCTGGAAAGCAGTAGAGATTTTATACCAAAATATTTGCATAGATGGAGAGAGAGAGTGCTGAATTGCAATTTTTAGTAAAGAAAAAACGAAGAAACAAAGTTAACTACGGCTGCAATGGAGCTATAAATTCCTACACACATAAAAAGTTTTCCATACAAATACTTGTATAACAGCTATATGCTATAAAGCGCCGATCTGAACAATTTCTGCGGAGATTGTAGTGTGGCTTTGAATAATAATCCATGCTGAATTTCGTGAAAATATCTCATAAAATAAAAAAGTTTTACATACAAGAACATAATCCCGTTTGGGCAGTTTGTATGGCAGCTACATGCTATAAAGGGCCGATCTGAACAATTTCTACGGAGAATATAGCGCTGCCTTGGAAAACAATTTATGTCTAATTTTGTGAAGATAGCTCAACAAATAAGAAAGTTTCTCATACAAGAACATAACTCTGTTTGGGCAGTTTGTATGACATCTATATGCTATAGTAGTCCGATCTAAATGATTTCTCCACAGATTATACAGTTGTCTTGAAGATTAAGACGTGCCAAATTTCGAGAATATATCTCGCCAAATGAGAAAGTTTTCCCTACAAGAACTTAATTTGGATCTACCAGTTTGTACGGCAGCTATCTGCTAAAAAGAACCGATAACGGCATTTTCAACAAATTGGGCGAGAAAAAGGCGTGTGCAAATTTTTGGCTAAAAAATATACCCTATACAGTGTATAAATATATGAAAGTTGTTTAAGGAAAACAAATGAGAACTTTAAGTGCTTTATCTTTGCAAATTTCCGAAATATTTTGCACAATCCAATTTCCTGATTATCTTATTAGTTTTTATTTACTATCACTATTTACATAGTCAACAATACACGCACACTTGCACCTATAAATCGTGTGTGCGTCTGTGCATTTGATATGTAAGTATGAAGCCAAGCACATGTGTTTCGAATTTGTATTTCGAAATGCTCTCCATGAAGGCACTTTCATATGAATAACACTATTTCGGTGCCATTAAATTCTATTTCTGTCAATAGAATGAACACGAAAACTTGCAAGTCTCATGACACTCACGAAGCGTTGAAAAGAAACCAAATGTTTATTTGTGGAAATTATATTTGAATACCTGAGCATTTTTCTCGCTTTCGAAAATAGTGCTGTGAGTAATAATGTTGAGTAAAAATGAAATTCTCGCAATTTGAATTTATGAGCTAATAAAATGGATAATATGCTACACACCCACCCACACACAGTTGGCATACGGCGGCAAGGCAAGCTAAATATACGCTTGTAAGAAGATGTACGTACATATATGTACATCTGTAATAGTGTGTGTGTTCAGTCATAAATATGTCATAGGGTGCGCACAAGGCTTTTACAATTAGCGCCTATAGCCACTTTAGAAAATTTTTAAATAATCTTACATTGATCACAGCTTTCCTGATCGAACTATTACGACGGCTAATAGTATGGCAGTTAAAGCAATAAATAAAGCAGTCTAAATGTGCGGCAACTATTTCTGTCTGTCAAAGGTGAGCGGTTAAACTGGAATTTCTGCCGAGCCAACTTTGTTAATGCGACGCAGTTGAAATTGTAGCCCCGCTCATACATAAATTAGAGATCAGGCGCGCGTTTGTCTGATGTACATAATTGAAAGAATTCTGATTAGAGATGTAAATATTATAGTCCGGTTCAAGTAATAAACTTAAAGACATATATTGAGTTATAAATAAATTTACTAACGGCTTACTTATCCCGGTTTGCATCGATCAGTTTGTATGGCAGCTACATAAATGATATAGTATCCCGATCTGAACAATTTATTCACATATGACAGTGTGGCCTCGGATAATAAGCTACGTCGAATTTCCGGAAGATATCTCGTAAATTAAGAAAGTTTTCCATACAACGGCTTGATTTTGATCGTTCAGTTTGTATGGCAGGTATAAGCTATAGTGGTCCAATCGGAATAATTTCTACGGAGATTGTACCTTTTTCTTTAGGCAATAATCCGTGTAAAATTTCATGAAGATATCTCGCAAAATAAAAAAGTTTTCCATGTAAGAACTTAAATTTGAACGTTCAGTTTGTATGACAGCTATATGCTATAGTAGTCCGATTTAAAAGATTTCTTCACAGATTATACAGTTGCCTTGAAAATTAAGACATACCAAATTTTATGAAGATATCTTGTCAAATAAGAAAACTTTTCCATACATAAACTTGAATTTGAACGTGCGGTTTGTATGGCAGCTTAACGCTTTAGTGGTACGATATCGTTGGTTCCGACAAATAAGCATTTATTTTGGTAGAGAAAGACGTGTGCAAAGTTTCAGATCGATATCTCCAAAAGTGAAGGACCAACTCGCATATATGGCTACAACGACTCAGCTCGTCACGCTCGAAAAATTACTAATTCTACCGCACGTAGCTCTACGCGCTCTTCTATTTTGTCACAAACTAGTTCATTGGCAACAAAAATATCATAATGAACTATAAATATACCACATTACAAATAACCTGTATATATGGCACAGGTGAAATATTTACAGCATAATTTTCAATAAAAAAAATCTCATGCGATTTTACATAAATTCCAATTGTGACATAAAACAAGCCGCGCAACGCACAAAAAACAGCAACAACCGGATGGTTGTCAGAAAAAAATATCATAACTTCAAACAGCGAGCGATATAGGCCAACAACAATGCAAAGACTCGAAGGTTTTGTTGAAGAACTGCTAATGAGCGGCACAAGCATTAGAACTATAACGCAAATCACAACGCGATCGAAACACAAGCCAACGAAAAATGACATTAAAAGAAGAGCAGTGGCGGTCAGATAAAGCAGGTTAAAAGAAAACAGCAAAAAAATTAGGAATAAATATAAAAACAAAAAAAAATATTAAAAATAAATTAAAAAAATATTAAAAAAAAATTAAAAATATTTAAAAAACCTACTAAAAAATATAATATAAAAATAAAAAAATTGAAAAAAATATTTAAAAAACCTACTAAAACAATAATAATAATATAAAAATAAAAAAAAAAAATAATAAAAATAAAATAAAAAATAAAAAAAAATAAAAAAATAAAAATAAAAAAAAAAAAATATTAAAAGTATATAAACAAATTTTAAAAATTGTAAAACAAAACATAAAAAAATTTAAACAAAAACATAAAAAACGTAAAAAAAAATAGCTAAAGAACTTGAAACATAAAAGAATTGCAAAAAAAATAAAAACAAAAAAACAGAAGAATAAAAGAGTAAAAATAAATAAATAAAAACCTACAAAAAAAAAGTCAAAAACAAAAAAAATCGAAGTTGAAAACATAAAAAAATTTACAAAACAACGCGACAGCATAAAAAAGTTTAAAAAAATATGCTCGAACACATGAAAGAATAATGAATTTCCAAATTTCTTGTTTTCAACGTTTGCAGTACAACTATTTAAGTTTGAGCGTTGTCATGTCACTGAACGACACGGCAAGATCTGAAATGATCGCGACGCTTGATCGCGCATAGTGATATTACTCACTCGTTATATACCGACACAGATGAATTTTAGAAATAACAATGTGAATAATACCATTTGTTGAATTGTATTGTTTTGTTTCGGTTATGTGCCATTATTGATGGACAGCTAATTTTTTATTGGGTCTAACCGAGAAGTTAGATAAATTTGGTAATTTTTCAGTTGCCATGAATTTCTCGCGAAATGCATAAATCTACGGCAAGCAATTAATAAAGCACACTGCAGTAAGCAATGCGCTGGAAGTTCGCAATTTTTTCGGCCTTTTTTTGCTGCACATTTTATTTTATTTTTTTAAATCATTTGTATGCCATTTTGTGCTCTTTAGCACTGCTGCGTATCGCTTAATTCGATCTAAATATTTTTAAGCTGCTTTTTTATAGTTTCATCGGATGAGCTTCTTAGCGAACAAACAAAAAGCAAGTTTTATAGAATTAGCCAAGTCGTTAAAAACTGAGGCAATCGGCTATTATGTGTATGTATATGTATAGCAGAATCGCAGAAACACACGTTTGCGTGAGCGTTTCAGATTTATATAATATTATTTATATATGTACATATTTCGGTGCATAAATTTAAATTAGCAAATCATTAGAGTTAACTTAATTCGACAGGTTTGAGAGCTAAACATTTCGATTTCAGAATAACTATTAAAAATTAGCATTAAAAGGTAAAACTTACGGTTGAAAAGTCGAGAAAAAACTTGAGTAGTTTTGTAGATCTTTTAAATGTTTGGTTATTTCTAGTGTCTTAAATACAAAGAAAAAAATAAAAAGTAAATAATTAAAGTAAAAAAATATCTTTTTAAGGGGTTATTTGAAATAAAACTAAGTTACATGAAAATATAACCAAAAAAAATTAATTTCGTGACGATATTTCATCAAGCAAAAAAGTTTTTCCTAGAAGGACCTGAGCTTGGTCAGTCAATTTGTACGACAGCTATATGCTATAGTAGTTCAATCTGAAGCATTTCTTCAGAGATTGTATTGTTGCCTTGGATGATAATATGTAGCAAATTTTATGCAGATACCTTAACAAATAAAAGAGTTTTCAATACAAGGACTTGAGTTTGACCGCTCAGTTTATATGACAGCTATAAGCTATAGTGGTCCGATATAAAAAAATTTTTTTTATATATTATAGCTTTGCTCTAGAAATTAATATGTACCAAATTTCGTGACGATATCTCATCAAACAAAAAGTCCTTTCATAGAAGAACTTGAGCTTGGTCAGTCAGTTTATATGACAGCTATATGCTATAGTCGGCCGATTTGCACAATTTCTTCGGAGATTGTATAATAACCTTAGGCAATAGTCCATGCGAAATTCCTTGATAATACCTCGTGAAATAAAAAAGTTTTTCATACAAGTGTGTGAGTTTTGTAGGTTAATTTATATGGCAGCCATATGCAATGGTAGTCCGATATAAAAAATTTATTCATATATTACAGCTTTGCGCTAGAAATTCAACTGCATCAAATTTCTTCGAAATATTTCGTCAAACAAAAAAGTTTTTCATACAAGAACTAGAGCTTGGTCGATCAGTTTATATGGCAGCTATAACCTATAGCGATCCAATATCGGCGATTTTGATATATATAACAGCGTTTTGCTTAAAAAACGACGTGTGCAAAATTTCAGCTCGATATCTCAAAAACTTAGGGACCAGCTCGCCTATAAACAAACAGCGCCTGTTCGTGGTAGAAGTTTGCCATAAAGTATTTGCCACCTAAACCATTTGGATTGCTTCCAATACGTTTATTTGTATTTATATGCAATTTAAGAAACTCTGCTAGTTAATGAACCATAAAATTTACCAAATATTTTAGAAACATTAATTGGCATTACTTTACATTTGACTTAATAGAGCAGCATCAAATTTTTAAACAAAAGTTGAGTAATTTTTCACAATTCCCCACACTTCAATGCCGGAGGAATGTATAAATGTTCATAATTATAAACATTGCCAGCAATGAAAAATAATTAGTAAACATGAATACTACTTTAGCAATAATTTTGCAATACTTTTTGTTTGATACTTTAAAACAATTATTTGCAGATATGAAATAAATTGTTGGCAAGGCATGAAAAGGTACCTAAAATGCCAAAATTCCACGTAAACAAATAACACAAACTACAGAAATAATGCGCGTACTTTACAGGGTAACCAAAAGGTGTGTTACCGTTAAACCGCTGCGGCAATCGAAGAGTCACGGTGACCAAAAAAATATCAAGTCTTGATACAAGATCACTTCTTGATACTAACGCAAATTTATTGATATAGTTAGTCACTTCTTAGAAGGAAGTTGCTCTCCCTCACTTTTAGGTAATTTACCTAATATACATGTTATAAGCACACAGCACATATAAATTTTGTGTGCAACAAATAAAGCAATAACTACATTCAAAATTATTGCTTGGCGTTGTGTTATTTCAATAACACATACTAAATAAATACAAAAACATTTAGTTATTTGGCAGCTCAGCGGATTTTTCAGGTAATTAGTGCGCTGCAGTTAATTAGTTTGGGCGAAAAATACCCACACGAGTCGAAAGTAATAAAAAGAAATATATATATTTTAGACATTTTGCGCGCAAAATAGTCATGAGTTTTTGAGTAATTTCAAATTTCGCTTACGGCTTAGGAATGGTTTATTCAAATGTCTGAGAGTTGTGTACATACATTGTCACCTACCTGCAAAGATAAAGCATAAAGAAAAAATGTGATTAGAGCGAGTTTTTTCAAAATACAATAAATATATAAAAAGTATAATGATTAAAGAAAGACAGTATATATAACGGTAATTTCTCTATAAAAAATGGTTTATCAATCTGTATATAACAAATAAAAAAGTTAACGAACCTATGATACTCTGCTCAGCCGTTTCCACGACATTCGGGTATAAGTAACCGGAACGGATCCGGATTTTTAACCGGTCAAGGAATGTCAGTCCGGCAACATTTCTCGAATGCTTTCTGCCACTACAAACACAACAACAACTATTCTCAAATATAAAATATTCCATACAAGCACTTGATGCCGAACAGCTGCTTCAGGAGAAAAATGCTTGTGCGAAATTTCAGCTCTCTGACGTTTTCAGTTTGGGCATTACAAACATCGTGGCAAACTCAACATACCCTCTTCGGGGTACAAAAACAGTGTGAATAAATAAAAAATATACTTTTGTTTATATACACAAATCAAAGAGCGAATTAACCAACAACCAATGCGCGCCGTTTGAGCACTCAAGTAGAAAAATCCCAATTAAATTCACTTATATTTATAATTAATACATAAACAATAGATATTTTTCTGCACAAACTCACACCCACACGCGCCACATAGTATAAAATAAAAAACAAACAAATCAATGTAACAATTAAACATGGCGAAAGGTGCATGCACAGTGCCACTAAGTAAACAAAATCCGATTGAAATGCCAGCCAGACGCATTAAATCTGTAACTGAAGGCAGGTAAACAAAAAACAAATAAAAAAACGATGGCATGGCTGCCAGCAAACATTAAAAGTTACCGGTATACGCCGCAGATTACATATCAAACGAAATTTAATATGTAAAAATGCGAATTGAAATAAAAACTCGAAAGTGTCAGTAAAAAAATAAAATAAAATAAAAAAAATAAAAATTCTGGACAACAAATTATATTGCGACACTCAGGGGGTTAAGCCATCGCGTGTAATGCAAAAAAGTGATTGAAGTATTTTTTTTCTTTTTGTAACGTGTGAAATGCTGCAATATATCAAAATAAATAAATGGAAGGGACTAACAGAATAAATTAACAAAAAAAAATTCAGGTAAATAACGACGTTTTTTAACCCGAAAACTGAGTAAGCACGCTGACTGGCCGATTAAGTGAGAAAAAAGTTAATGAATAGCTACTCTAAAGTGCAGAAGTACAGGCAAGGCAGAACTGTAACCCTTTAAACAAAACGAACGCACCAGTTAGTTAGGCAGCAGATAATAAAAATATACTAAAAAAAAAGGTTAAAAGGTGCAACACGTTCAAAAGTACTTTGCAGATATTGAATTAAATTTCAATTAAATACGCCAACTTGCTGGTACAGGGTGTCAGAAAATTAACGCAAGTTTTAAATTTGCCTCCATTTAAATTAATCTGCATAGTTGACGAAGTTAAAACACTAAACCGATCATACTTCGAAGGAAAATTTCGAACTCTTACTGATAAGCTTTTATTATATTTGAATTAGATGAATGAATACACGTTTTACGATCGCATAGCGCTCCATTTCTGCTAAGCCTAAACTGTTAGCTGTTGATTTGTCGATTTTTTTTCATGTTTGTCAACACTTTACTCAATAAAAGGCGGCAAATTTAAAAATTGCGTGTTAATTTTGTGACACCCTGTATTTAATTCCAATATTGCGTTAGTTTTTGGGACACCCTTTATATATATAGAGAGAAAAAATACAATATCTATGTAAATATTACGTATATTTCATAACAAATGCGAATGGCTGAATGTGCTGAGGGGTGCAACAGTGCGTATACGCAATATTTGGAAAACAATCGGATGATAAAATGTGTTAGCAGCAGCAGTAACTTGAAAGATATATCGTCACCTAAAACTCAAAATAACGTAACATCACTTTTCATACGATTACAGGCCTAGGAAAAATTATATAATAGAAACCACTAATAGAAACAAAATTTTACTTTTGGTTATAGAATGGTTATATATTGGTTATAAAATGATTATAAATGGGTTATACCTGACAGCGGAAGTTGAAAATTGTATGCTACTAATATGTTAATAAGATGTAGTGAATCAGGAGCAATAAAAAACTCAATTTCGATTTTTTTGAAGATATGTTATTTAGGTTTTAGGTGACGATATATCTTACAGGAAATATATTTATATCCTGTGTGCGTTTGTATGTCACTAAACTCTTCTTAAACGACTGCACCGATTTTGATGAAATTTTTTGTGTGTGCTAAAGGAGATTCGAAGATGGTTTAGATTCACAATTTGGTCCAATATTGGCACATGTGTATTGTCACCAAGCGGGAATATTTTGAGTTTGTCAACTTAGATTTTGAAGAATAAATTAAGAATTTTAAAGTCATGAAATTTTAAATCTTACTATTTTATGCCTTTAGTAGTACACCTGCGGTCCCAATATTCTCTTGCGCGAAAGACTTGTCGATTTATCAGCACGTTCCTCTAAGACATTTTAATGACACCACCAAAAGATGGCATAAAAATGTGTATGCTCATCAGAAACATACACTCCATCAACAAATTGAAAGTAATATTGAAGCCATGGCCCCACACATACAAGCTTCCTGCGCCGTGTGTCGTAAAAGCGTAATACCACTTCCTCTGCCCATGTGCACGCGCAGGCATTATGCTGATACGTGAGAAGCTGGCGTGTGACATGGGTCGCTGTTTCCGAGTTACAGTATTCGCCATACAAAACGCATACACACACATGCATATATTCATATATGTATGTAGGCGTATACATAAATATAAATATGTGTAGTTGTGCGCGTTTGGCGTCCTGTTTGTAATGTGAAAATTTTACGTGTGTGTTGATATAAAAAATTTAAAACCCTTTTACGCATTCTCGAGCACGCACTGCACATGATGCTTTCGAGTGTTCGCGCTTCATACGCGCACTTGAAAACCGACAACGGAGTCGGGCATATACATATGTATACCTTTATATGCTTATATAATTACTGGTATATGAATACGTATGAAGGTATTTATGAAAAAATGTATTGTGAACAGTGGGGAGTAGGAAATGAAAGCTAATATAAGGGGAGACTGGGCTTTTTAACATTTTTTCCAATTTTTTTATTGAATGCATAATATCTCCTGATGCGGTCTAGTGCTCGTTTCTGGGTTCCAGCCGAACCCTTCACACCGCCAGAAATCGAGGAGATGTTGCGTTATTGCAATCCATCTCTTCCCAACCAAGACTGGAGCATAATTAGGCTGCAGAGAACTTTTTTGCTCCCCGCAGGAGCCATAAGCTATGGCTTCGAGAGGGTAGTCCTCACGATATTCCCGACGCAAGCCAAGATGGATAAACCGCTGCCGCTAATGGGTTCGGAGGAGCAGAGTGAGTTGACTAAAGTGGAGTTGATGGATGCATCTTCAGTCTCGAGCGCTTATTCGCAGAGGAACGGAAATGACGATGATGCGGAACTCGCACTGCTAGAGAATGGCTTCGAGCGGGTGGACCTCAGAATACCCCCGACACAAGCAAGGGCGAATAAACCGCTGCCTCCAGTGGGTTAGGAGGGGCAGAATGAGTTGACTAAAATGGATTGGTGGATCCATCTTCAGTCTCGAACGCTTTTTCGAAACGGATCGGGACGGAAATGACAGTGATGCGAAACTCGTACTGCTAGAGAAGAGTTTGGATGGTGAAGATCTTTCAAATTCATATCCAGCACGCAAAGGCGACCTCCGCCGATCTCTTGCTTCGTCTATGAAGAGACGAAGCCAACATTGTCCTTATCCAAGAGCCGTGGCATCTCTGAATTAAGGACACAAAGTCACAAGCTTCTGGAGGCAAGTAATACGTGTAGAACCAAAGCTTGCTTGTTGGCTACCAACGAACTTAATGTTTTTATTTTACACAATTTCAGTCAGTGCTAGGCTGAAAGACAGTGCCGAAAATTTTTGGCTTGTATTTGCCGCATAACGACGAGGTGGACCCAGCTCCGGACCAACTGAGGAGTGCTATGACAGTGGCAAAGCGGAGGAGAACTCTAGCGGAAGCAAAGCGAAGAACCGGAGTAATAATAGGTTTGGATCTCAATTTTAGGCACACCAACTGGAGAAGCTCGACACAAATGCACGAGTTGATTCAGTTTCAGATTTTATATGTAGTGAGAACATTGCTATTTGTAATATAGGGAAACTTTCTCACTTTTGTGACTGCTAGCAGAGTGGCATGACTTGACATTACGCTAACTTCTAGAACTATCACCAGAGAATCGCTTCCATGAGCTAGGAATGAAGAGTTCTAGCCCATCATTCATTTTCTAATCACAGGTACCTTAGTTTCAGCTACAGAACGAACTACAGAAGCAGATAATAGAAATATCAATTGAGACCAATACGATGCAGGAAGCTACGATCAGCTCATCCAACCACGCCTGACATGGACTCGATGCTATCTGCGGCTGCTCACCGAGATTTTTGGGCTCTGTGTGTAGAACTACTCACGAAAAAAGAAATTTACTTAGGAAGTTTTATGAGTTTTCTCAGATTGTGCAAAAAAAATCAACACGAAAAAACTACTGATAGTCAGACTCATCACTCTAAATGCAAAAAAGTTACTGCATTTAACATCCTGACGACTTTATGGATATTTTTCACTTTACATACCCATCCATATATGGATGAAATGCAACTTTTCAGCTGCTATGAAATATTACGGCAACCACTTGACCTGCAAAGGTGTCAAAGGCCGTAAGTTGCATAAATTTTTTACATATTTGTTGCATGAATGGTTTGACACAATTTCTAGACACATGTTGATAGGCAAGTGTTGATTTTGTATGCACTTAAATGCACTTGGTGCAGAATTTCCATATAATATTGTGACTATAATGAAGTTTCTTCGCCTCAAAAACCATGGCTGTTGGCAATCCGAGGTAGAAAATTGTATAGAAGTGAAGCAGTCAACTGTAAATATAAGCTGATGAAGTTGCTACCGAATATGTATACTTTAGTATTTTTTTTTGTAAAATAAATGCCTAAAAGCATTACAAAATTTACATAAAATAATTAAAGTGCAAAATGCGCTCAGCTGACTCACATATGTACTAGGGTTGCCTAGCGCATTTTCAGCTTATGTGATATTTTTGTGATATACAAATGCAAATTTTTTACATATTTTCGACTGCAATTCTGTCGCTAAAATTAATTTTTATCATTTTCATATTTTTTGTTTGTGTTGTTGTTTTTTTGTTGGTCACAAATTCGGCATACACGTTGACAGGCGGTGGCCACAAACCATCAGATGTGGTAATTTCACACGGTCGCTGTAATCAGAAAAGAACCACACACGCAGGCACACACATATACTCACACACACATACACTCACACTTGCCCACACGCTATCTTCGTAAAACCGCAACAAATGCCAGATACAATGTTGTAAATCGGCGCGCGTTGCACTACATAAGCGCCGGAATGCGTGCAAAAGCTACAACAACAACAATGACGAAAATTACCAACCCACAGCATACACACACATAACAGTCCACCATTTTCGAGCTATTGTTGGGGCACCATTTTCCTTTCGTTACAGCGATGACCTCCAACCACAGCGCACACACACACGCATGACACAACGAAAAGCAAAAACAAAAAAAAAAGCATTGGTGAAAAGCATAATAAAAATGTAGCAGAACGCTGGGCAATGAAGTTTTCATTGATGTTGCTGACAGCCCGAAAATACGCACACACTCACACATGCACACATACGTACATGCATATAGTATGCAGATGATGTACACTGACAACTGACAAATATTCAAAAGAATGGCTCTAAGGGTCCTTCGGTGCGCCGCCTAACGGGTGGCCTTTCAATAGTCAAAGGCCAAAAATATCCATATGCATGCAGTGCCACGAGCTTTTGTTTACTGGACTCTATGATTTATTAATCTGCGTGTGCATAAATTCTTTATTGTTCAGAACGAGCGCAGCGCAGAAATAAAATAGCTGCAAAAAATGTTACAAAGGCGATAAAATTGATGTCCTTTTCACTGCTTGCCGCATTGACGGAATTCCAGCGCGCTTTCGGTGGCACACAAACACAAACCCACACACATATATACATACATGCATACATACATACGTGTATGTATGGAACTGCAGAAATCCCATTTTGATTTTTCTTTGGCCTTATTTGCCCTGTTGCTGTTGCCGCCTTTCACACTGCAGTGCTAATGTGTGGCCACGGCATGTGGCATTTGGAGCTGCGCACACTAAAAGCCGGCTCAGCAAGAGCGGCAAATATTTGTGGATGTGCCACTTTCATCAATGCGTGATGTAGTTGAAAATGTATATAAAAATGTATGTTATATAAGTATGTCTGTATGTAGCGTAATTAGCGTTGGACAGTGGGTTAAAGCACAGTGGCGGGTTTTCACGCCTTTTCCACTGCATTGATCTGCTTTGCTTTCGATCGTTATGAGTAAGCCGCTGTAGCGAATGCTTCACTAATTAGAGCAGTTATTGTTGTTGGCGCGATGGCGACACACAAATGTGGCAATATGTAATAAGCGTTTCGAAATGCAATGGTTCACAGTGATGCGCTGAAACGTTTGCGACAAATGTTTTGTCACAAGGAAAATGTGGATTTTTATGGCAGCGCGATTGTATATAATAATGTGTGGCGCGATTTGTCGCATGATGCCACGCCTGATTAGCGCATTACTTACATATTAAGAAGATCACGTAAATATTAAGTGTAACAACAGCCATTCTATAAATTAAGCCTTAAGCCAGCGGCATGAAGGTTTCATATACTACATGTGTTGGATTGGTCAGCTGTATGGCAGCCATATGCTATAGTAGTCCGATCCGAAAAATTTCTAAGGAGAAAGTAGTGTTGCCTTGGATGATTATCTGTACCAAATTTCATAAAGATATCTTGTCAAAAACAAAAGTTTTTCATATAAGAATTTAATTTAGATCGTTCAGTTTGTATAGCAGCTATAAGCTATAGTAGTTCGATCTGAACAAATTCTTCTGAGATTGTAGCACTACCTTGGAAAATAAGCCATGCCAAATTTCGTGAAGATATCTTGTCAAATACAAAAAATTTTCATACAGAAACTTGATTTTGATCGAACAGTTTCTATGGTGGCTATATGCTATAGTAGCTCGATCTGAACAATTTCTTCGGAGATTGTATCGTTACGTTGGATAATAATCTACGTAAAATTTTGTGAAGATATCTCTTCAACTACAAAAGTTTTTCATATAAGAACTTGATCTTGATTGGGCAGTTCGTATGGAAGTTATATGCTATAGTAGTTCGATCTGAACAATTTCTTCGTGGATTATAGAGATGCTTTGTATAATAATCTGTACAATATTTCGTCAAGATATCTCGTCAAATACAAAAGTTTTCCATACATGAACTTGATTCTGATCGTTCAGTTTATATGGCAGCTATAAGCTATGGTAGCTCGATCTGAACAATTTCTTTGGAGTTAGTAGGTTTACTCTGAATAATAATCCATGCCAAACTTCATAAAGATATCTCTTCAATTACAAAAGTTTTCCATATAAGAACTTGATTTTGATCGAACAGTCTCTATGGTGGCTATATGCTGTAGTAGTTCGATCTGAACAAATTCTTCAGAGCTTGTAGCACTACCTTGGAAAATAAGCCATGCCAAATTTCGTGAATATATCTTGTCAAATACAAACGTTTTCCATACAAGAACTTGATTTTGATTGTACAGCTTGTTTGGCAGCTATAAGCTATAGTAGTTCGATCTGAACAATTTCTTCGTGGATTATAGAGATGCTTTGTATAATAATCTGTACAAAATTTCGTCAAGATATCTCGTCAAATATAAAAGTTTTCCATACAAGAACTTGATTTTGATTGTACAGCTTGTATGGCAGCTATAGTAAGCTATAGTAGTCCGATCTGAGCAAATTGTTCGGCAATTGTAATACCTTATCGATTATAGACATCTTTTAAAATACAAAAGTTTTCCATATAAGAACTTGCTGCAAAATTTCAATTCGATATCTCAAAAACTGTGGCTCTGGCTCGGGCATCGATGAAGCGGGTTTGATCGGTGCAGCATGTAAATAATTATCGACAGCTTCAAGCCGTGCCATTTTTAACTTTCATATAAAATCTGCTTACCATTCATTAGCCACGCCCACTTTGTTAAATAACACGGTGATTGGATTTTCTTAATGACTTCGAAGCCAACCCAAACTTTCTATTAAGGAATTTTTCGTCAAGTAAGCAGCTAATTAACTTTTACTATATTTTTGAAAATTATTCGCTTTGTGAAAATAACACTGCAGGACGTTGAGTTTAGGATTTTTTAAGAGAAAGTTTTGGTTAGTTGCAAGTGTTGAAAGATTTATATTTAATATTAGCTGTAAAGATTAGAAAGCTGCTTACATGCACAGTTTAAAGATACCACGAAATTAATATAAAAAAAAATTTAAAGTCCACTAATTACACTTCGACTGCCATATAACATACACATTCAAGTCGTACCACTAAAAAAGTACCCAAAAGTACACACAAACACCGAGGTGCCGCATAGTAGCGCCACACATTAGATATTCCACATGCATAATGCATAAAGTCAATGTAATCCGTGAAGATTGCTGCCACTCATTGGGCACAATTTGTAGTTATTTAACCTTAGAAAAGTTTCAACACTCAATATTCATGCTAACAGCATATTTCAAATGTAAACTGAGGCAAAGACCCTGAGCGAGCGGCAAATGCTCGTTCATGCAAAATTTACAAACAGCACTTTCACGGGTAATGAAGTCCCATACAAAATTGCTTCCTTGTAAGCTTGTCAGCCAGCTTGTGGGTAACATGCTGACACGCCTGCAACAACTACCGCACAAATGAAACACACACACTCTCACATACATATGTACATTTGGTTGAATAGAGCATACAATGCTGCCGCCCGCTAACCGAAACCGAAACCGTAAATGATATCGGGAATTACAAGCGCATAAATTTTACAAGCCGGAAAATATGGAAAAATGATGCTAAAGCATAAGAGGCAGGCAGGCAAGCAAGTGAGTAGCGACCACATTTTTGGGCGGCTAGTGACAAAAGGTCGTGTTTGCAAGGATGCAGGAACTACCCGCAGTACAACGAGTAGCTGTAGGATAAAAGATGTTAAGAGACTGCCACAGCGCCTTTGCCTGAACGTGGCATGCGGCGAAGCATTTAAATTTTCGTTAAACAACGTTGCCGCGCGCACATGCCCCCGCACATTTTGGTCTTATTTTAGTAGTGGTGGGCGTGCTTGTAATTTTTGAGGCGCTTGCTGGCAGCAAACAAAGGCGCCACATGCGAGGCGGTGCACAAAGCAAAAGCGCTGAAGATAATGTTATTGGTGGGTTTGGTGTGGTGGGCGGTCAAACAAGACGCTGACGGTACGGTGATGACGATTGAGCGGCGCTTCGAACTGTAGTTGAGTTGTGCTGTAACTCTCGGCTCGGTTGAAATAGTTGCGGCGCTGGCCTATGTTCAATTATATTACTAAATAATCACACTGATGGATGGAGAGGCGAAGTTTTGTGTTCACGGCACAGACGGACACACGCAGGTATAAGAAGATGGATTGAAAGAGCAAATAGATTTTAAAAATAAAAATATATAACTTCTTTACACTTTTAGAATTTTGAATCAAAAAATGGAAAGTTAGAAACATAAAAATCTTAAAATAACAATTCAAAAGTTACCAGCCTGACACATAGATGGCGCTAGTAGAAATATTGGGTAGTCGAAAAAGTCATTTCGTATTTTGTCAATAGATGTGGTTGCAGTCTTATATCTCCAGTCCACCAGCAAAGACGATGAAAGAGCACTGGAGACGGTGAACACAGTGGACGCCCAAAACAGGTTGTTAACGACGAAAACAGGAAAAAAGTCCACAAAGTAATTTTGTATGACCGTAAAGTGAAGTTGTAAGAGATAGCAGGCACGTTAAAGGTATTAACTGAACGTGTGATTCATATCATGCACGAATATTTGGGTGTGAGAAAGTGGGTGCCGCGCGAGCTCACTCTTGACCAAAAACAGCGACAAGTTGATGTTTATGAGCAGTGTTTGGAGATGTTAAGGAGCAAAAAATCCGACTTTTGTGTCAACAAGTGATAAGAGATGAGGCATGGCTCCGACATTTCACTCCGAAGTGCCTCGAAAGTCCCGAGTGGTGAACACACACGATGAACCCGCTCCAAAGCAGGGAAAAACGCAACAGTCGGCTGGCAAGGTTATGGCGTCTGTATTTCGGGTTTTGTATGGAATAATTTTTATTGACTACCTTAAAGGAAGGAAAGACCATCAACAGCGATTATTACATAGCGACCGTTTGAAGGACAAATCGAAGAAAGGCGGAAGGAAAAGAAAGTGCTGTTTCGCCAAGACAATGCAAAGAGCCAAAAGACACTGAAAGCGTTGGCAAAAATCCATGAATTGGGCTTCGAATAGCATCCACATGCAACGTATTTTTCAGTTCTGGCCACCAGCGACTATTTCCTGTTCTCAGATCTTCTACGAATGCTCGCTGGGCAGAAATGTTTGTCGAATAAAGAGGTGAACGCCGAAACTTTAGCTTATTTCGAAGCAAAGGACAAATCGTACTACCAAAATGGTATCAAAAAGTTGGACGGTCGCTATAATCAGTGTATCGTCCTTCAAGGGAACTATGTTGAACAAAAACGAATTTTGCCGAAAAAATGTTTTTACTATGGTAGGCCGAAGCTGTTACATACGAATCCGAGACTCTTTGCCTCTCAAATTAATGCACAAAATTAAGAATTCATATACACAAACCCATATTTCACTGCCATCACTCATTACTCATCAAACCCTCCCTCAACGTGCGTAAAAAACAATGCCTGACAGACCCTTACGCAACGGTATATTTTGCCAAACCCGCATAAGCATTTCTAATGTCAATTTAATTTCTTGTGTCAACAACATTATGCCACTCCACTCCTTTCATGTCACCCTGTGTCAAGTCCACTGCACTGCACATGACACACAACACACACAAATATATATTTATATGTATGCATAACTGTAAAGATGTGCTTAACAAACCACTTGATGGGGAATCCCGCTAAATCAATCCCTTCGCTTAATTATTTACATATGCGCACACTTTTCTCCCGTAAGCGATCAGGGATGAGCGTGTGTATGTGTGTGTGAAAAATGCATAGAAGCGTGAGCGCTACTCTTCAGGGAGCATAGCAAGGAAAGTAATCACGTGCGACTGGCAACACGTGTCAAACACGCATAACCAAGTGACAGGCAGAGGGGAGTGTTGAGGGCGCACAGCGATGCGGCGTTAACAGCGTGACAGCGGTGCGGTGCATGATAAGAAGTGTAAAAATGGAAAAGAAGGAAAAAGGAGAACAGAAACTGAAAGGGTTTAGCGCGACTGACTGGCAGCAGATTAGTGGAACTAATTGAATGCGAGTTATTTGCACAGCACAAATAAAAACTATCAAAGGAAATAGAGGCGGCGCATAGTGGTAGGAAGTGGGAGTGGCAGTTGAAGAAGAGTTGTCAAATGCAGAACTGATATGCTTAGTCACAACCTAGATAGAACTGTGAGGCCATAAAATAGCTTTAAAAAAATATATCAGAATTCTCTTTAAGTGCTGCAAGCAACTTTGTGGCAAAAATATGCATTTGGTAAGCAACGATTTAACCCTTCTAAGAAGCGTGTTTGTGACATCTACTGATAACACTAGAATTTTATGAGCGCAAAATATCGAAAAAAGCTCAGGGGTTCGAAACATAGATATGTATATTGAACAAGAGAAATATAAATAAATATCAAATTTCAAACTACCCAACACCGCGACTAGCTGTTTGCTGTGACGCCCTCTCTCATGGAAAAACCACAACGGCAACGATGACTGCTGCATTTGCTGTTGCTGATATATGCAGCAGATAAGCTGTGGTTTTTGCAAAGCCCGAAAAAAATTAAATAAAGAAAGCAGGAAACTGTCAGCTCGCAAACAGTGACAGCCAAGTGAAGCGCTGTTCGTGCAAAGGATAGCAAAGGCGCTAACAAGCCGAGCAGCAGCTGCGTATGACCATCACAAGCACTAACGCCTGTCTATGCTTGAGAAATTGATAAACTATCTAGCGGTTGACTTGCAAGATTAGCAGCTGCAACAAGCCAAAGGCAGCTGGTGAGCAGTGACGGCACTGAGCCGTGGATAACATGTGCGTAATTTCAATTTTCAAACACTCTATTGATACGCTTTCCTGCCTGTCAGCAGTGTGTACTCTCTAGCACTCGCCCACAAATGCGCCCACATTTCAAGCCAATTCTGTTGTGTAGCTGGGAGCTTATCGCTACAATTTCAGCAATCACGTTATGTATAGCACCGCCCATCCTGGCTTTGTCTGATATGTTTGTTTTAGCATTTCCAGGCAGTGTTTGGCTGTTGAGGTTTGTTGTTGTCAACGATACACAATATTTTTTGCGGTTGGCTGTATTTGCTTTCCACATAACAGCCGCACATACATACATATGTACATATGCAAGTAGATACAGAGTATAATAAATCACATAATAATTATGCAGCATCCGCTTACTGATGAATAGAAAAATGTCACATGTTGAGTTCCTCAATAAATTGAATGAAAATCAAGAAAGTGCCGTTAACTGCGGATGCGCCGAGACTATGATGGAATGCTATTCTGATATCTTTCTTTTAGCATAACAGGCTTGTTAGAGTTCATTATCTTCATTTTGATGGATCAAGTTCTATGATAGCTATATGTTATAGCTTTTCAAACTGAACAATTTGCACGGATATTGTAGCATTATCTTAGACCATCGTTCGTGCCAAATTTGGTTAAGTTAACTTGTCAAATAAAAAAGTTTTCCATACAAGCACTTGATTCCGAACAACCAGTTTGTATGGCAGCTATATGCAATAGTGGTCCGATCGGAACAATATCTTTGGAGATTTTGGCGTTGCTAGAAACAATAAAATATGCAAAATTTTGTGAAGATAGATTATCAAATAAAAAAGTTTTCCATACACAAACTTAATGTTGTTCGGTCAGTTTGTATGACAGCTATAGGCTTTAGCCGACCGATCTCTACATTATATTCAGAGATTATAGTTTTGCCTTGGATATTAATCTGTATCGATTTTCATGAAGATACTTTGCCAGATAAAAAAATTTTCCATACAAAGACTTAATTTTGATGGGTCGGTTTATATGGCAGCTATATGCTATAGTGGTCCGATCTAAACAATTTGTTCGGAGATTGTAGCAATGCTTCAGACAATAATCTATGCCAACCTTCATGATGATATCTTATCAATTAAAAAAGTTTTCCATACACGAACTAGATTTTGTTCGGTCAGTTTGTTTGACAGTCATATGCTAAAGCAGACCGATCTCAACAAAATATTCAGAGATTGTAACGTTGTCTTCGATAATAATCTCTAACAAATCTGATGAAGATACTTTATCAAATAAACAAGTTTTTCATACAAAAACTTGCTTCGGATTGGTCAGTTTGTATGGCAGCTATATGCTATAGTGGTTCGATTTCGGCGATTCCGACAAATTAGCAGCTTCTTGGAGAAAAAATGGCATATGTCAATTTTCAGATCGATATCTCAAAAACTAAGGGACAAGTTCGCATTTATGTGGTTAAATCGGCTCAGCTCATCCAAGCTCTAGTTCAAGACGCGCTAACTGCAATTAAAGATTACTCAACGCTTGAGATTTCTTATATTTCGTATAGGTTATAAGCCAGCGAATTAGTTGCCACTATGTATATTGGTTGCTAGTTTTCAAGTTTGTGGCACAAGCGCTTTGCAACCGTGAAAAATAGTATATCGATCTGATAGCAACAATATTGGTATTCATCTGTTGGATAGATAATCCAACAGTTGTGCACAAGTTCTTATCCCCTTAAGTATGCCTTTCAGCAATGTCCAACATATGCGACATGTTGCAATCTATTTAATGATGTTGCAGTTCCTGCCGCAGCACTTTATCTCAGCTGTCTTTGTTGCTACTATTGTGCCTGTCACTTTGGAGTGATACACACGCGCTCCCAGTTGAGGTTTTAATTTTACCCTTTAATGCAGCAAACTCTTGTGGTATTACAAAAACAAAATCGAAAAAGTCTATGTGGCAAGCAAAGAATTGTTTAGCAACTAAACCACAATGCGCAGTATGCCTGATTTGTGCCACCGCCACGCCACGCCTTGCCTCGACCATTTGCCTACTGCAAAATGCAATTTTATTGCTGTCAAGGGAATTTAACGCTTTCATGGTTATCCGAATTGACTAAGAACAATAGCGCACATATGCTTGTGGACCAAGCTAAGCTAGAGCTAGAGTGCTAGTGTGTTTGCGTCCAAGGCGGACGAGTCAGTGGGTAGTATGAGGCAGCGATTTTCAGCAGCATTTTACAACAAGAAAGCACAAAAGAGCCCGGCAATTTTTGTTTTTATATTTTTATTTTAACTTTATTTTTTATTTTCACTTTATTTTTTATTTATTTATTATTTTTGTGCTTTTTATGCTTTTTTCTAAGCCATTCTAACGCTGAAGTGTCAAGAAATTTACGCTCTTCCTTTCAGTGGCTTCTTTGTTTCGACATTTTTCATTTGTTTTCTTCCATTTTTTGCTTTCTGCAGCTGCATTTAACGTCTTTTGCTGTTTCATAGCGCTTTTGCTGCTTTCGTTCTAGTAATAAAACTTGAAAATTGATGGTTTTTAAGTGAATATTGACAGCGAGCGAAACGAAAACAGCGCGAAAAAGAAATGCCAAGCACAACAAAAACAAAAATGTAATACACTTAAATAAATATACAACAGCAAAATGTGCTACTAAAATATATGTTTTGTCCGCACTGCAACACGATTTGTCTTGGTGTTATGGTCAAGATGAATAAGCTGGCGACTTGGCGTTGAAGCATTGGGCAGACGCTCAACATTAAATTTAAGGTTTAAAAAATATATTAGTAGAATTGAAAGGAATAGAGCACTTTGTGTAATAAAAATGTTTGTAGTAATCTATACGAAAATATTAAAATGGCAGCAGAGAACTATAAAAAGCCACAAGTTTTCATACAAGAAATTGATTTTTAGCGATCTGTTTGTATGATAGCTATATGCTATAGTGGTTCGATCAAAACAATTTCTTCGGAGATTGTATTATTGCCTCAGGCAATAATTCTTGCCAAAGTTCATGGAGATATCTCATAAAGTAAAAAAGTTTTCCATACAAATGCTTGATTTTGTTCGATCTGTTTGTATGATAGCTATATGCTATAGTGGTTCGATCCGAACAAATTATTCAGAAACTGTAATGCTGCTATGGATATTCCTCTGTGCCAAATTTCAGGCAGATATCTCGTAAAATAAAACAGTTTTTCATAAAAATACTTGATTTTCAATTTATTTTTAAGTCCAACGTCGAGTTAACGATTCCAACAAAATTATTTCAAATGTTTATAACAACTGTAATATAAAACATGAGAATTGCAATTACCAAAAGTTATACTTTTACTGCCTAAAGTAAGGAAACTCGAAAACGCAAAAGAAAAACTTAGCAGTTAATGAGGCGATAGTTTGAAACTTTATGTTAAAAAAATTCATGAAAAATCATTTAACGGTTAAGAGTAAGCGTTACGCTTAATAAAACAATGGCTAACGAGCCGAGAATGTGCCTAAAATGTTTCAGTTATATTTTGTTCGTGCTTTGTTGAATTGCTTTTTTCACTTTGAACTTCTCCGTTTAATTTGGGTAAGGAACGCATTAAAATTATTTGTGTTGGAGTTCAAAAGCCCCTTATTTTTATTTTATTTTTATTGGTTTTATTTTTTGGTTCTCAATTTGTTTAATTTTTTTTCTTTGTATTTTTAAAATTTTATTTTATTTAAATTTTCTTTTATTTTTTAAGTTTTTAATTTTATTTTTTAATTTTTAAGTTTTTAATTTTATTTTATTTTTTTTTAGTTTTTCTTATTACATTATTTTTAAATAGATTTTTATTTTTTATTTTTAATTTTTTTTATTTTTTTATTTTTTTTTATTTTTTTTTTTTATTTTTTTAATTTTTTTATTTTTTTAATTTTTTTAATTAATTTTAAATTTTTATTTTATATTTTAAAATTTAAATTTTCTTTTTATTTTTTAATTATTTTAATTTTTTTAATTAATTTAAATTTTAATTATTTTAATTTTTTAAATTATTTAAATTTTAAATTATTTTAATTTTTTTCTATTTTTTATTTTTCTTTATTTATTTTGTTTTTTATTTTTTTTCAAATATTTTATGCAATTGTTTGCAGCCAAATTTAAACAAAAACACACAGCAACCGGAAGGAAGGCAATCACAAAATTTTGGCAAAATATTAGCAAATTCTTGTTATTATTATTATTAATGTGGGATGGCGCTCTCTTCCGAGGCATATTGGCAGGCAAGCGTTGCATTAGAGCTGCCTACAAGTAGCAATAAAAATTTATGTTAGTATGTATGTAGTGAATACCCCAAGTGCATGATAAATTTAAACGCATATGAAGGCAGGCAATGCAAGCTTTTGATGCCGAGCTAGCAAGTTGCAGCATATTTCATTGTTATATGCACTGGTGCATAGATAGACACTTCAATGTTGCCGCTATTCGAGAACAAATTTTACTAAATAAATGTGGCATGGCTGTCAAAGTGAATTACGGCGCCTGTGTAACATAATACCCGTTATAATGCGTACATATGTTTGCCGCTGTGGCTGAGGCAGCGGTGAGGGGCTAAATGCAGTAGGAAAAATTCCCACGACAAAAATTCTTGCATTGAAACGCTAGAATGACGGCGGCATCACATACACACACACATAGATATAGTATGTAAATAAGCTTATGAAAACATATAGTAAAATGTAATAAAAAATAATAATAAAAAAAAAACATATAAAACAACAACAAAAATAGTAGAAGCAGCAAGATAATAAAAAATCACGCAGACATTTCTGTAATGGCAAATAATCGTAAGGATGTAAATTCCAGGAACTGCGTATGTACGAGTGCGTGAGCTTGTTTGGAGTGAAGCAAAACTAGTGAAACGCTCTGGGTTGGCATGCTTTGGAGCTAAGAGATTTCCTGCAACATATGTAAAACGGATTTTAGTCATTGTTGGAAGACATAGTGCAGAAAAATATTCAGGATGTAAGCTGCTAAGTTGCTTGCTACGCAACAGTAGTAGCAGCAGCAGCGGCGTTGAGAGCAGCGCCAAAATGCATTAGTGTTGCTGAAGGCATTGGAGTTTAGTTCTGCGAATGTAGGGAACGAAAGACATGCTGGAATATATGTATGTATGTCTGTATCGTTTTCAATAATATAATTTGTTTCGCGCTCTTTGAGCAGATTATGTGATTGTATACTCGCATATGTTATATGACTTGCTCCTTTTTCCGAAGGACTAATAATAATACCATGAAGAAATTATTCAGGGTCTCAGAAGGAAACTAGTCTTTTAGTTTATGAGATATCGATGTGAAATTGTGCATAGTTCGTTTTCTCTGCAAGAAACTTCTCATTTTGGGAACTGATCATTATCGTATCACCATACTCCATAGCTGCCATACAAACTGACCGAACAAAATCTAGTCTTTGTATGGAAAACTTTTTTATTTGACGAGATATTTTGACAAAAGTTCACACAGAGTATTTTCCATGGCAAGACTCTGATCTCTAGGCAAATTGTTCAAATCGGATCACTATAGCATATAGCTGCCATACAAACTCACGAATCCATATCAAGTCCTTGTATGGAAAACTTTTTTATTTTACGAGATATACTCACGAAATTTGGCATGGCTTATTTTCTGTAACAATGCTACAACATGCAAAGACTTTTTGCAGATCGGATTTACATAGCATATAGCCGCCATACAAACTCATTAAACCAAATCAAGTTCTTATATGGAAAACTTGTTTATTTAGCAAGATATTTTCACGAAACTTTGCACAGGCTAGTGTACGAAGTAGCACTAACTAGCTCCAAGCAATATTTTCAGATCTGACCATTATAGCATATGGCTGCCATACAAACTGACCAATCAACATAAGAATAGAAATCATTTTCTATCCATTTACGCTTTAAATTTCCAACTGCAAAAGGTTTTTGTTTTTTAGATTTTGTTGTTTTTGTTTTGTAGTTATTTTTTTATATTTCTGCGATTTTCTCAATATTCCTTAAATAACTTAACTTTTTTCGCATTTATGTAATTAGAAAAACTGGAGACATTTTTTGCAGTTCATTGTCAGCAAATACTACATATTTTACATACATACATAATATATATGAATTACAAATGTATATACCTCCGCATGCTCATAAATATCTAAACACACAATTAAGTTTGCTGTGGCAACTGTAAGAAGAATCTGCTAACAAAACCATTAAGACAATGCGCACGAACGAGTTCTAATGACTTCGTGCGGTCACAGCAGCCAAAAGGCGGCAAACAACAGATGGTGCAACAAAAGTAACCAAACATTACATGACAAGGGAAATCTGCGAATAATACAAAAGCGGAAACGCTGCGGTGAGTGGTTTGTAACTGGCATCGATGGCCGAAAGAGGCACCTACACAGCCAAATATATACATGAATGTATGTACTTGCGCGAAAAGCTATACTGTCTTTGGCAACTGGAGCAGGAGACTAGACGAAATTTCAGTAAAATTGGCAAATGCTTGTGGATATTTTTTCTGCATTTACACACCCCAGCAGAACGGAAATTGGCGACAGCTACGTGCGCATGTGACCACCATTTGTAAAGATATAACGTAAATTGAATCACGTGACTGAGCTAGCCAAAAGTCAGAGATTATTGCAATTATCTTGCCCCAGTTAAGATAAAGTCGCAAACTAACCACTCTGCACTAACAAAGATACATAATTAAGCTGCCTCTTTTGGTTGGCCATTTATAGCAAATGTGTGTAGCACAGTTCTTGGCGCTGGCCACATGCATATGCATAAATTGCTGCCAAATTTTTACACAGAGCCAGCAAAAATTAATTAACTGCGAAGTGTGACAATAAACGGCATTCAACTTATGGGCGAATAAGCAAAGGAAGATGTGCCAAGATATTGAAAGGTTTGGCAGCTAAAGAATGAGTTTAGAAGCGGAGAAGAGCTGCGAACACGTTCGTTGAAAATATTGATAGTGAGAAGTTTGAAGTAGTTGGACGTTTTGTAGTGTCACTAATACGATTTTTTCATTATGAAATTATTATTAATAAAAAACAAAAAACTTAATCAAAAAAAAAATTTAATAAAAAAATTATAAAAATTTTTATAAAAAAATTTTATAAAAATTTTATAAAAATTTTATAAAAAAAAATTTATATAAAAAAATTTTATAAAAATGTTTATAAAAAAATTTTATAAAAAATTTTTATAAAAAATTTTATAAAAAAATTTTAAAATTTTTCATGATGAAATTTATAATAAAAAAGTAATCTTATAAAAATTATCATCATGAATTTATAATAAAAAAAATAATCTTTAAAAACTTATCATAATGAATTTATAATAAAAAAATAATCTTTAAAAAATTTCATGATGAAATTTTAATAAAAAAAATTTCTACAATTTTTTTGGAATAAAATTTTAATAAAAAAATTTTCTACAATTTTTTAGAATGAAAATTTTATAAAACAAAAATTCTCTAAAAATTTTTCGTGATGAAGTTTAAAAACCAAATTTCTAAATTTTTTCTATGGTGAAATTTTAATAAAAAAAATTCTCTAAAAATTTTCATGATGAAGTTATAATAAAAAAAATTCTCTAAAAATTGTTCATGATGAAATTTTAATAAAAAAAAATTCTCAAAAAAATTTTTATGATTAAATATTTATTTAAAAAAAAATCTAAAAATTTTTCATGATGAAATTTAAAAACAAAACAGTCCCTAAAAAATTTTCATGAGGAAATTATAGTAAAAAAACATAATCTTTAAAAAAATTTTCATGATGGAGTTTTAATAAAAAAAAATTTCAAATTTCTTAAATTTTTTTAGAACGAAATTTTAATAAAAAAAAACATTCCCTACAAATTTTTCTGATGAAGTTTAAAAACCAAATCTCTGAACATTTTTCATAGTGAAATTTTAATAAAAAAAAATTCTCTAAACATTTTTCATGGTGAAATTTTAATAAAAACAAATTCTCTAAAAATTTTTATGCTAAAATTTTTCTAAATTCTAAAAAATTTTCATCATGAAATTTAAAAACACAAAAAGTCCCTAAAAAATGCTTGATGAAATTTCAATAAAAAAAAACTTTAAAAAAATTGTATGCTGAAATTTTAATACAAAAAATTCTCTAAAAACTTTTCATGAAGATGTTTTATTAAAAAAAATCTCTAAAAATTGTTTCTGTTTCGAAATGTACTATGCAACAAACCAAAGCTGACGCAGTGAAAATCCATAAGATATTCTAAACGGATGTTGAATAAAAATACATATATTTTACATAGTTGTTGTTGCCTTTGTTTTTCGATATTTATACGCATTAATTAAAGCAAAGTTGGGTGTAAACTGATGCCAGCTTGTTTATATGTCTGTGATAGGCAGCACACAAGCCAAAATTCTATGGCAACCATGCATGCATGCAACACATGAGCGGCTGGAAACCCAAATATGTACATACATACATATGTATATGGATATCATACGTTAAGACAAGTAGCTGTAGTGTTGTTGGTGCCAACTTCTTGCATTGTTTGTGCTTAAGGGTGGGTCATGTCGTTCGTGGTGGCAAGGTTAATAGCCACTTGACAGGCGTAGCGCGCTATTGATGTGTGCCACTTCCCAACTGTAGTCGTTGACTTTTGTTTGCTTACTGCATACAGTTCTTATTTATGCTTTGTTTTGTTTTTTTCGGTTTTTTCTGCGACACAAGCAAACAAACTTATTTAAGAGGGCTTGAGAAAATCAAATAAAGATTTTTGTAATTCCATTTCGGCAACATATTACAGCTCAAAGAGGGCGCTTGTAGTTTTTCTTTATGATTAAAACCAACTCAAGCTATAAAACACTGCAGGGCATGAATTAACGGAATTAAAGAAATTCATTTTCACACAGGAGAGATTTTATTTGTTTATTTGTCATATTGTCATGTATTTTGTATTGTAATATATTCACATACATTAAATTGAGGGGATATTCTGCACTAGAAATTAAAAAAAAAACTGTTATTAAATTTTGATTTTTGAAAAATTATAATTAAAAAAAAAAAGGTTTAGTCTTTAAAAATTCTATTTTTTTTTACCTTTTTTTATAATCTTTAAATATCAATAAAAAATTATGGTAAAACTTTTTTCAAATTTTTTTTCTTATTTGTTTGGAAAGTGCCATAAAAACCCAGTACTATCCTTTAAACGCAGCTACAATTGCATTTTTCGGCAGTTCTCTAGTTAAAAAAATTCTAAATAATTCAATAATGCTGCCACCCTGTTGTCGTGTCAATCTACAATTACTCGTATGTGCCCTGTGCTGCTATATGTAACTTCCTGCTTGAAGTTTTCTTAGCAATAAACCTGTAATGAATTATTTCTATAAGCCGAATTTGCCATGGATATGTGTTAGAACGTAATTATGGAATTATGAAGAAAGCAAATGGCAAAAACATCAAAGGGCAGTCACAAATAGTACAGCAAACAAAAGGTGAAACGGAACTAAGGGCACGAAGTATAGTAAAAAAAAAACTCATAATATGGCTATGCGTTATTCTCAGCATACATACCTGCTCGTACTTTAGGGTGGCACAAATTTGAGAGGAAATAGTATATTTAAACTGGTCAGATGGCACAGACTGGTCCATAAATAAAATCACGCGCGAGAGCAAAAAGGTAACCGAGTTTTTTCTACCATTTTTAATGTTCGTGTTAAGCTTAAACTCTATATGAATGAATAAAAAAAAACGGAGAGAACAAGAACTGTGAAGTTTCTAAAGTGAAAATGAAGTAAAGGTTCGCCTGGAGATTTTTACCATGGATAAAATTGAATGAGTTTTGGGTTTTCTATAGAAATAAAGCTACCTAATCATTGAAAATTATTAGAAGAGTCTACTTTATCATGCACACAAGCATTTGAGTAGCACCAAGCATTCAGCGAAGGTCCTGAAATCAGCGAAAACTTGCCTAATGCGAGACGTTCTCTCCGCCACCCTGTTAATGACGATAAAAAAAAATCGAAGAAACAGTGCTTGAAAAATGTCGTTTTGGGAGCAGAGAGTTAAAAGAAGCAACATTCATCAAATGCAACATTACTGGTGATTAGACGACAAAAATGAGCCGAAACCCAGCCGAAACTTATAAGAAGTGTATAGAAAATTGGATTAAACATGGACATGTTTTTACTGACTCCAAAGAAGGCTCTTTTCAAAGCAATAAAGAAGATTTGTATAAAAAATATCCCAAAATGTATTTTTTTTTGTCAGTCCGGTTCAATTTTGATCAGTTAAAATAACATTTGCAAGCTTTTACAGACTCAAATGGAGTTAATTTTCAAGGCAGTAATGAAGATTTGTATAAAATGCATTTTTTGCCAGTCCGGTTCAATTTTGATCAGTTAAAAAATGTCGGAATATATGGCAAAATATATGCCATGCTTACCTACAGCCAAAAAAAAAACAATAAAAAATTATTAGAGTTAAAAATTCTCACAACTGCGGAAGCTAACGTGATGGGTTTCAACATTTCAGTAAATAAAAAAACACTTCTCATGTACTTATGTTTATATGCATGTATGCAGCGCTAGTGCATGACAGTTATATTAAGTATAAGTTTTCTCGATCGTATGCTTGCGCTGCCGCATTATGTCGGCTATAATTTTTTTCTATTTTTTTTTTTACATACAACTGTTCCTTATTAAGGCTGGTAGTACACACAGAGTTGATTGCCCGCTTTCGTGGAATTTCTACGCGCACATTGTATGTACACGCTGTTGATATATGGATAAAAAAAATAACAAAAACAAAGTTAAAAAAAAATAAGAAAAATAAAAAAAAATAAGAAAAATAAAAAACAGAAAGAAAATAAAAAGGAAATAACAAAAAATAAAATAACAAAAATAAAAATAAAATAAAAAATACAATAAAAACTAATAATGAAAAATATTTTAAGCCGGAACTACATGCTCAGCGGATGTAGGTACGTATGTATGTATGTATGTATGCAGCGTTCCCCGCAACACCTGAGCCAACCAGCTAACCAACCAACGCAAGCATTGTTAAGCCACTCGATTGTTGAATGGCGGAATTCTTAACAATGGCACTACTTCTTGCTTCCAACATATTATTTACCACTCGCATTTTTTTTAATATTTTTTTTGGGCTTCTTACGAAGCATGTTCTTATAATAATGACTTTCCCCAGCACAAACAAGCATACCTGTGTGTATGTATGTGTGATTATTTTACTTGGTTGTATTTCTCTTGCATTTCCACGTCTCGCCTTCACCAGCTGTAGCGCAAGTACAATCATGGGTATACCACATACCGCAACTATGCATAACTGTCACAGCAGCCGCAGACGAGTAATGAGGAAATGACATCTGCTTTTTTTGATTTTGTTGTTTTTGTGCGCTCCCTTCCTCCGCCGCCTGTTGTGAATTGCAATAAATGACATGCGACAAAATGCACATTTGGTTGTGCTACAAACCTACATACATGCAACACAGGCATCATCATCATCAGCATAGATCTGCACACAATTTTTTTTTTGTTTGTATGTACATACATATGTGTGTGTAGGCATGATACTACATTTCCTTTGAATTCGGTTAATATAACTGCTCACTTATCCATGTATGTACATCTGATATGAATGCCCACATAAAGCAATGCTTAAACACATACACATACATACGCACGTCCGCAGGCAAACAAATTTGCTTCGCTACATGTGAACCTAACCTAACTTTTTTGCTTAGGTATAAAATCAGACAATTGCAAATGAAAATACACTCACATATTTGCATACTTACATAAGTACACACATACATGCATATACATATATTTAAATAATAGATATGTAAATATGTCTTTATGTATGTCAGTAAGTGGCGTTATTGGAAAAAAGCGCCTTGCTGTCGTTGCTTTGCACTGAAAAGTAGGTTAACTGTAGCGGCAGCACCGGCGGTGCCGTTTTGACGATTTTACGATTTGCAGCTACTCGTTGAGCGAGTGAGTGTCAGTCAAGCAGTTGGTCGTCGCTGATTTGCAACATTGTTAGCGCAAGCAAAAATTATATACATACATATATATATCTATGCATACCAACATATGCAATTTCAACTTACATCGCCAATATGCATTCTAATGCATTCTTTCTACACATACATATGTACATACATACACATGAACTAATAAATGCAGCTACGAATTTACCGCTAATGTCACGGCTGTTTTCACCGATGCGCTTGTCAATTGAAAGCATTCACTTTGATTATAGTATTTTTCTGGTATTAGTAGCTTCTTACAATTCTGTAGTGTCTTATACATATTTACTAATTTATTTATGTGGTATGTAGCTATTGTTTTCAAATGCAGATGGAGATATATTTATATAAGACTAGCTTTGCATGATTCCCTGCCTAGTCATTGGAATTTCTGTGTTGGTGAAAATTTTGGTGAAAGCTTTCGTAATAGAGAATTGAGTGAGACCTTGTCAATCATTTTGAGTGACTCAGTTTGAAATTTAGAAAATAATTCGCTGCAGTAGCATGCGATGTATTGTCGTCACGTGAGCCTCTCATGTGTCTTTTAAAAGTGGCACAATTCATGGAAAATTTGCTGTCAGACAAAATAGCGTGATAAGAGTAAGGCTAAATATATAAAAATAAATAAATAAATATAAAAATAAATGAATCAATATAAAAATAAATGAATAAATATAAAAATAAATAAATAAATACAAAAAAATAATTATAAAAAGTAGGAATTTAATATCTAAAAAAAAAATTTAAAAAAAAAAAATAAAAAAATAAATAAAACATAAAAATAAAAAAAATAAAAAAATAAAAAAAAAATAAAAAATAAAAATTAAAAATAAAAATTCAAACAAATACAATAAATTAATGAAAAATAAGAAAAATAATGAAAATGAAAAGAAAAAAAGAAATAAAAAAAAAAAATTAAAAATTATAAAATAGAAAAAAAAATAAAATAAAGAAAAAATAAAAATTAAAAAAAAAAAATAAAAACAATACTAAAAAGAAATGATAAAAAATTAAAAAAACAACAATTAAAAAATTAAAAATTTAATATACATACATATGTATGTATAACATATAATCACGAATAAAATATATAATAAAAAATATAAAATCAAAAGAAGAAAGAATTCAATAAATATACATATAGTATAAAAGTAAAAGAACTAAAAAATATATAAAATATTACAAAAAATTTAAAGCAATTAAAAAAAGTAATATAAAAAAATAGAAAACGTATATAAAAAATTTAAAAACATATTTGAATTAAGCATTATACGTTTTTGTATGTACATTTATTAAAAAATAAAAGTATAATACTCAAAAAATAAAAAATAAAAAAAAACAAAATTAACAATTAAAAAAAAAAAATCTAAAAAAAATTAAACAAATTATAAAACACGATTTAAAAAATTATAATAATTAAAAAATATACTTAAAATTATAATAATTAAAAAATATACTTAAAATTAAAATTATTTTAAAAGTACGAAACAAAAAAAATTCTATTAAAAACATATGTATATAAAAGCTAAAAGAAAAGGGTATCAAAAAAATCAAGGCACCGAATAATAAAAAATATATAATATTAAGAATACCCCCTACTCTAGAATTTTGAAAAATTCGATTCTTGTTTTCATATGTATATTTAAAGTTTAGACCCTTAAGAACATATCCTCCAAAGGATTTTTAAAAATCAAAATTATTTTAAGAGCTACAGTTACTTTAGTGACGCAGTACCTAGCCCGGTTCGGCCGTATCGAATTTTTTGAACGCGTTTTTCTCGAAACTACTTTTTCCCACACGGTGCTGGCATTATCTCAAGTTCTATATACAGCACCATACTGATTAAGAATTTCTTTTGCTTTTTTTTTCAGACCACCAGGAGAGTCAGGATCAATGTCACCCGGATGCGCCATTTTCTTTTACACCTGTCTCTCCCCTTCTAATTATTTTAATTTTTAATATTTTTTTGTAAAATTTTTTTTCACCATTAAAAAATGGATAGTAAAAATATTAATTGCCTTTTTTTTACGACACTTTAAAAATTACCTGAAATTCATGCTTCTAGAGTAGAATACCCCCTTAACATATATAAATATATCAACAAAAATAATTAAAAAAAATATACATATAAATGCCAAAAAATAAAATAATTTATTTAAAAAAATATTAAAAATTAATAAAAAAAATTAATTTAAAAATATGTTTTAATTAAAAAAAACTAAAAAAAAAGTTTAATTAAAAACGAAAAAATATAGAACTAAAAAAATTAAACAAAAATGAGGAGAAAAAGTATTTCATATTCGGCCTAGGTTAAACAAATTTTCCGCAGCTTCCAACTTTTTTATAAAAATAATCTACATTTTCATAAATGTTCCTTTTTTTAATATGAAAACTATTTCTATTCAGTTTTTACGGAAAATTATGCTTTAGGCTCTTAAGCCACGACTGCAAAATTTTGCGATTGCATGAAATGCCTCAAGAATAAAATTTTTCCTAATAATTGTAGTAACTTTACCATTACATGTGATAAAAAGTCATATGATGACAGATCACATGAATCAAAGCTGACATCAAAAACGTAAAACTAATGGTGAAATATGATTTTTCTCACAGAATGACTTAATAGTTGAATACTCTTTATTACAAATAACTGAACGAAAACAGCTAAGCAACGCAGTGTAACTTCTTCTTGGTATGACATCACATCTAATTACCTGATATGCCTTCGCATGCCAATGTTAGCGTTATATTAATATTCAACACTTTCCATCGCATAACAGCACGCACCGCATATAAACCTAATTTCTAACGACCAGTTACAAACAAATAAAGAAAAGAAGGAAAGCAAACCGGATAAATAATAATTAATAAAATTAAATGAAATTGTGAACTTCAATTGTGAAGCTTGCCAAAAGCAGCACGCTTTTTCGCGTCGCGCACAAAAAATATGCATTCTAATTAGTTAAGTATGAGCAATTGGGAGGTTAAGGAACTCAAGTAAAGACGGTAGAGAGGAAACGTTAGAGCGGGATATAGGGTCACAACAAAAGGCGTGGGTAGGCAGAGGTGATAAGGTGATTGCACTGCCTGCTTGAAAATTTTACGCAAGTTAATTTTAAATATGTATTTGTTAACAACAAAAATAATAATTAAAATAATAATAAAAAATAAAAATAAAAAAAAATAAATTAAAAAAATAAAAATAATAAAAAAAAATAAAAAAAATTAAAAAAAAAAAAAAATAAAAATAAAATTAAAAAATAAAAAATAAAAATAAAAATAAACAAAAAAATAAAAATAAAATAAAAATAAAAAATAAAAATAAAAATAAAATAAAAAAAAAAAAAAATAAAAAAAAAATTAAAAATAAAAATAGAAAAATAAAAAAGGTAAGTCACAAAAATGTAATTTTAATAATGTTAGCTTTAGTTGGAATTAAGAAAAATGACGCAAAATATTGGTTAGTCGAAAAAGTCTTTTCGTATTTCTAATCAAACTTCAACTTATCAATATTTGTTATGAGAAATGAATTAAAATGAAGCGCAAATTGGGAGGAAATAGTTTTGCCTGCAATAATATATAGGAAATTGGTATCTGTTTAGTATCTATTTAGTATATGTGGCGCTTTCGTCCAACAAATTTTTGGTGTCTTCATAGAAATAACTAAGCAAACAGCAGCTGTCTCGAGTCTATTCATATGCAAATATTAAAATTGATTTCACGAATATTAAATCACGCAAAAGCAGATTCTAGCTTCAAATTTAACCAGCTTTATTATAGATTCTTTCGAAATAGACGTAAAACACTACTTTGCTTTCAAAGCCTTCAACTTCTTACATTTCCTTGCACTTATACTACTTACTTTTCGATCTAACTAATAAATTCTCCTTTGTACTTATTATTTATTATCGCCTATTGTATTCATTGTGCCCACTTCAACCACAAATACCAAAAATACCAACTGTTGAATAACATTTTTCATATTAAATAAGCAGCAACAACAACACTAAAAGTGCCATTAGAAATTATGGTGAGTGGCAAAGAACTTTATTTGCTCTTCCTCTTTTATGTGGTTTCCGAAAATTATTACGCATACAAAAATGTAATTTGTATAATTGTAGTATTCACTGTAAGCGAAAATAATTTGTTTTCTGCTTTCATGCTTTCCGTTTTTCCCGCTAGAAGCTACAGCACGAAGGTTTGCTGGCAAAACTTGGCTTTCTCGGGCTGTAAATGTGTACGTATTTTTGTATGTGTTGAGACACACACAGCATTTAACTAGTTTTGAAATAAAAAATCAGGTCATTGACATTGGTAAATTGTCGGTGTGTTTGTGTTGGTGCTTGACCATTGTATGTGTGTATTGTTTGTTCAACCGCTAGCAGAGTGAAATCGTATTGTTGTAATAATAATTTTATATTGTGATATAATCTGCAGAGCATTTTCTAAGCAAAATTTGCAAATGCGGAGAACAAAAGGGAGCTAGAAAAAAACACAAACAAAGAGCAGAAACAACACTAATACAAAATAATTGTTTGCTGCTAAAGTTAATGTAATTAAGCAAGCTCTTTCAATTCCAATCAAAAAGAAAGGAAATTTGTTAGAAAATGCAAATTTTTGTTTAGAAATTTTGTTATTATGGGTTTTGTCTCTGCAAAAGATAATGCTTTTATATTTATTTATTAATTTATACAACAACATATCGACTATTTATGTATGTTGATTAAGTAACAGATACACATATTAATAGCACAATTATCATTCATTAACATGAGACACCTGGTCAATAACACAGTTTTTCATACAAGAATGTGATTTTGACCGTTCTGTTTGTATGGCAGCTGTATGGTGTAGTGGTCCGATCATGCCGAATTGCCGAATTTCGTGCAGATATCTTGTCAAATAACAAAGCTTTTCATACAAGAACTGGAATTTGGCCGCTCAGTTTGTATGGCAGCTACATATATGCTATAGTGGTCGGATCTGGAAAATTTCTTCAGATTTTGTAGCGCTGCTACAGGAAATAATACGTGATAAATTTCGTGTAGATATCTTGTCAAATAAAGAAGATTTTCATACAAGGACCTGCTTTTGACCGATCAGTTTATATGACAGCTATATGCTATAGTGGTCGGATCTGCAAAATTTCAACAGATTTTATAGCGCTGCTCTAGAAAATAATCTATGCCAAATTTCATAAATATGTCTTGTCAAATAAGAAAGTTTTCACACAAGGGCTTGATATTGACCGTTCAGTTTGTACGGCAGCTATCCGCTATATACTTCCGATATGAACAATTTTTTCGGAGATTGTACAGTTGCCTTGGATAATGATCTGTACCAAATTTCGTGAAGATATCTATTCATATACAAATATTTTCCATATAAGAACTTTATTTGGATGGGTCAGATTGCATGCCAGCTATATGCTATCTACTTCCGATCTGAACAATTTCTTCGGAGATTGTACGGTTGCCTTGGATAATGATCTGTACCAAATCTCGTGAAGATATCTTCTCTATTAAAAAACGTTTCCATATAAGTACTTAATTTCGCTTGATCAGTTTGTATGGCAGCTATAGGCAACTGTAGTCCAATAACGACCATTCCGCCAAAATATCAGCTGCTTACGAAGAAAAGCTCATGTGCAAAATTTTAGATCGATATCTCAAACACTAATGCACAATAATGCATCATAAAAATCCATGTTCCAGCACTTTTGAGGCTTACAATTGCTTTAGCCAATTTCACTATAAAATAATCGTAGTTAAAAAATAAATAAGACTCATACTTTAAGTATGGAATAATCGTAATAAGACTTATAAAATATTGTGCCGTTAAATATGTGCTTGTCGAATAAAATACCATCCAGAAATAATTCACAACTTATAGTACACTGCACAAAACACATACCGAAACAAAAGAACATTCATTTGAAATCGGAATAAAAATGCAATAATCGGCTTAAACATTAGTAATAATAATACCCATTGAAAAGTGAACAACTCAGATGAGTAGAGGAATAAATAAAACCTGAGTGGCTGCAGAAGGAGCAGGCAAGGCTATCATACTTCACATAACAAACAACAAATGCAGGAAGATAAAGGGGATACGAAAAAAAACACGTGCGAAAAGAAAGTGCTGCAAAACAGCGTCGTGAAAATCTAATAAAAAACTATATTTACGAATACCGAACTTTGTGCAAAAGAACACTAAAACTAAGACTTGCGAAGATAAGCGCAGACAGACAGACCAAACGGCAAGAAGCTGAAGCTGCTACGCAAACATATTCCAGCGCACGTAAACATGGCGAAGAAATCGTGTGAAATTGCAAAAGAAAAAGACATCAAACAAAGGTAGTAAACCCACAGAGAGCGGAACTAAAGCGTGGAAGAAAAGTGTCGCGAAAATGCATTAAATGCGAGTAAAAGGGACACCAACGCGAAAAAAATTGTGTAAGCACAAAATACAAGAGAGTGAGTACACTCCGCCACGTTGTGTGAATGAGAGTGTGCGCTTTTTCACGCCCGCAAATAAACTCTGCTCAAATTAAAGCACTCAACCCATTCGCCACGTTGATGGCTAGACAACTGTTGTGCGCCAGCATTCAGCAACCCACGAAGCAACCCTAAGTGTCTAGTAGAGCAAATTGTGTCTGGAAATCATTGATTTCGCAAAGTTTTTTCGCTGAAATTTTTTCTTTTTTTATGTTTTTATCTTTTAGTTAATTTTTTTTTCAAGATGTTCAATAGTGAAGTGGTGTCCTAAGCTAATGCAGTTCTGACGACCGTGTTGACAGGCATTACAAGCAGCAGTCAATACATTAGTTCGGAAGGGCAAACGAGCAGTCTGCGAAAAGGAACACGAGCACAGGGTGTTAGCACTAGGGTGACAAAATAAATAAGCAGTACGAGCGGAGTGTGGGGTGGCGCTGTGCGCTCTACAGCAGCAGACTTTAATGGGTTTTCAATAGCTAAGTAACAAGCAGGTAAGAAAAAAAAATTATGAGGCATTTTTTTTTATTGAGTCGAGCAAAATTATAAATTTTTCTTTTTAACGAATTTGACATATAATTGTTATAACATTTTCGGCGTTTTTGAATATTAGAAAAGCAAAAACGTTATTATAGCTGTACGAAAGCTTTAATACATTTTTATTGCATGAAAGGTTATGAAGAGATCTTTATGCTGATTTTGAACGGTCAATTTGGACGGCAGCTATAGACAGCATAGTGGTCCGATCCGAACAATTTGTACAGAGATTGTAGCGCTGCCTTGAATATTAGATACCCAATTTCATGAATATATCTTGCCAAATAAAATAGTTTTTCATACAAGGACTTGAGTGTAATCGGTCAGTTTGTATGGCAGCTATAGGCTATAGTAGTCCGATCAGAACAATATCAACTGTGTTTATGGTGCCCCAGTACACCATACCATATACCCAATTTCATGAATATATCTTGTCAACCAAAAGAGTTTTTCATACAAGGACTTGAGTTTGAACGGTCCATTTGTATGGCAGCTATAGGCTATAGTAGTCCGATCAGAACAATATCTACGGCGATTATAGCGCTGCTTGGGGCAATATTACATACCCGATTTAATGTAGATATCTTGTCAAATAAAAAAGTTTTTCATACAAGGACTTGACTTTGAACGGTCAGTTTGTATGGCAGCTATATGCTGCAGTCGACCGATATCGACGGTTCCGACAATTAAGCAGCTTCTTGGTGAGAAAACGACGTGTGCAAAATTTTAGAACGAAATCTCAAATACTGAATGACCAGTGCGCGTATATACAGAGGGGCAGAATGACGAACGGAGATGGCTAAATCAGCTCAGCTCATCACGCCGAACATTTACAAAATTTTATATATATATTTTTTTGAATTTGTCCATACTCAGATAAAATTCCATATTCCAGCAGAAATTTAACTGCCATATTCCTGCCAGATACTTTACTAAAAGTCTCAGTATTTGTGCTTATTAAATTCGAAAGTCGTACTCAAAAAAGTCAATGCTAAAATTCGTAGCCATTTTATTGTGCAATATTCGAGTGAAAAGTATGTCAACGCTTGTATCTTTCAATAAAAGCGGAGGCAGGCAAAACAAAAGAGGGTTACCAAGTAGCGGAAGAACTACTGATTACAAACCTAGACATTTGTGCCGCATAAAAAGCATGGCAAACAGTTATAACCTAACCGAATGTTGCAGCTCATATTATGTAAATGGATATTGAGGAATTGCATTAAAGTTTTACTATTTCAATGCAATTCCCCAATGTAAAATAAAATTGAAGAAAATTCCAATAAAAGGAAACTTGCATAAAATGTAGTGCAATGAAATGTGAGCCAACTTTGTACTGCCCGCAGCTCGACACTCTGACTCCCGAGCAACTTTAAAGAACTGTGCTTTTAGCTAGAAGGAAAATAATAAAACAAAAAATAACAAAATGGAGTGAAGTTAAGAGAGAATACAGAAATCAATCAGCTCGAATTCAATTCAAACCGGAAAAGTTAATGAAGACAAACTATAGACAAGCACGGAGACAAACCCCGATAGCGACAAAGTGTATAAGAAGGGCAGGACAGAAGACAGTTGAAGAGTTGATGGCTGACCAAACCACTTTAGCACGAATGTAAATGAAATTGAAGTAGAGCAGATGTACCAACAGCAGCAGGAAGTCAAATGTCAAGCTAACAATGATAAAGCAATTTAAAAGCGAAAAAATCATATTCGGTGAGATGCAAGCAAAAAAAAAGAGGAGAAAACATGAAGCCATGCACAAAAATGCAGGGAAACTGAAGCAAAATTTAAAGCTTTAAAAAAGCTTTTTTAAGCTTTGATAATTTATAGTAATTATAATTTCTTATAGAAAATTTACGCAAACATTTCCAAATTGGTTCGCACAAAACACTAAAGAAATGCTATAAATGTAAACTCATTATCACTGAAAGTAAGCTGAAGTTCAAAGGCAATACCACATTGGCAAATCAGGCCGAGGGAAAAGCATACACCCTTTATTGAAAATGCCTCAAACGAAATTGGGTCAATTAAAAAATAATCGACGCTTTGCATAGCTTGCATAAAAGAGTATTCACCTTGGCGCGCCCTTTCGCTTCAGCGCCTGCACGTATGCAACATACAACAGTAGCTAACTGACTGCGAAGTTATTAGCAGCAAAGCGCTCTCAGTGCTGGCGGCGTAAACTAATACCTGGCAACCACGAAATTGGCTTGAAAAAGGTGTTCGAAACTTTTTCAATTAAACTTTTTTCCCAACGCCTTTTTCGCAACCGTACTGTTAGAAGACTAAGCTACGGGTTGGATGGCGACTAGAAAATCAACAGACAACAGCCAGACCAACGGAGCTGTGACAAGCGTGACAGACTTGCCGCCCACTAGGAGGAACAGAAGGAAAACAGCAACAACAACTATGTGTTTAATAAAAAAGTGAACAAATTGAATTTTGATCGATAAGAAAATTTGCGCGCACACGGAGTGGCAACGCCCGGCAGCATGCTGGAGGATGCTGGCCAATTTGAGACACACGAGAAGCTGTTTCGTCTAGCTACTTTTGCTAAGTTTTGTAGCTTGTACATGGTCGGCAAATTTGGCTCATTAAAAGCGCATGATGGTAGACATTTGAAATGTTATAAAAAAAATATTTGAAAAAGGAGGTGTTGCACGAAGTCAGGAAATACGCATAATTAAATTGGAATTACCGACGGACATTTTTATATACAAACATTGTATCTTAAGGCTCCGTGAAGCAAATAGGCAAAGAAGGTCTTTCATTTATTTTATTCTTGTGCTAGCAGCTTGATCTGCCTTCAACTTTATTGGATCTTAAATGCTGCGAAATCCAAATTTCCTTTCCAGGTTAAATGGAGTAAGCTTTTTAGTCGACTGCAGTTTGATTTCTAGTCGATATGTTCCGGTTGATTGTATCAAAATCTCGTTTCAAACATAACTAAGCCGGGTCCAATTTGTTTTCAGATTTTTTTTAGCGGATTGCTGTCGATATCATTTCGGTTGATTATGTCTAGATCTTGCTTCAGAATATGTCCGAGTCAACCTCTTTTTCTTCTGAGGATTTCGGTCTACAGGGCGTATGGTTTGTGGCCATATGAATTACAGCCGATAGCGTTCCGGCTGGATCTCGTCTCAGAACATGCTCAAGCCAACCTTTTTTTTTGAACATTTCGTATCACAGGGGTTGTTGGTTTTTTCCTTGTTGATTCTAGTTGATATCGTCTCGGCTCATTGTGTTGGGATCTCGTCTCATAGCATGCCTGAATCAACCTCATTTTATTTAAGGACTTTCGATCCAGAAGGTGTTTGATTTGTGGTCTTGTTTACTTCAGTCGATAGCCTTCCGGGTGATTGGGTCTGGATTTCGTCTCAGAACATGCACCAGCCAGTTCCATTCTGTTTTAAGAATTTTTCCCTGTGAACGCGTGTTCGATTTGTGCGTCACCAAAAGTCCTTTTTGCAGTTGGTGATGCGGATTGCAACTTTAGGATATCAGATACTACGAGATTACATGTTCTGTAGCCATATAAAATTGGGTACTTAGAAACGGAATTCAGTACTTTCATTTCGAATGAACTCCAGACAGCACTCAGGGCGCCGAAAGCTTGCTTGGTCTCTTTTATATGGTTGGTGATGTCTTCCTTTCATCAGCCAATCGTAAATGTAATACTGACCAAGTAACAAAAAGATTTCGAGTTCTACTTATACGATCAAATTGGAAGTTCTGTGTATGGCTGGTGTTGATACGCAGTTCTGGGGTTTTGTCGAGGTTAGACCTAATTTCGCTGCAGTTTTTTTGAACTAAAACAAGTTTTTTTTTCAAATGAGCAAAGGTGACTGCGATTCACAACCACTTTTTTCGTGGATCTTGAAACTTTGATTCCTAAAATTGAATTCAATTTTGAAGTGTGTGTACACATTACACCAAAACTCGAGGTTAGCAGTACATTTATTGCTTAGGTGAACCTACCTAAATACATTCATTTTTCATAATTTCATTTAATAAATGTCTCAGCGGTCATAAAGCATATAAATTCGACCGTGTTTCCTTACTGAAAACCTGTGATTTGCACAAACCGTTGCATTAAGTTTCACCAACTCATTACAGAAATTGCTCGCGGCATACACGGTTGTGTGGCAATAAGAGAGAAGACACACTGCGACCCGCGACCAATTAATGCTTCAATGCAACATTCCACGCCCCGGCCACCGCCTGGCCAATGCTTAAATGCAACGTTCCACAACAATGGTATGCAATTTAACGCAATGGGTTGACTCATTTGTGGCAAATTGCCGCTGTGTGCAACTGCAACTTCAAATGAAGCGAACGAAAGCGGGCCAAGCCAACAATCATAGAGAGAGAGAGAGGGAGAGAAATGAAAATTGCACAGCCGTAAAAGTGAGTGAGTGCATATGCAATTGTCACTGAAGATGCAAATAAATGGAAAATCAAAAGTAAAATCAAATGAAGACAAACTACAAGAAAAGTAGAAGAAAAATGAAGGAAATTAAAATTAAAAGATATACTAGATAATAATGCCATATGAATGAGCAATCAGTGCCACACATTCATACATATGTTGCTCGTGCGTTTATGCGCCACAATGGCTGCAGCAATGATGCCGCAAGCTCACCGAGGCTTCGACAATGACGCAGCACAGAAATGCTTGGTTTTGCATTACAACAATAACAAAAATAATAACAACAACTATAATAAAAACGACAATAAGACAACAACAAATATCAACAGAAACAACTATTACAAAAACAACAACAACAAGATAAAAACAACAACATGCCAAAGTAACAACAACAAGAAAAAACAACAACTATAACAAAAAACCAAATATAACAAAAACCACAATGACTAAATCAACAACAAGAAAACACAACAACAACACCACAGTAATAAACAACAACAACAAGAAAAAAACAACAACACCAAAATAAAAACAACAAGAAAAAAACAACAACAACAACAAAAGCGACCACGACAATTAATAATAACAACAACAAACGCGTATACAACGCACCAGCGCACAAAAGCGAGTTCAAAATAAAAAATCATATCATCAACTCAACGAAGCGAAGGAGCACAGCGGCAATAATAACATGCAACATAATTGAATTCATGTTTGAAAATTACAATTTGCAAATGGCAAAGCAAACATAAGGAGTCAGCCAAGAAAGTCACAAGCCAACCGCTGCACGCTGTGTGCTGTTTATGAGCAACTTGCCACAACATGGCAGCAACAAGTGTAGCGGCGGAGAGCACGTGCGTTAAAGCAGTTGCAACGGCAGCAGGAGCAAGTGCACTTTGCTACAGTTTTCATACATACTTACACACACATATACATACATACATATGTATATGCGAATGTGAAAAAATACGGCAGGAAATCAGTGCCACAGCGTACGGAATGCGAGCAAGAAAAAAAGTTAAACAAAAAAATAAAAATAAAAATGAAATGACATTGCAACAAATGTGAATTGCGCGCTTTACAATGAAAGCTTGCTGCCAATTTGCAACGCAGCAGTGACAGCACACACCGACGAAGATGAATAACGCACACGCACCGCAGCACACATACACATGCACATAGGTAAGTGTGTGCCTAGATAAGCTGGCGCAGCAACTTCGCCTGCCAATGGAACACCACGCTGAACTACAAATAAAATAATTCCCGTAATTTTTTATTGCCACTCATTGCTGCAGCTGCTGCTGTTGTTGTTGGTGGTGGTGGTAGCTTGAATGCTGCAGACGATTGCACCAGTGTTGCCAAAGTGGTAGCACACATATGCATAAGTACAAGTGCCAGCTACTTTGTAGACATGTATTTATGGCGTGTGGGTAATGGTTGTTTATAGAAGGTAAATGTTGTGCGTCCCGCAGTGAAGGAAGCTGCGTGCACAAATGGCTGCGCTGACATGCAAAAACGCGTTTAGCTTAGTTTTCTACTCATTCACGAAGCAATTAGGAAGCGAACATTAACTTTTTGATCAATATACATATGTATGTATGTATGTATATATATACGCATATATAATATATCATCAAATAAAGTGGCTTATTAAGCGTAATGTGAGTACATGGCGAATACAATTAATTAGACACCGAATAGGGTATATTATGTTTGTAAAACGCTAATTTAAACGACGGAGCCTTTATAAAATATACATATGTATATAATGATTAAGTGTGATGAACTGAGTTTATTTAGCGATGTTCGTCTGTCTGTACATATATATGTACGCGAACAAGTCCCGCAGTTTTTGAGATATCGCTCAGAAATTTTGCACACACTATTTTCTAATCAAGAAGCAGCTCATTTGTCGGCAATGGCATTATAGGATACAACTGTCATACAAACTCAACGACCGGAATCAAGTTTTTGTATGCAAAACTTCTTTATTTGTAAAGATATTTTTATGAAATTTTTCATAGATTATTTTCTAGATCCGCGCTACACTATCTGAAGAAATTTTCCGGATGGCACCACTATAGCATATAGCTGTCATACAAAACGAGCGACAAAAATCACATTATTGTATGAAAAACTTTTTTATTTGAAAAGATATCTTCACGAAATTTGACATGGATTATGAGCTAACACGACTTTATAAATTGCGAAGAAATTTTCCTGATCTGACTACTATAGCATATAGCTGCCATACAAAACGAGCGACAAAAATCACATTATTGTATGAAAAACTTTTTTATTTGAAGAGATATCTTCACGAAATTTGGCATGGATTGTTATCTAACGCAACATTACAAAATTCGAAGAAATCTTCCATATCGGACCACTACAGCAGGTAGCTGCCATACAAAGTGAAGGTCAAAAATCAAGTTCTCATATGAAAAACTTTTTATTTGACGAGATATTTTCACGAAATTTGGCATGGATTGTTTATCTAATGCAACAATACAAAATCCGAAGAAAATTTCTGGATCTGACTTTTATAGCATATATGTATTTAGCTGTCGTGCAAAGTTAACGCTTAGCATAACACCTGTAATTTCTTAATACAGCTTTTAAGGCCTTGCCTCCACATATTTGTGTGCTCCTAAATTACATATACATACATAACACATATGTACCTATACTATATAGTAAAATGCTAACAATTATACATACAAATGCAACACATTAATTACCACATCAAACCATTTTATCGTTCTTCTGAATACTCTTAAAAAGATGGCGTGCACATCAAACTTACCTGAAAGACAAAGAAAAAAGAAAAAGTTAGATATTGTTCAAAAATATACAAACAATGCTTTAAACATAATTTTAATATAGTTTTATCCAAATATATAAATTTGTATTTCGTATTTGTTTTTGAAATACTAAAAAAAATTAAAAAAAAAAAAAAAATAAAAATAAAAAAAAAAAAATAAAAAAAAGAAAATAAAAAAAAAAAAAAAGAAAATAAAATAAAATAAACAAGTATAAGAAATAAAAAACATACAAAATAGTAATAAAAAAATAATAATAAATAAAAAACATACATAAAAAGAAAAATAATAAAAAATTAATAATAATAATAATAATAATAATAATAATAATAATAAATAATAAAAAAAATAATAAAAAAATAATAAAATAAAAAAAAAATAATAATAAACAAAAGACAAAAAAATAAAATAAAAAATATACAAATATTTTATAAAATATTAAAAAAAAAAAAATAAATAAATACAAAATTCTTGATTTATTATTGTGTCTCTTTACAGCGAGTAGTTACGGAAACCACCAGTTGGGAATGAGTAAGTCACCAAGCCTTAGCTTTTGCTTGAAAATTGTTATTAACTAGTGCCAAACGAATATCTTAAGGGTATAATTGCAGAAGAAGAGTAGTATCTTTATATACCACATATTAGAACATATATGTATAAGTAATTACTTTTAGCACGATTTTATTACTCATAGACTCGTTTTGGTGGCTTTTAGATACGAAAGTGTACAGATAGTCTCTGCAAGGGGCATGCTTTAAGAAAAAGAAATGTTTTTACCATATAACAATATCAAAAAATATCCTTTTTGTTCATAAAAAAACTTTCAAAATAAAAAAATTTTATTCGGATATTTCATATCGGACAACTATGGCACATCGTATGTAGCTGCCATAGATGGCAAATGGATATAACCACTTAGGAGAACACAACGCCGCTGAAAAACTATATGAGCATTATTGTTATTACTTTGAAAATTTTGATATTTAAATTTAATTAATTCAATTTATTGTCGAATATTATAACTAACATTTTGAATTTTTCAAAATACAACAGGTTTTAATCAGCCAAATAATATAACAAGTCATTAAAATAAATTTTTATTTTTATATACGAAAATTTTTTTTTAATTCATACAAGCATGCCTACAATGTGTATCAGCGCAATCATAATATAAGGCAACATTTCGCATATACACACATACATATGTAGGTATGTAATACAATCTTAAACGAATATAACAAAATTCTACATTTTGAGAGGCATCAACTCACAAGCAGAGGCTGACTTTGACGTTGTCGATATAGACAGGGAAGTAGAATGGGATAGCCAATTAAAACAGTTATTTGATATATCAACTCGAAAATGTGTTGTTAGAAGTTTAAAACAAAAATACACGCGAAAAAGAGAAGCAAGCAAAACTCTGCACACAGCACTCTGTGACTGAGACTGAGTTCACACATAACGATTTTTGTCGTCAAAAATGATTTTTTTTTTAGAAATACGGAATGATGCTTGAACGAAAAGTTTGTGTTATTCGTGCTGCTCTGCGGCACATAAAAAATATGGTCTGTTTGGGACATAAGAAGTTAAGTGTGGACAAAATTTCGGGAAAGAAAATAATTTAATGTTTAAAGAATAAAATTTAATGTGCAGAATAAAAGTGAAAAAAAAATCAAAAAAATTGGTTATTTGAATTTTTCACATACATTTTGAGGTTATGTGAAAAAAGTCTGTATACAAATTTTATAGATATTTTAATTATCTACAATATTGTCATATAACTTTTTTCTCTAGGACTCGTAGTTTCGCCGAAAATCGAGATCAATCGTTTCTAACCTTAAAAAACTGATATGAAAGCGAATGCAGGCATTATGCGACCGAATTTGCCAAATTTATGTCGCGTTCGTGTACTTACAGTGGGCAACACTAAAAGCGTATTTCCCCTGTGTAAACCCAGTCTAAGCATGAGTGCGTTGTAAAACATTTTGCATTTTACTTTTGTGCTGCAAAGACTGTAGCATGCAGCAGCTGCAACAAGTTCATAAACTATTTTTTCACTTTTTCTAACATTTTGTTTTCCTTATTTATGCCTACAGCAGATAGACAAGTTTACTGTTGAATGATGAGTACATAATAAAAACGATGAAATATGAAAAGCAACAGTCTGGGCAAGAAGGAGCAAGAGCGTAGCGGGGAAAGAGCGGACAAGTTTCTCAAGTCAATATTATATCACAAGTAGTAGAAGAAACTCAGTTTTCAATGCACACAACACACACACACGCACAAATGGATTTGAGCACAGTTGAGCGGACAATTCAAATGAACAACAGCAAAAGGCAAGCTAAGTAATTTCCGCAGCAAACACGAGCAACGCGCAGCTCAACAACTCCAAGACGAAGTTCAGCGCGCGGAGCGGGCCAGGGAAGCGTAGGAAGTACACTTTGAAGTCTCAAAGTCAAAGTCAATATCAAATGCAGCGCATGTGGCAAGCACTTAATTGTTGTTGTGGTGCAATAAATAGTACAACTACTAGCTGTGCGTATAAGCAATTAAAGGGTGAGTCAGAAAGAAAAAAATGTTTTAGTGTTTAAGAATTTGTGCGCTGTTGCCGGAAGTTGATTGCGACATTTTTTTTTATTGATTTTAGAAAAACAATGAAAATTTTTCGCCACAAAATTCTCGATTTTTTTTCCAAAGATATTTTTGTAGATAAAATCGACACCTAAAATGCAAAATAACGGAACACTTTTCATAAGTTTACAGACGAAAGAAAAACGTTATAATAGAAAGCACGCATATTGCTACAAAATTTGAGTTTTGGTTATAAAATGCTTATATATTGGTTATATGTTGGTTATATATTGGTTACATAGTGGTTATACATTGGTTATTTATTGGTTATATCTGACAGCGGTAGCTGAAAATTTTATGCTACATATGCATATGAAATATGATATAGTGAATCGTAATATGTCGCATCTGTACATACTTTTTAGTTCCAAGCATATACATATTAATTTATGCATAGCACCCTGTATAACTAATTTATAACCCCATCGTTGAGAAGTTCGTTGTCTGCTTTTATTGTGGTTGTTGTTATTTTACACAAATTTCAAAAAAAAACTCCTGCAGCTAAATTATCTATGTTGAAAAACATGCGCCGCAACAAAGTTGCATGCAACAAGCTGCATAAATATGCTGACAACAAAGCCTATGTGAGTTGCGCGTTTTGTGGCATATAAATAGAAATATAGTGCATTCATTCATGCTGATTTTATGTGTAAGTATACATTTGTATATAGATTTTCCATTTGGACGCTAAAATTGCAAATGAACTGGGAACTGTTCACTTAAAACGGAATGATGCTTAGTCGTGCCACAGTGGCAGCAGCAATTACAAAAACAGCAAAAATTAGTGTTGCATAGTGGTTGGCAAGCAGTTGCAGCGTGCGTGTACCATATATCAAAAATGAATATAAAATATATATGTAAATGCTCAGCGTGACGAGCTGAGCCGATTTAGCCATGTTTGTCTGTATATATACCAACTAGTCGCTTCGTTTTTGAGGTATCGTTCTGAAATTGTGCACACGCCTTTTACTCACTATAAAGCTGCTCAATGCTCAGAACCATCAATATAAAACCATTACATCATATAGCTGCCATACAAACTGAACGATCGGAAACAAGTTCATGTATGGCAAACTCTTTTATTTCACGAGATATCTTCACGAAATTTAGCACAGCTTATTCTTTAAAGCAGCGCTATGATCTCCTAAGATTTTGTTTGAATCGGACAATTATGGCTTATAGCTGCCATACAAACTGAACGATCGGAAAAAAGTGCTTGTATGGCAAACACTTTTCTTTGACGAGATGTCTTCATAAAATTTGGTAGAGATTATTATCTAAAGCATTGCTACAATCTCCGAACAAATTGTTCAGATCGCACCACCACAACATATAGCTACCATACAAAGTGGCTGTACAAATTCAAGTTCTTGTATGGAAAACTTATTTATTTGATAATATATCTTCACCAAATTTGGCATGGATTATTGCTCAAGACAGCGCTAACCTATTCTAACAAATGGTTCAGATCGTACCATATAATATATAGCTGCCATACAAACTGACCGCTCAAAATAAGATATAACTTGGCGAACCGCAAAATATGACGTTGACTTATTTTTAAATTGTTTATCCAAGCCTCTGTAGGCACTAAATAATAAAAAAAAAAACATAGTAAGGAAAAATGACACAACTCAACTTTACAAAACACGACGAATAATGTGTGAAAAATATAGCAAAATTACTTTTCTTATTTATTTTTCACGCAACAAAATTGCGTTGCCTACCATAATTCATTTATTTTTACATGCATTCTGTGCATTTTTAAAATTTCGACAGCTTCACGCACGCAGCATAAGAGAGCGCTATATGAATTTTCCAAAAGAGTGCGTTCGCCACAGCACACGACGCCACGCAGCAAATGCAGTTCACTCAGAAGTACTTAAAAAAAAAAAACACATTTAACACAACAACAATACACAAAGTTATATGTATTTACAATGCGGCAACACGTCCGCCAGCTTGCGTGCAATAACGCATTGCAACGCTCTAGAAAGCAATTTCATGCAGCGAAAAATTATTGTCGAGTGCGTGTTGCATGCAGCCATGGCGCAGTTGCATTAGAAACGCTGCGCAAACAGCAGCAGAAAGTTAAGACAAAAATGTGAAGAAATACTTTTTGCATTTTATTTGCTGCAAAAGTTGGTTGGAAAAACAACAGCGCAGGCACAAATCAACTGAGAAATTATACAATAACAAATATTTACAATTTACGGCGTTCAGTGAGCATTGCCAACCGCAAGCAAAGTTGGCTATTTTGCGTGGAAACAAATGAAAGAAATGTGTTTGATGCAACGTATCAAGCAGTGAAGCCACATAATTACGTTTTTTACACAATTTGTATACTACTTTGTTGCACAGCGATTGCTGTGGGCATTTGAGTACATTTATGTACCTTTTCGCCGCCACTTTTTCTTATGTAATGCATGCGCCTGCAGTTGCATTAGTTGGTCGCAGAAATAAGTGTGAAGACATACGAGTATTAGAATGCATGTGTAAGGGTGTGTGGCAGAGCACACCTGTTAGCATAAAAAGTTATTAATTTGTCCGAACCGCCGATATCGAACCACTATAGCATGTAGCGGCCATAGATGCTGCATGATTCGAAAAAAGTGCTTATATGGAAAACTTTTTCATTTTACGAGTTATCCTCACGAAATTTGGCACAGTTTTTTTTTATCCAAGGCACTGTTACAATCTCCGAAGAAACTATGGACATCGTTTCACTTTAGCATATAGCTGTCATATAAATCGACCGAACAAAATTAAGTTCTTATGCAGAACTTTTTTATTTGATGAGATATCTGCACGAATTTTGGCAAAGATTTTTATTCTAGTCAGTGTTGCAAACTCCGAAGAAATTATGAATATCGGACCATATTAACATATAGCTGTCATACAAACCAACCGATTGAAATTAAGTTCTTATATAGAAAACTCTCTTATTTGACAAGATATCTGCATGAAATTTGACACAGTTTTTTATCCATGGTAGTGTTGCAAACTCCGAAGAAATTATGAATATCGGATCACTTTAGCATATAGCTGCCATACAAACCGACCGACAAAATCAAGCACTTGTATGGAAAATTTTTTCATTTGACCAGATATTTGGAAGAAATTTGGCATGAGATATTGCCTATAGCAATGCTGCAATCTCCCAAGAAACTGTTCAGATCGGTTCACTATACCATACAGCTGCCGTATAAGCCGATCGATCAAAATCAAGCACTTGCAAGGAAAACGTTTATTGAGCAAAGTTTATTATTGTTATTAAGATAAATAAAATTTATAAAAAAAAATAAATGAAAACAAAAGCAGCAACATATTTTTATGACCACATGTCTCATTCATGATTTAATTAACACATAACTATATGGTATTTATATATTTTGTGTCTACATATAAAAAGTTGCAACGAACTTTAGGCGATATTTCCGCATTCATGAGCAGACAATGCAAATCAGAGCAGCGCGTGCATATGACAAACCAAAACATAAAAAGCATAAATAAAATAAATAAATAAAAGAATTCAGCAATATGAATATGATGGCGTGTATACAACACACACATACATACATATGTTTGAAAAAATAATAATGCAGAGCAGCTGAAAAACATAATAAATGCGAAAAATCAAACATAAAATAGGTGAAAAAATAGACAGCAACAAAAGTTATTAGTTTGTTTTATTTGCTGCCGCATAAAAAAGTCGCTGCATGCAAATGACACACACAGATATATGAATATGGATTTCGCGCACTTGTGTGTGGGTCAAAGCATCCGCATAAAATTTTAAGCAACAGCTGTTTGACAGCAAAAAACAAAGCTAAAACAATACAGCTGAAATATTTTTACATTCAAATTGGCGAAAAATTGTCAAACTAGTTGTCAATCCGTACCGCTGACGCGATATTTGATATAAAATATGTTTTTTGTTTTTTACTTTTTTAGCTTTTCAACAGCTTTCATTTGCAGTCGCTGCATGGCGTGAAAAGCACAAAGAAGTTAACGGCAACATAGCGCAACGAAAAGAGGTGGAGTTTAAAATTAAAAGTATGAAAACATTCCACCAAAATCATGAAAAAGTATAAATAATTGTTGTAGCTGGCAGTGAAATATGCGTTTGTATGGGGATAAATATATTGCAGTTCGTTTGAAAGCAGCGTAATGTGTTTCACTGTGATTTAAGCGACTGCAGAAATCATTAAACTAAATATAAAAACAAAAATTAAAAATCAGCATAACTGGGATAAGAAATTTAAGTTTGAGCCTGGCAATCAAAATATTTTGTGCGGAATAAGCGCAAAAACACAAAAGTAATTTTCAAAACTGTTAAAAAAAAAATATAAAAAATAAAAAATAAAAAAAAAAACAAAATAAAAACAAAATAAAAAAATTTAAAACAAAATTATAAAAAAATAAAAAATAAAAACAAAATAAAAAAAATTAAAATAAACTCAAAAATACAAATACAAAAAAGTAAAAATAGTAAATAAAACATAAAATTCAGAAATGAAATTAAAAAACACGAGAAAACAAAAATAATAAAAATTTCGAAAATATAAAAATAACTTTACAAAAAACAATAAATAAACAAATAATATACAAATAATAAAAAAAATTCAGAGAATTAAAATAATTTCGAAAATACAACAATAAAACAAAAAAAAAAACAAAAAAGATAAAAATAACATCAAAACTACTAAAATAAGTAAAAAAACAAAAATAATAAATAAATAAAATATAAAATTCAGAAAATTAAAATAATTTCTTAACACAAAATCAAAACAAAAAATGATAATTTCGAAAATATAATAAAAAAAAAAATAAATGAATAAATATATAAACAAAAAACAAAGCCAGGAATTTAATGTAACTACACAAGAACAAAAATAAGTTAAAAAAAATTAAAAAAAAATTAAAAACACCAATTAACTAAAAATAAAATTCAAAAAATTAAAATAACTTCAGAAATACAAATTTAGTGTTTAAAAAAACTACAAAATATTAAAATAACACAAAAATAAAATAACTTCAAAAATACAAAAATATATCTTCTTCTTAATTGGCGTAGACACCGCTTGCGCGATTATGGCTGAGTTATAGCCAAGTTAACAACAGCATAACAGAAATACATAAATAACAAAAATTATTATAACAAACAAGAAAAAATAAACATAAATAATAAATAAACAAAAAAATAAAATTTAAAAACTTAAAATAAAATAACACACAAATAAAAATAACCTCAAAACTTAAAAAAAAAATGAAAACAGTAAATAAGTAAATTTCTGAAAATTACAATAACTTAAAAAAAAACACAAACCAATTAAAAAAATAACCACAAAAATTCAAAAATAAGTAAAAAAAAATATAAAAAAATTAAATAAAAAATCAAAAAAAAACATAAAGAAATATATAAAAAAATTAAATTAAAAAAATAAAATAAAATAAAAATAAAACTAAAAAAAAATAAATAAAATAAATAAAAAGTGGAATAAATAAAAAATTACCTAAAAAATACTAAAATAAGTTTAAAAATTTTAAATAATAAACAAATAAATTTCATAAAACTAAAATAACTTCAAAAATATAAAAATATAACTAAAAAAAGATCAAAAACACATAAATTTCAAAAAATTAAAATTTGAAAATAATAAATAAATTAAATAAAAAAAAAAAAATAAAATTCTACTTTCTACAGTAGCAAAGAATTAAGCATAATTCATAAATACATGTACATACATATATGCATACATGTGTGCTATATACAAGTATAAATAAAACATTTTAAATATGGCGCTCAGATATTAAAAATATTAATTCGTAAAATAAAGAACGCAAAACTCTGCAAGTGACAAAATAAATGTCTATAACACACATCAGCGACTCATTAGCATACTGCCAATCGATAAATAAATCTGTCAATCGATCACATGTCCCGCCACACCAACAACCAATGCAACATTTAACATTCAAGGTAATGATTGATAAGCAGCAAGTGGCGACATGAGCTAGTTAAACAAAAAACAGAGAATATATAAATAAAAATAAGCACAAAAGCAGGAAAAAAGTAAAAAGCAACAAACAAAAAAAAAAAAAAAAGAATGGTGTATGTTTCTACAAGGATATGTCTATCAGTTGAATAGAGCAATGAAACTCCAACACTTGAGTACTAGGTTAGCACTAACTGCTGATTAACCAGAGTAAACGTCACAAGCACTCAAGCAAATATGAGAAAGCAGCGAGTAACTAATAGCCAGACAAAACACAAATAAACAACAACTACTAAACAAAATGCAAGCGTTCAATCATTTACATAATGAAAATCACCTACAATCTGCCCATCAACAGCAGCGCTACACTGCCAACACCCCCACAATCCCCCTTTTCAGATGAGCGATAAAAACAAAAACTTATACAGCAAAAAGTTAAGTACGGCACTTGTGTCCGCCAAAACAACAACACATTAATCAAACACTCATAAATATTAAACACAAAATGTCAAAAAGTATTGAGCGCATAAAATATGTATGAGCAAGCGAATGAATCAAGCAAAACAAGGAGCAAGCAGTGAAACAATAAAATGCTAGGTGAGCACTTAGTAGCGGAATATTGCTAAAAGCAACAACAAACTGTTGCAGTACAATATTATAGCGAACAATGCATTGTACTTGTTGTGCACTGGGCGAAAAAAAGTTTGTGCAAATTGAATTTCACCAATTTCAAATCAATTGCTTGTATAGAAAACTTTCTCATTTGATGAGATATCTGCTCGCAATTTAACATGAATTATGCTCCAAGGCAACGCTGCAATATCTCAAGAAAAATTTAAGATCGAACCACTATAGCATATAGCTGTCATACAAGCTGAACGCTCAAAATCAAATGCTTGTATAGAAAACTTTTTCATTTGATTAGATATCTGCACGAAATTTAACATGAATTAAGGCTTCAAGGCGACACTAAATAATCCGAAGAAAATTTTCAGATCGGACAACTATAGCATATAGCTGTCATACAAGCTGAACGCTCAAAATCAGGTGCTTGCGTGAAAACAACTTTATTTGTGAAGCGTGACGTCTCGATCGACTTGCGCTTCAAGTGCCACAACTATGTAAATTATTTCCGTTATAGTATAACATACGTAGCAATACGAAAGTGTATATATTTTGCTGCTTTTCACACAGTCTACACCAAATCTCAATTATTCAATGAAATATTGCACTTTTCATTTAATTAACACGATGCTCACACGCCCCAACACAACTGTTAAAATAAATTTTGGAAAACTTCCCCACACTTGCAACGGTACTTACAATTGTCTCCTTTAGCTCTTTGCCGCGCAACGGTCCCAGCCATTGATGTAATCCAATATAGCGTTTCTGTACCATTTTCAAAGCGGGTGCACCCTGTGCATAGGGGCCGCCCAGCAGGGCGGTCGCAGTCTCCAATACGACCATATTGTTGTGTTTTGCTTTACTATTTATAATTTTTTCCCCGAGTTTCTCACTTATTTATTAGCACTGCTTATAGTGGCCGCACTTATTTTGGGGGGATAACGCTGTGTTCACTATTTTGTTGTTGTTGGGCAAAATACGAATTTATCAGCGCGCTTACATACACATGCGCAACAGTTAAAATTATATATATAAATAAATTTCTTTTTATATTTTATTTTTTTATTTATTGGTTGAATTAAATGTTGCTGATTGCCGCTATTCAGTTGACCTAACTGTATCCATTTATTTGATATACATATATTATATTTATATATTTTGTGTGTGTTTTTGCCGCTTATCAGGCGGAAATGTATTTACGTTTGTATGCGTTTTAAATTAAAGCATCCGGTGCTTGTTGTTTTTGTTGCTTTTGCCGTTTGTTTTTTGTGGCGCGACTGGTAAACACAACCACTAGCAAATAACTCACGCATAAATCTTGCAATTCCAATGAAAATGCAACGGAATCGCAATTTATTCACACTTCGGCATACGCAGCGGGTGGCTTAGCGCTTTGTATTTGTTGTTGTTTGTGTTAAATTGCAATGCAAACGATTTGTTTGTATGTTTGTTGAATTGAGTTTTGGTTTTAGCTATTCATATATGTACATATATACTATATATGAATGTATTTATATGTATGTATATAATGTATTGGTTTTGTCACAGATGTTTTGTAAACAAAAAAGTTTATTTAAAAAATTGTATTTAATTTTGGCTTAAAAATATTTTTATTTTTATTGCACTTATTTTATGAAATATTAATGCTTTTATGTTTATACAATAATTTTCATATTTGTATCACATATATGTATATAGTAATATATGCATATATATTTTAATATTTACTGCAATGGTATTGGTTTGTACAATGTTTGGCAAACAATTTACGCTTAAATATATTTATATTTTTCAGTTTAGTAAAATTGAAATCTATAAATTTCTTTTATATTAGATTTTATAAAATTTTTTAATTATAAATTCTTGTATATTATATATAATAATATTTTTTTTTACATAGTTTTGTAGTAAATATTTAAGTTTTTTAAAAAGATTACGCACGAAAAACTAGCCAGCTGCTGTTTACTAATTATACTTTTAATTAAATTGATTTAATTTTCAATTATTTTAATTATTTAAAAAAAAATATCATTAAATGTTTTGTCTGCGGATTTGTGTTGTTTTGGTTTTTGTTGTTATTGTTGTTTTTATTTTTATTTTGTTGTATTTATTTTAGTAACTTATTTATTGTTGTTGTTGTTTTTAATTTTTGTTGTTGTTTTTATTTATTTTTGCCGATGTTTTATTTTGTTGTTGTTGTTTTTATTTTTATTTTTGTTGTTATATTTGTTGTTATTTTTTATTATATTTCTTGTTGTTGTAGATAGAGTTTTTTTGTTGTTTTTTTTTAGCTTGCCACACTCTGGCTAGCCAATTTCAATTAAATTTAATCCGGTATTACACTGTGCAATGCAAATAGCGCCACTGTAGCGATACAGTTATGTTATGTTTGTATCGCTGTTTGCCACGCGACTCAGTATCCCATCAATAATCTACATAAAATCCTTTTTTAATCCGCAACGCAAAACGCACGCACACATATACACGCGCAACAAGGGCGCGATGTTCTATTGTTGCGAGAAAACGCTTTGCCAAGCTTGTATTATTAATGTATATTTACTATATGTATATTTTATATTTGTTGTTGTTGTTGTTTTTATGCGCACACAAACCAATTATACAATCTTTACAAACAACAGGCAAGCACGTTTCAGTGTTGCAATGATTTTAAGCGAAATTTTAAAGCATAGCAGAAGGCGCTCAACACCTGTTTACATGGTCTACAACAACAAGTGGTAGTGGCATTTAAATAAAAATTACGCTTTGCTACTTTTTGCTTAACGCGTTAAGTAATTTAGTTATACACAATTATTATATTTTTGTTGCTGTTGTTGTGGTTGTAGGAAATTATTTTGTAGGCACTTTAATCAGTTCTCATGTGATGATGAAGTCATGTGACAGCAGAAAATGGAAAAATAATTAATTATTTATACCACAGCGTATAGTTTTGGGTATAATTTTGGGTATAGTTTAGGGTATGTACGCTTATGCGTAACGGAAACCGTTTAAGCCACCAACGCAGCACATCCGCCTTTTACCGTTATAACGGCATACATGTATAAACGGCATGAATTTTTAGTATGACAAGCCAGCATTTCTAGTGGTGAGGAAGTGCCACACCGTTGTCTTACACGCCTTTTTATTAGCCTTCTACTTGCTTTCCGATTTTTTAAAAACTTTTTGTGCTTTTGTGGCCGCGAGTGGAAATCTGTTGCAATTTAAACACCACAGCACAGAAATTTCACACGTTACACTCACTTCAAACGAATATGACAGCTTAGCAATTATGCTGGCGAAACTCACTTGCTTCACTTCTTTGTATAAGAATTATATAGAAAATTAATATTTTCAGCAATAATAAACAATTAAAGCACATTTGTTTTTATAATTTTGAAATATTTTAGCTTGCACGTCAAAAAACGCGAACGGTAAACTACTACGACAGCGACAATGACGACGTTAACGACGACAAGACGACGAGACTAAACGAGATGAGGCGTTAAACGTGACGACAAATTACTTTTGCTTCACACAATAGGAAAATACGATCCACAATGTTCAAAGTTCCATCGCGAACTGAATTGAAGTCGCAAAGTCTGCGATGAAAATTGCGGCAGCCAACCAGCGCCTCATCGGGCATTGATTGAGTCAGTGTGTTGGGCAGGCGAAAGCCGACAAACGCAAAAGGCAAAACAAAGAACAACAAGAACAAAACACAAATAAAGCGAGCATACGACAACTAACGAACGTACGATGTACAAACGAGTAGTAGTAGAAGGTAGTAGTAGCAGCATGCACAAGCGTTGGTAGACGAACTTCGTGCATGCAATGTTGCCACCGCGTTGAAAACAATAGAAGAGCGCTCATAAACTTTTAAAAAGAGCGCATAAACTTGTACAAAGAGCGCGAAGCACAGTAAGAGCATGGAAAGTACAGCAAATTAAAGAGCGAGCAAAAAAATGTGGGAAGGTTGTGGTGCTGGTAACGATAATATTTAGTACATTTTTTTGAATTCTACAACTCAGCATAATGTATTCGAAGTGTTTCTAAAATTTATTGTTCAGTTAGACTCTAAATAATTTTAATTGCGTTCAAAATTCAAACGTCAAAACTGCAGATTCTGCACATTTGCGACACACCCTCACCAAGCAAAAGATAAGAAGAGTCGATAATTAATTCGTACCTAAATGTAAACATCGCCAGTTTTCGCTTACGCTCTGGCACTCACTCAAAACATGCTTTCTTTCTTTACCGGCGACTATCTCGGAAATGCAAGAAAATTGATTATATTGCTCGTACATGTACAATTCGCTTGTTGCATGTGCCCACAAGGCGAGAGCATGTTATTGCTCAAAACATAACGGCGTGCTCTTTCGCTTTGGAGAGCTCGCTACTTAAACTCTTACACTCTTTAGCTATTTTAGGCATTGCCATTTGAAATTTTTATTATCTGCGCTAACTTTCCTTACGCTCTCTTAATTATACTCGCTCGCTGGCGTTTACTTTATTTTTCAGCATTTTCTTTTCTCATTAGATAAAAAGTAATGCTGACTCGCAAACTGAATTTATCTGAATTAACAGGTTGGTGGCGAAAGCTGCGTTGCGAATGCACTTACTATTGAGGACAACTACTATTTGCCATATAGAATAAACATATAGTATGCGGTGATAGAAATGTGCCACTTCTTTATCAAAAAAAAAAAAATGTTCTAAGAGTGAGTGTTTCAAAGAGTGATGCGAGTTGAGTATTTTAATTTATTTTGAAAAAAAAAAAAATGTGAGACTAATTCAGATTATTAGAACGTATAGAAAATTTCAGCATACTACTATGAGCAAAAAAAGTAAAATTTTGTTCCGATTGAAAATTCTCAATTTATTCTTCAAAATCTATATCATTCCCCTCAAATTAACACCTCTTGATCCAAATACACTAGTGCCAACGTTTTTCCCAACCCCCTAAACAGCTGTTAAAGTCAATTTCCGGAATTGCCTTCAATGCGATTCACGTTTCAGTATCTTCAATTGACTCAAAACGATTTCCTCGAAGCGCTCGTTTGAGTTTGCTGAATAGCCAGAAGTCACAGGGAGGTAAATCAGGCGAATACGGCGAGAAACTCTCGCAAAATCAATGCAGTATGCAACGGTGCATCATCTTTGGGCAAAAACCAAGAGTTGTCGGCCATAATTCCGATAATGGCTGTTTTACGTATAGATTCGCGCAAACGACGTAAACACTCAAATAGTATTCCTTGTTCACAATTTGGCCGGCCGGAAGAAATTCGGAGTTCACCACACCTCGAAAATGGAAGTAAACCTTGCTTTTTGACCTGCTTTAACGGGGTTCGGCTTCGGCGCACCTTTGCCACGATATTCGGCAGATTGATCGTTTGTTTCCGGGTCGTAAGCAAAGATCGAAGACTCATCGCCTGTAATAATACGTTTTATGACATCCTAGTAGTCGGAAAGCATTGTTTCACAGACATTAACACGACGCTGTATTTCGAGAAACTTGTGGTTTCACTTTCCTTAGGTCAAAAATTCACAATGGTTCTCACTTATCCTTCCGTAATTCCAACGATTCCAGTAAGATATCAGACTGTTAATGATTGATTATTTTTTAGGACCAATTTTAATGACGTGTTGATCATCAGTTGATGTTGAAGGCCGCACTGGAGCTGGTTTGTCGTCAACGCGTTATCGACTCTTATTGAACAATTTGCACCACCCAAAAACACTTGCTCTCGACAAAGGCCTTTTCCAACATTCTAAACGTTTCGACACCAGAAATTTGATACCGCACACAAAATTTAATGGAACTTCTTTGTTGAATAATTTCACTCATCGTAAAAATCGCCGAAAGCTCTTTATGTACTTCAGAGAGACAAGCGCTAATTGAACTAAAGTAGGATAGATAGGTAAAATGGATGTCTGACGACGCACCTATGTTTTTGGAAACTCATAGAGAAATCAAAGCGACTAAAATCCCCTCACTCCATTGTCTGCTCAATAAATCACCATGTGCTCCTGACGAAGTTCATCGATACAAGGAAATTTATTTGTGCAACTCCGAGAGATCGTCAAGAAACCAACGATAGTTGAGATGCTTTTCCTATATAAAGATTTGTATTCGCTTAAAAGATGTTCTATAGTCTCTTGTTGTTGTTGTAATGGATACCTAATCCCCATTAGCCTGGTAAGGATTGGATAAGTTGTCATCGAAGTCATCCAACGGCAAGCCCAGGAAACGTGCTGTTTCGACGGGGTTCGACTAAAGGGAGTAGGGTGTCAGATGTGTAGGATTAGAAGGGCATACAAATAGGTGGCTAATGTCAGGGATGTATTCTGGATAAGTAGAAGCTTAACCAATTACAGTATTCAGAACGAAGCTGCGCAAGATAAGTTCTATAGTCTCTTCTTCTACTACAGCCAGAGGCATAAAAATTTCATCTCTCTCCTCTTCTAGAGTAAGTATATGTTAATTGCAGAGTGTATCTGCCTCACAGTTACCAGGAATAATACTGTGCCCTGGAACCAATTGCGGGTTTATCATGAAATGCTTATGATTTTAGATCTACGAAAAAGTGAAGTCTCTAATTCAAAAACAGTTTGAGATATCGATTTAAAATTTTAGTGTGTTATTTTTAAAAGTATAACCTATCGAAATATTTAAACAAAAAAAGACGATTCGATTATGACACTCAAATTTTAAGATTAAAAATACAACTCTGTTATATAATAATTAATTTCAAAGACGTTAATGCCAACACCAAATCGTCAAACCACAATAAATAATCACATAAATTCAAAAATCTATTATGCTAACAAGAATAGAACGAACGAAAGACAGCCGTCAGAACGCGAGAATTAGCAATCCAAGGGCTAATTTTCAGCTCATAAAGAAAATAGTTACTAGCCAGCGCAGATTATAGTACCATCATCATCAAAGCAAGCAGCAAGGCGGTTGCACAAAATAATCAACTCTAGCAGTATTAGGCGAATGTAAAGTAACTTACAATATTGTTATAGGCAAATCGGCTCAATGCGACCAAAGCAAGCCCGTGAACAGACGAGACGAGCTAGAAACCAACAGGTCTGTTGCCGGTTTTGGCCGAAAGCAGCAAACAAAAAAAACAAAAAGGAGATACAACGAACAGCCGATAGAAGGCTTAGTAGAATTTCCCAGTAATGATTTGATTTATGACCTGGAATACTAGAAAATGAGCAACAATATGCGGACCGCATAACATACCAAGTATGGAGAAGCGGGAAATGTGAAAAGCGCGAAACGTAGCAGTGACGAGCTTCAGCATAAATAATAATATCATTAAGCTGCGAAGGCAAAAAGTAACCAACTAAGCTACACGAATATGAGCAGAACGCATAAAAAAAAAAAGTTGCGCTATAAAGATGAGCGGTTGGCGGCCAAGAAACCAACTGGCAAACGTAGAGGCCAATGTCAGTGGCACTGGAACTCGTTACGACGTTCTGCGTTCGCGCAGATAACTGTAAATGTCAGCTTGTTTTACTAGTTCGAATTAAACGTACACAACCACAAGCCAAAAGTGGCCAGTTGGTATTCGGAATGCATGCCAGCAAGATCACTGCACGTTGCAGCCACACACACATGCTCGCACATACATATACATATTATATGTGTGTTATGTCTATATTTGTGCATATTTCAATGCGGAAAAGCGTACAGCTGCCCACGTTGCACGTTCATATAGAAGTCTTAGTGGTCGCTAGCAGCAACATGCTGGCATTTATGCATGTGTTTGCTTACCGATTTAATGTGCAATTCCAGTTTTCGCATGAATGTTGCAACATAGTACTTGTTTAGTATACTTGGAGTTTGGTATGGCCTATCAAGCAGAAATTCTCGCAGTGACCGCATGCGGAATGTCTCTAAAGATGGCCAAAAACAAACGCAGCACCAAGTAGGAAGCAAACATGCACCGCTCGACATTAATAGCAAACAGCTGAAGATGGTTCTATACGCCTTGTAGAGCCTTTGCAGAGCGTAGTGGTGCGTTTGTGATTTAGTTTTGTGAAAGACAGAAGTGGTCAACGGCTTTATTTAGAAATATGGGAGTGTTGGATGAAAATAATAATTATAAATTAACTGTTTATTTAACTAAACAAACTCAATTAATACCACCTTAATAAAAGCCCAGCCTCCTTAATCCGGAACCTTTTCATATTTTACACCTATAAAGACGCCCAGAACTTTTTCACAACCACTTGCCTCTGCCACAGCCAGCTTAAATTAGCTGAAAGTAGCAGTGTGGCAAGTATTTGCGGTAGTATTGCAACAGCAGAAGTTAACAAGCAACCAGCATACCCCCATATGTGCATTTCTATGGCATAAAAAGGTATAAAATAACGTGTTTCTTGATTTTTCTCGATAAGTTTTTATTGCAGCTATATGCAATAGTGGTCCGATCGGAACCATTTGTTCAGAGATCATAGCATAACTGCGGACAATAATCCATGCCAAATTTCGTGAATATGTCTTGTGAAATGAGAAAGTTTTTCACACAAGGACTTGATTTCGCACGATCAGTTTGTATGGCAGCTAGATGCTCTATTGGTCTGACTGGAAAAATTTCTTCAGTGATCATAGCATAACTGCAGACAATAATCCATGCCAAATTTCGTGAATATATCTTGTGAAATGAAACAATTTTTACACAAGAACTTGATTTCGCACGATCAGTTTTTATGGCAGCTATATACTATATTGGCCTGATCGGAAAAATTTGTTCAGAGATCATAACGTTACTGAGGACAATAAACCATGCCAAGTTTCGTGAAGATATTTTGTGAAATGAAAAAGTTTTCCATAGAAGGACTTAATTTCGCACGATCAGTTTATATGGCAGCTATATGCTATATTGGCCTAATCGGAAAAATTTGTTCAGAGCTTATAGCATAACTGGGGACAATAATCCATGCCAAATTTCGTGAAGATATCTTGTGAAACGAAAAAGTTTTCCATACAAGAACTGAATGTTGCACGATCAGTTTGTATGGCAGCTATATCCTATACTGGTCCGAAAGCGGCGATTGCGTTAAGTGATCAAATTTTTAAGGAGAAAAGGACATGTGCAAAATTTTAGATCGATACCTAAAAAACTGGGGGGACTAATTCGCATATATGTACATATATCTAGTATAATACTCAAGGAGGCGGTTATGGCTAAATCGTCTCAGCTCGTCGGGCTGATTACTTATATAGGTATACTTATTCAGCACTCCGACCTTTCATTCTCTGTGTTACAAACTTGATGCCAGCTTAATATTCAGGGTACAAAAAACCAGCGAACATACAAAGAATGCAGCAGCATGCCTTAAACAGAAAGTAGAGTGCCACAAATGGTGAAAATTCACATGCCGAGATCGCAAAGGTCAAGCGAGTTCTAACGAAATAAAACTGGACATTCTGCGGCAGCTATGTTGTGTGCATATGTATGTCGCTGACGATGCTTTCTATGTAATATGGCATGAGCATTGCAGTTGACTTGTTTTACAACGAACTAGATTTATTGCAATACACAAGCGGAAGTGGTGGTATGTTGTGGTAGCTGGATTAGGAAATACTGAAATAAGTTATTTTAAAACTAAAAATTCGAAATACTAAGAATTAAAATGTTGCAAAGGCAACATGTTAATATTCGAGTTCAACGAAAATGTAATAAAATTCATTTGAAGAGCTACAGTTTTTCGGATTGGTATAAATAATGGTAGATGGTCAAAAAAATTTCATTCGGCCAAATAAACACTAAAGTCGGTGTTGGAAAATATTTTTTTTTCCTCAAATTTCAGAATTTTTTTGCTAATAGTGTATGTTTGTAACTATAAAAAATTCTAATAAAATATTTCATTTTTATATGAGAAAAAAAATATTGAAAAAATGCTGTTTTTTACCTAAAAAAACATGTAACCCCTCCTCAAAAATTGCTCGCTCGAAACCGGTTTTAGACCTATAGCCTATAGTATAGTCTCCTAGGCAAAATTGTTCAGAATGTTCAGTAGAAGATTTCAAGCATCTGCGTATTTTTGTTTTTAGTAAAAACATTTTTTTTTTTTTTTTTTGGTAAAAAAAATTTTCAAAATTTCAAAAAACAATTTTTAACCAAAAATTGCTGTGAAACCTTTAAGCATAAAATGGAAAAAGAAAAATTCAACACAGACAGAGTCAAAGCACACGAAAAAACATTACTGTGCCTACGACAATAAAAAAATATTCCCACAACTATCAAATTACTATTGTTAACGTAATTTTCTAATAAAAATACAACACAGAATTCCGCAAGCTTTGCTTTGAACCATGCTGAAGCTACTACGTTCAGTTGGCTTTAACCAACTCTCTCACTTGAAACACAGATATACCAATTTCAGCTAACTCCCCCCTTTCACACACTTCCGCATATACTAACTGCGACTTTCCTACGAACACATTTCACTCAGTCGCTGCCGACAACACAATACCCACAAGCCAGTACAATTCCAGTCAAGCTCGCGTGTTGTTGCCGCCACTTTCCAGTCAGACTACTTTAAGTTCGTTCACATTGAAACCTCAATTCGGTCAGTTGAATAAGTTGTTAGCTGTTTCGGCTTGTATTGTTGTTATTCTTCGTTTTTTATGTGATCGCCACATTTCGTACATAAACAGAGGTAAATGGCTTGGCCGAAACGGCGAGCGAGTATGTCTGTGTACATAAATCGCCCATACGAACGATCAACACAACAATGCACACAACCAAAGGCGGTTCTCTTCGTTCTTCCACGCGCTCTCTTGGGCAGTTCAAGCGGTCGTACGATCACTTACGAACACTATAATTAACGCACTCTTCAACTGTCACAATCGACGATTCACTTCCTCTTTTGCCGTAGTGTTTGCGGAGATGTTTGCCAAGCGAGCAGACAAACCAACAGCCAACCACGTTTATCTGAGCCACATTTTCCGCTTTCCTAGGAGTTAGTGAACTTACCTCGGTTAACTAGAAATAAATAGACAAGCATGTGTGTGTGTGTGTGTTTATCCGTGACGTTTATGTTCACAAGAATAGCGTGGCTCGTTCTTTTTATGGTTGCAAGTCATAAAATTGGCATATATAGCCTATAATCAGTTGGGGATACGGCGTGTTAAATGCGCTTATATCGGCATAAAGCATTTTGAAGCATAATTGCCGCTACAACGGTTATGTGATGGGTCAGTGATGGTGCAATGGCATAACATGGCAGAAGAACACCAGCAAAGGCGACAAACTCTTGATAACGTTTGATTTAGTTGCTGTGTAAATTGTTATTTCACTATTAAGTGATCATATTTCATAAGAAACGCTGTTGAATTTAGATGTATTCAGGGCAGAGGAACAAGAAAAACGTTAACATCGGCTATAATACCCTTCACAGGAACATTTCTTATGCCAGAGCGAAGTATAAAAAGATCTTTATATTGATTTTCAGCGGTCACTTTGTATAGCAGCTATAAGGTATAGTGGTCCGATGTCGGCGGTCCAATTTTCCCATGAATTGTTCTTTCACAATTCTGGCCGTTTTCGACGGATGTTCTTTCGCAAAGGCCTTAATACGACCAAATAGAACTTATTATTGACCTTCTGTCCCTCTGGAACAGATTCATGATGCACCAAACCACGAATAACGGAGGAAAACAATGAGCATCAACTTGATTTTTGAGCAGCTTCGGCGTGGTTTCTTTGATTTCGGCTCGTTTTTTCCCTCCATTCCGATGACTGCTCACTTGTTTGCATGCTAAACTCATAAACCTATGTATGTCTCATCGTCAGTTACCATGCTCTAGATGAGTGTGGAATCGGGATTCGCACGATCATGCATGTTCAAAGAGACCGGTTTATGGTACTCTTTTTGAAAAAAAAAATTTAGCTTTATCGGGAGGAGTCGAGCAAGAACACGTTTCATGCCCAAAATATACACCAAACTCATTCGAGCGGACTCGCGAGAGATGCCGAGCCCTCTTGACATCTCTCAAGAACTTGCCTGACGATTTTCAAGCTCCATATCCTTCACCGGTAGTGAACGAGGGCGAGGACAAGACGAAATATCTCCTGCCATCAAACAAAAGTCGTCGCAATCGCGATTAGACTCCCACATCAGTGTTGACAGTCATAACATCAAAGTCGTAGATCATTTCGTCTATCTTGGAACCAGTATCAACACCAACAATAATATCAGCCTCGAAATCCAACGCAAATAACTCTTGCCAACAGGTGTTACTTCGGACTGAGTAGGCAACTGAAAAGTAAAGTCCTCTCTCGACGAAGAAAGACCAAATTACAAGACACTCATCATCTCCGTTCTGGTATATGGCGCAGACACAACATCTGATGAGTCGACGTAACGAGTTTTCGGTTCTGCGGATTTTTATGGTCCTTTGCGCATTGGCCACCGCAAATATCGATGGAACGATGAATGGTATACGACGACATTGACATACTTCATAGTTCTTAGTTCAGTTGAATTAAGAGACAGCCGCTGCGGTGGCTAGGTCATGATGTTTTCGACGCAATACCCGCCGGTAAAACCAGAGGAAGAGAAAGACCTCCAATACCACAATCATTATCACAACGCATGTAGATGTATTTTATAGGATGCCCGACATTTCTTGCTACATTTCCAAGCATTTGCTACTGAAATCACCCATCAAGCTGTGAGCATACATTTTCACACTTCTAACTCTAAATATATCCGCTTGCTCATATAAAACCAGAATTTTTCTGCGCTCATTCATAGCAATTAAGAAATCTGAAGTCAAGTCAATCAACTTTGTCCATTAGATATTTGATAATTTGTCATTTGTGTGCGCTAATAATGCGCAAATGGTACTTAACGGTAAATACATATTTAAGCAGCTCAAGTGATTAATCTCGCGCGCGTTATTCGAAACATTTTCCTTTTGACAAGCAACACACCAACACATTTCAAGCATTCTTTGAACATCTGCAGAAAAGAGCGATTAGCGTGTGGCAACAATATAGCAAGAAACGAAAAATTAAATCAAAAACCAAAAAACAAGAATCGCGCTGCACGATCTCAACACGATCATTAAGCCGTCAAGCCGTGCGCAGACGCTTTCAAGCGGCTCTAGCTGGGCGCTAGTTGTTGTCAGCTGGCGCAAAACCTGTGATGTCACTGACCTTTAAGACTATTTTATGCTTGGCTTTACAAGCTCTTGGCTTTTGTGCGCTGTGTGCTGTGTGCTTTTTGTCTTAGTTCGCCTCTTTCGTTTTTAGTTCTATATTTTCTTTTACTTTCTAGCTGTTTGGCTGTTCTCTATGCTTAAATAGTTAAGTTCTTGCAATTCGCTTCTGCGGCAATAAAGAAATATCGTTAAAATTTTATGAGCGATTCAAGATTGTTTCTTAAGAAATTAACGTGCTTCTAGATGGTTTCTTAATACTCTTGCTGATACTAACTAACTAACACCGCTGTGGCATGCAACTGAGATTCAAGGCACTACACAAACTGCATTTACAAGTCCAAAGTATTAGCAATACATCAATCACTTTATTCCAGCTATGAAATAAGAGTAGCAAAAAGCGCTTTCCAACACTTGCCACACAACTGCAAGTAAATGAGTCGAGAGCTCGTGTTCAATTTGAACGACAACGTCATCAGCGCCAGCCCAGCCGCATTGTGTGAACGTGCGGCAAATGTCAAAAATCTACATACAAATGTCAATTAACTTCATTTTGCTTTCAATTAAAATGATTTTTTAATTAAATTTTGCACATTGAATGGCTGACCAATGTAAAGCGGCGGCGGCGGCGGCAGCGGCGGCACTGGACAGTGGACGGCATACTGGCTGATTGGTTGGTTGGCTGGATGGATGGCTGCATTGGTGTGCAGTCAGCAAAATGCCAGTTTATAAGCATTTGTTAATAGAATTCTTTATTCGATTTGTAAGTAAATGTGCTCTTGTTTTGTTTTGCCACATGCTAGACTGCGCCGGTGGCGCGCAATCAATAAATAAAAGCTGGATGAAGAAAAAAAAACGCTCGAAATGAATAGCAATGAATACTAATTGAAAGAGTGTAATGAAAAATTCAATAGGAAATTCTCCAATATATGTATGTGTGGGTAGGCATACATATGAGTACGTACATTAGAGCGGGTCGATTTAAAAAATTTTTTTTTTTGTTTGTAAAATCGCATGTAGGGGAGAATGATGCGTAGTATATCATTCTGAACAACTTTGCCTAAAAGATTATGGGTGGGTCTAAAGCCGGTTTCGAGCCAGCGATTTTTATACAGAGTTTAAAAAGCCTGTATTGTTGGTTGTATGAGAGATATAAGATATAGTTGTCCAATCCGATCGATTCCGACAAATGCATAATAGAAAAGCACGTACGTAAATTTCAATCGGATGTCTCAAAAGCTGACCAAAAAAATTTTATAATGGTTAAAAAATTCATCTAAAAAAGGGCAGGCTCGAAACCGGTTTTAGAGCCATAGTCTCTCAAGCAAAATTGGTCAGAATGATGCGCTGAATATCATCCGCATACGCGATTTTATGGAAAAAAAATTCCGCATATGAAATTTTCTCGTTTCTTGGCGTCATGTAAATCGACCCGCTCTAATGTCCATATATGTACATATATAAGTGGGCGCTGAGTTTTTATTCTGAAATTGTTAAATTGATTTTCTACAACAATAACAAATTTAGACAAAAAATTTATATACATATAGTAACCATAACAATTACGTGTTGTAAAGAATTTTATAATTTAATTGAGATGTCAATGTTACTATTGCAGATTCTTATATTTATATCTGCGAGCTGAAGACCTCTGAAGTTAGTGCATTTCTTTTTTTTTGTCTAATAAATAAATAAAATAATATTTAATTAAGTTTTAGAGGCCTAATGGACTTATTATTTTTTCGCACAGCCAAATTAATTGAGTACATTAAGACTATAATTGAGAAAGTGTTTGCCCTTCGCACAGCAAGCTACTGGACTAACGATAGGCTCGACAAACGATCAGCCATTCTATTAGATCCTGTAATTCATTTTGTACTTTTTCTCATCATTAAAATTCAGTAGCTGATTGCTACTTTATCAAAGCACACAACCATATGTGCAGCATGGACAACAACCTGCAGACTTAAGCGCAGTCAAATTTACCCTGGATATCAAAAATGCGCTCAACACGACAAATTTGGCCTTGGATAAAATACGCGTCCCTGAATACCCGATAAACATTATAACGAATTATTTTAAAAACAGAAGGCGGCCCAGGAGCTAATCTAACTCGAGCGGAGTACCCCAAGGCTCAGTATTAGGGCCACAATTAACACCACTCATGTATGACGAGGTGTTAAGAAGACAGCAACCAACAGGCGTGAAACTAGTAGCTTTTGCGGATGATATGATCTGGTGAAACGATTAGTTGACATAAGAAATAAATGCAATGAGTGCTCAAATGGTCTACGCCATTGATTCTCTTTTGTAAGTCGTCAGTCTCGAAGTCACGGAGCACAAAACAGAAGTTTTACTCATAAGCACCAGGAAGGTGCAAGAGCGAATAGAGCTCACCATAGGGGAGTGCGAGATTGCTTCACAGCCGCAGCTGAAGTATCTGTATCTGGGAGTAATATTGGATTTCAAATTAAAATTGGAGGAATACCTGGTGTATTCTTATGGTAAAGGAAACAATATTTATAATGCTATATCGAGAATGATGACTTTCTGCAATTCGAGTTATAAGTGCTTTCCGGACTATGTATATCAACCGACGCCGCTGAAGTATTAGCCAGTATACCGTCCATTCACATCCAAGGAGATGAAATCGAGCGATTATATCAGCTATCAGCACTTAATATTTGCAGTATCGGCAAAGGCAGAGCAAAGGAACAAGTGCACCAAAATTGGGCAGAATCAGCATTTATAATGACAAAACTGAGACTTCTTCAACAGATTAGGCGTCCATCAGTCCGCACAATAGAGGAGAATTAAATGCTCTGTCCCTCCCACGAAGTAATACTTAGTCGGTGGTTCCCTGGGAGAGTTTTGAGTTGGGAGATGGTTAGGTTTAGTGGATTAAAGTTCGGTACTCCGGCTTTTTTTTTTAAATAGTTGTAATCGGGAAAAAAAATTTTAAGAATTGTATCCTGTAAAACCTGTGTAAAATTTCATTTCCTTTTTTTTTTGGAAAAATGTCTGCTAAAAATTCAGTTTTCACTTTTTTCCTTCCTCTAAGTTTTAAGTTAAGGTTTTAACCAAAACACGTATTTTCTCACTTTAGAGGGTTATGTAAGGAGTTATGCTGCCAACGAGAGCGCATCTTTTACCGAGGGATCACCGGAAATGGCGTCGCTATGGCCGAGTTTAAAGAAATTTCGGAATATCTTGGTTAATAGTGTATGTTTGTAACAGTAAAAAATTCTGATAAAATATTTAATTTTTTATATGAGAAAAAATTGTTGAAAAAATGTTGTTTTTTACACGAGAAAACCCATGTAACCCCTCAAGACTGTTTTAAATTTCGATTAGCGGAAAAATTCGAAGTCGAAATTCGTACAAATACTTTTAAGCTAACGTCATGAAGCCTAAAACAAACATACGAGTTTGGTTTTTTTGGTTTTTTTAATTGTTTTTTTTTTTTGCTGGTAAAAACAGTGAATGACCGTAAGTATAATTTTGCAAAATAAATTTCTAGCTAATTTATTGATACACAATTGATTGTTTACGATCAACATTTCGTTTAATAATTTACACAACACAAAGTCGAGACAAAAAAAAAACAAATAAACAGAAAAACAAAAAAAAAAAAAAACAAACAAAACAAAACAAAAAACAAAAAACAAAAAACAAAAACAAAAAAAAAAGATTACTCTGCGGTCTACTTCGACCCGAATATAGTATAAATATTAATACGGGTAAATTTATTATTAATTAATTTATATTTATGGATTGTAAAGTGCGAAAAAAATGCTTAGAATTATACACATGTTTCGTATTACTCATGGAAGGCATTGCAAGGCATTAAATGACGTAGGCGTTTCGGCTAAATTCGCATTTCAAGTAATTTTATTCGAGACCGAAACAACATTTTTGCATTATTCCGAACGAGAGTAATGAACGTCTGCGCCTGAAGGGTCAAATATGGATTTTGGAATCGACGAAATCAATTTAGAAATTGTTGACCCAAATTTCTTTCAATTTTTAGTGCTTGTATAAACAAGCTATAAAGCACTTATGCGTGTTAATCGACGGACTTGTCATCTTTAATACTCGTAAGAATACATTTTCAAAATTCACTCAAATAAAATTCGAACAAATGTTTTGTACTTGACTTGACGTCTTTTTAATATACTTACAAATTTTTACTCACATAACTGTTTAGATATAAAATATATCAATAAAAATTGGCCTCAGCTGTGCTTACCTGCAAAGAAAATGAAAATAAAAGTTAATATCCATAAACAAAAGAATGTCGATTAAAGTTTATTGGCATTTTCTTCCTACAAAAAAAAAACAAACATTATAAGTGAAAGGTTTTCTTAATCAGTGAACTGATATTTGTTTACAGTAACTTAAAATATTCATCTCGGCCAAAAAATGGAATTAAATGACGAACATTTTCGCAGGATTATTTTTTACAACTTTCGAGGGATCGTCTCAGTGTGACCCTCCGAAAAATCACTGATTTTCGCGATTTTTTTAATGTTGAAATTAACAAATCTGTGGGGTTTTTTTGTTTAAAGAACTATATTCATGACGAATACAAAATGATTTTTTTATATTTATTTATTGTGTGTATAACGGTTAAAAGGCTCACAGATTCGGGCGCAATTTTGATTTAAAACAAAAATTCAAAAAGATTATTAATCTGTAAGAAAGTCGCTATCGCGATATGGAAAGTATCGAATTTGGCCTTTTTTTTCGAAAGGTTTTCGTAGCAGAAAATAGGAAAAAATATGAAAATTTCAAAAAAAAAAAAAAAAAAAAAAATGAAAAAACGCGAACGCGACAGATGTCTCGCTCCATTCCCCACTCTGTTCCGTTTCTACAAGAAACGCTGTAGCGACCGTAATAATTTTAATTTCGAAAATTCGAAAGAATGTTTATTACAGTATATAATATTCGATAATGCAATAAAACAAATCGATTTTTCGAAAATTTCACACTGAGACGGTCCCTTAATCCAATTTTTGGCATTGAAGCTCAGGACATAGATCCTACCAAGCCGAGTTTCTTGAAGGTTGTTATTGGGAAACTGCTGTGTGCAAACTGATATTGCAAAGTCGACATGTGACCTAACGTTAGATTCAGTCAACAATTGGCATTGGTGAAACCAGTATATATTCAACACTGCATGAACATCTGCGTAAAGAAAAATTGTTCACATTGGATCTTAGTCAATTTATCAGTCGCTCTAAAACAGGAGATGCTTGGAAACACGTTACCAAGATAAGTGATGAATAATGAATTTACGCTTATGAGCCCAAATGTAAACTACACTCGACTGTATGGCTGCTTCCAGATGAGCCGAATGCAACAAAAGTTGTTTGACTACGAAACATTTCCAAGCTTTTCCACATTGCAAAACTGGACATGTCGCAACCACACCACCAGAATAACAGAGAATAAACCAGTAAATTCTGAAGACGGATCACTCTTCACCCCGACAATGCCAGTGCTCACGCAACGATTGAAGCAACAGTATTTTTGAGCACTTAAAACATCGATTTGCTGAGTCATGATCCGTATAGTCCTGACTTTGCACCGAATGACTTCTTTTTATTCCTGTACGTAAAAGATAAACTAAGTGGTCGACGGTTTTCGAGACCTGAAGAGGCGGTTGATGCGTTCAGAAGGCATGTTTTGGAGCTACCTCAATCAGAATGGCAAAAGTGCTTCGACAATGAGTTCAAACGCATGCAAAAGTGTATAGATCTTGATGGAGAATATTTAAAAAAAATTAATAATCAAAAAAAAAAAAAAAAAATAAAGCAATTCCCGATGATTAAAATTTGTTTTTGTTCTCTAAACCCGAAATATAAAAGGCAATCCTCATATTAAGGTTATTCTGCGCAATTTATTATAGTAAAAAAAAGGAAAATTTTCACGAAACCCACATTAATAATTTTTCTCATCAAAAAGTCATATTCTCAAGCTCAGCAAACGAGCTTTCAGCATTTTTTATTTTTTTAATAATTAAAAATAATTATGTTTACAAAATGTACTAAAGTTTACATAACTAGCACGATAACATATGTACATAACTAGCATAAGCACTTGAATACCAAAACTTCTGTAAGAATTTTCTTAATTATTACAGAGTCGATAACACTTTACGAAGCATATTGTCGATAACAGCATCTTCTGCTGACACTTCATGACAGCATAGTACATATGTAAATCGTATTAATAAACATGTATCATAAATTATTAAGAACTAATCAACTCAGAGGCTCCAAAATACACACACTCCAGCACATTTGGCATGCAAAAGGCTTCGAAAGACACACAAAATTGCAAAATTGTGTTTCACTAAGAATGAGATCAGCACACTAACCAGCCGCATTTGGTATACTCAGTCAAAATTAAATGTCAACAAAATTTGCAATTTATCTTAGGGCATAATGCTGGAGAGAAGCAGCATCGGCGCAACGAGCTAATGCGTTCAACACATACGACCAACACTTGCCACACCAAATGCGGCGAAATAAAGTTTACAACAAGTTAGTAAGTAAGTGTGGCAATTGTAGGGTTTAAAGGCCCAAAAGTATGCTACATTAAAAATTACAACGAAAAATTATCAAACTTAAGCAACAACACTATATTTAACACACACACCTCGGCGCTGACGCATACTATTAAACCTTAATAAGTATTTTTTAGAGAGACTCATATCATTATCATTTGCACGCGTTGTTGATTATGATGGTAATCGAGTTAAATGACGGTATTTTAATATGCCAATAATGTGGCGTGTGCTAAAATGGTGCTTAGCATGATTTGACGCCCAAAAACCTAAAGGACTTGGAGCACAAGGTTTTGTGAGTTCTTTGGCGCCAATGAGGCAATATAGTATGCATAGTAATCGAAAAGTAAAAAGTGGTGTAAGAAAAATATTTAACAATTTTCGAATTTTAATTTTTGAAATAAAAGTAGCGTAAGAAATATTTAAAAATTTTGGATTTGGATTTTTATTTTTGAAAAAAATGTCGATTTGTTAAACAACTCCAGCTCTCTGTATATATACGAACTATACTCACACTTTTTGAGTTATCGTTTTGACATTTTACGTTCGGCGCTTTCTCACCAAGGAGCTGCTTATTTGTAGGAATGACTGATATCGGACCACTACAGTCTATAGCTGTCATACAAACTAAAAGTTCGAAATCAACTGCTTGTATGGAAAACTTTTTTATTTGTCGAGATATCTTGACGAAATTTTGTATGGATTATTGCATGCGGCTATGTTTCAATTTCCGAAGAAATCTGTCAGATCGAATGACTATAGCTAAAAGCTGCCATATAAACTAAACGTTCCAAATCAAGCGCTTGTATAGAAAACTTTTTCTATTGACGAGATATCTTTACCAAATTTGGCAGAGGTTATTGCCTAAAACAATCTTACAATCTCCGAAGAAATTTGTCAGATCGGATCAATATAGCTAATAGCTGCCATACAAACTGAACGTTCGAAATCAAGCGCTTGTATGGAAAACTTTTTTATTTGTCGAGATATCTTGACGAAATTTTGTATGGATTATTGTTCAAAGCAACGGTACAAACTCCGAAAAAATTTGTCAGATCGGATCAATATAGCTAATAGCTGCCATACAAACTGAACGTTCGAAATTAAGCGCTTGTATGGAAAACTTTTTTATTTGTCGAGATATCTTGTCTAAATTTTAAGCGAATTATTGTTCAAAGCAACGGTACAATCTCCGTAGAAATTATGCAAATCGAGTCAGTTTAGCATATAGCTGCCATACAAAGTGACCGATCCAAGTGCTTGTAAGCAACCTTTTGTATTGGTAAAGGGTATTATAGAGCTTCAGGGCAACCGAACGTTAACGGTTTTTTTTATTTTATTTTAGTTTTATTTTATTTTTTTGTTATATCCATTATTTGCTTATTAGCTGATTTATATAACAATGAAGTCTACTCAAAGGCGCTCATACCAGCTTATTAAATCAAGATAATAATTTCTTGTGCCACTTTTATTTTCCATTGGCAACTAACTTGCGCACTTAAAAACTTGAACGTTTATATATAATATATGTGGCTTTCATAGTTATTTGCAACGTTGAAGTAATAAAAGCACAATATTAAAGAAATAAAACTTTTTGGCGGCTGTTGACAAATTACCACCATAAGGGCGGGCAACAACTTGACGGCACAATTACAAGCAACAATTCAAATATAATGTCGAAATATGTAAAAAGCGAGTGTGAAGAACAGTTTTTCCGCGTCTGGCAATTTACCAGCAATAAATATGACAATTTCATTAGTTAGAATGAAGCGAGCTGATGTCATACCAGCGCACAAAGAGGAAGAGCAAGAGTGCGAGAAAAAGGATGTATATGTATAAAATAAATGTGTGTATGTCTGCAAATATAAAATAAGCAAAAACAAACATGTATAGAAACAAACTCAAGTGTAATGTAGACACATATACCGCTGAATGCAAAGGGAATCTGAAAAATTTAAGACTTTTCTGCGGCCTGCAGAAAGCAATTTAGCAACAAAATTAACCGCTCACGCCAGCAGCTCAAAATATTCAAAGACATTTTAAATTAAACTCAATTTTCCGTATGACGAAAATACACAGCGCCTGATAGTATGCAATAAAAACATAATAATACATACTCCACGTAACTTACTACGATCGCTGGTCAAACGCTCGAATGCCTCTGAATACTGCATGCTTCATTAGCACTTAAAAGTTTGACATTGGCAAATACGAACGCTACCAACGTATTAACCCAGTAGTGAACTATGAGCGAAACGCTTGGCATAGCATTGTTGCAAAAGTGGTAGGTGCAGTCTACCATAACGCGCTATGCTGGATTGATATACTGAGAGTCATATCATGTTTTATTGAGTTATGAAATTCATAAAAAAAAAATTGTGGCTTTAAAATAACCAAATTTTATCTGTAAATTAAAAATATTAAAATTCAGAAGTAACAATTTTTTCTCCAAAATCATCAAATTTTAACCGTTAATAACTTTAAAAAGGTTAAGTATACGAAAAATACGCTTTTGAAGAGCATACTATTCCCTACAAAATACACGAAACAAAATATTTTTTCAAGTAGTTGGTAGCGTGTTAAACATTTTTCCAACTGATAATAAGAACAAGAAAAAACGTTAACTTCGGCCGGACCGAAGCTAATATACCCTTCACAGGTGCATTTCTTTTAGTAACTATGTGTCCAGTTTGTATGGAAGCTATATGCTATAGTAATCCGATCTGAACAATTTTTTCGGAGATTATGTTATTACCTTAAGCAGTAATCCATGTCAAATTTCGTGAAGATACCACGTCAAATGCGAAAGTTTTCCATACAAGCCCTTGTTTCCGATCGTTCGGTTTGTACCATAGCTATATGCTATAGTCAACCGATCTGAACAACTTCTTCGGAGATTACATTGTTGCCTTAGCAAATAATCTATACCAAATTTCGTGAATATATCTTGTCAAATGTGAAAGTTTTCCATACAAGAACTTGATTCCGATCGTTCAGTTTGTATGGCAGCTATATGCTATAGTCAACCGATCTGAACAATTTCTTCGGAGATTACAATGTTGCCCTAAAAAATAACCTGTGCCAACTTTTGTGAAGATACATTGTCAAATGCAAAAGTTTTCCATACAAGCCCTTGATTCCGATCATTCAGTTTGTATGGCAGCTATAGGTTATAGTGGTCCGATATCGGCAGTTCCGACAAATGAGCAGCTTCTTGAAGAGAAAATGACGTTTGCAAAATTTCGAAACGATATCTTAAAAACTGAGGGACTAGTTCGTATATATACAGACAGACAGACGGACAGAAAAAATAGAAAACCGTTAGGCTCATTAATATGGAGAACTCATATTTGGGGAGCCTTGATCTATCAACCAATTTTTCAGTGTACCAAACGTTAAAAAAACATGATTTTTTTTGGCCCACCCTACTATACTCACAAATAGTTGCCAACAAACTTTGCCAAATTTGTCAACACTTAATTTCGTTTGCACACAATTTTACTTTTTATGCTTTGGCATTTTTTGCGAATACCCTTTGCTAGATATAAATGCTGGCGTACACTCTGCCACAAACTCATACAAATAACTTTATTTGTATTTTCTCAATATAGTAACGATTTGCCTTTGTGTGTGTATAGTAACGAGACTCTCACACATATGGGCATATCTCACGCCCAAGCATAGAAAATAAAAATACACACCCTACAGTACGGCGACCATCCTTCATCATTACTTTTCTAATGGCTGCAAGTTTGTTTGTGACTCACTGTGCAAATATTTACACAGCATTGCCGGAGCTGTAGAGTTGCCAAATGTTTCAAACCAAAATCAAAAATCATATATTCACAAAACAAAAAAATATATTAAAGCAAATAATAATAATAAAAAAAAATAATAAAAAAATAATAAAAATAATAATAAAAAAATTAATAAAAAGAAATTAATAAAAAAATAATATTAAAAAAAATAAAAATTAAAAAAAAAAACAATATTGAAAAAAAATTTAAAAACAAATATTAAAAAAAAACAAATTAAATAAAAACAAATATTAAAAAAAAACAAATATTAAAAAAAAACAAATATTCAAAAAAAAAAGCAAAAATTCTAAAAAAAATTGCTGCGATTATTTCTAGAAAAAAAATATTTTTAATTAAGCTTAACAACACTCTTATGGAATATTGGATATTTGTACAGTTTTCTTTAGTACATCCAACCTTTAAAATCAACTCGACAACAGCGCCATCTGCAGCTTGCTTTCTTTTGTTCGGAATTTGGCAAGCCTAGTCTTCGAAATATACACTAAACTTATCAGCCTATTGACTGGTTGCTGCTCAGAATAGACTCCATAGAGACGTTGCTCAATGCCCAGAAATGTTCAGGAATGCTCCAAGAGCGTATTCCTTATATTCAAGAGCCTTTTCGATGTTGAATACTAGTGTATGGAGTACAGTCTCTACTGATCTGCACTTCGTACATGCGTGCTGCGGCTTGGACAAGCTTCTTGGAGGCGCTACGATCCTAATGTGCGCGTCCAAGTTTTTCTCTAGTATTATCAGCATGAAGGAAGTTAAGCTTAAGGGCATGAACTTTTTTGAGTGGGTTGGATTGTTTCTAACTGCCTTCGGTGTGAAAACTAACCTAGCCTCTCTCCAAGAGTGTGCAACATAGCTGAACTTCATGTAACCCCTAAAAATCGCTTTAGCCATGGCACGGATAGATTCTGTAGCATTGCTGGAATGATTCCGTCCGTACTGCGAGCTTAAGTTGGTCCGAATAATAGTTTTACAGATACAACCTTCAAAATCTGCGCGCATGAGGTCAGCTATATAGTCACTCCAATCTTCAAACGCAATTTTATCGAAATCAGATCTTCAAGATATAAATTACAAGTTCTTGAAAGAAGGACAAAATCTTGTTTATGGTCTTTAACTAAGACACGTAAGGTTTCTTTTATTAATTTTGATGATCCTGAGAGAAGCTCTGCTGTCCACGAGGAGGTAGCTCTTTTCCTTGGAACTGACGTCAATCAAATAAAGGAATTGGTGTTTGTGAATTGACTATTAACAGTCAGAGATCTTACTGGTATCATTGGAATTTCGAAATGATCCGAGAAAACCATTTTTAAAAATCATTTGAGCCTAAGAACAGTCAAAACGCGATTAATTCCAAAACAACTAATTTTTTTTTGAAAACAACGTCGCATTAATCTCTGTGAAACAATGCTACCAAGATGTCACGAAACGTATTATTACTGGCGGTGAGTCTTGGAACAATGCTTACAACCCGGAAACAGACGACCAATAGACGGAATATCGTGACAAAGGTGAGCCGCAGCCGAAAAAGCCACGTGAAAGCAGGTCAAAAATCTATGTTCACAGTTTTTTTTTGATTATCGAGGTGTGGTGACTCCGAATTCCTTCTGACCACCCAAAGTTTCAAGAATTAATGTTTTTTGAGTGTTCTACCTCGTTTGCAATAACGTGCAGCAACCACCCTATTCACCCTGATTTAGCTCCATGTGACTTCGGACTATCCAACAAACTCAAACGACCACTTCGAACCTACCTTAAAGGCTGCAACCTCGGCCTGGAAGACACTGCAATAGTCAAGAAACCTAAAGCAGGAATTGATAGAGAGCACACGACGGTAAACCCCGCGAAACTATTCGTAATTTGGGCCAAGAACTCTTGGTTTTTGCACCACGATAATGTACCGTCACAAACGGCACTGATTCTTTGTGAGTTTTCGCCAAATTTTCAGCTGATATAGTGCAGCAACTACCCTATTCGTCTCATTTAGCTCCATGTGACTTCGGGCTATCCAACAAACTCAAACGACCACTCCGAAACTACCTTAATGGCTGCAACCTCGGCCTGGAAGACACTGCAATATTCAAGCAGAGAGCTCCTGACAGTAAACCCCTCCACCAATCGTTCCGTCATGCTTTGACTCATCCGTGAAGAAGCTCGCAGCCCCTCTCCTACAACGGTTTCTTCCCACCCACAACTCCCTCGCCAGTATATGAGTAGAGTAGGAACCGCCGGAGTTCGGTTTGGCGACTCCATATTACATTAAAGTTTGATAGAATTATGAAATAATCTTCGCGATTTTAATTTCGAAATTTCATCATACTTGAACTGTTGGCAGCTCTGCGCGCACACGAACTGCATTTCATTCAATGGCATTTCTTTGCACAAGAAGGGACAAGTAAGGAAAGGACAACGGAACAGTATGTAAGTGCCTGCATGTAAACAGCATTTCCTTTAGGGAAGCCAAATACCTCTCTACATATTATACAAAAAGGAAAAGGTATGTGTTTCTTTGCAAATAGAGTTTAACACTTTCGGCACGTAGGCATCATCATATTCGTTACGTTACGTTGCCGCCGTATGTGCGCTCGTGCGCTTAACTTGTCACATATGTACAGCGACATACTAGTGTGTACTAGGGTGGGTAAGCAGGCGAGCGGTCGGGCAAAAGAGCGTAGATACTATAAACCAGTCAATAAACAACAACCACAACACTAGTTACTCACACCGGCGCTTAATGCCACAGACACATATCCTTTAAAACTTAATAGCTCTTCGGTTAGCAAAAGTTTTTTACGGCTTGCTTTTGTTTTCGCCCTCGTCTTCGTTTTCGTCTTCGTTCAATTGGTCAATATAAAGTTTCTTATTTGTTGTTGTCTTGCAAGGCGTTGCATATTGCCAACGGGCGTCCTGCACTCTCGGTCAATTTAATTTCGTATAATTTGTGCGCCGAGGCAATGGAGCACGTACGGGCGACATGACGTTCTTAACGCCACGCCACTCGAAGGATACGCCACAGCATACTACGTCTACGTCTGAGGGTTAGCTGTGTTAGGCTGGTGGTGCTGGTGGTGCTGGTGCGTATGGGCTCTTCTTGAATGCTGGACGCGTGGCTGTTCGCCCAAGGAAATATGCTTGCATGCTGCTTCACTAAAGTGAATGTACTGATGATATGGCGGAGGACACTTTCCACTTTCCTATACTTTTGTCAGTCGTATGTAGTACGCTCAATGTCATGCGGCGTCGTCGATACTTTTATAGCCAATGGGAATTTAATATTATTTTATTGAAAAAGGATGATAGCAAAACAAACCACACACACACACCCCCGCGGCCTTCTGATGGCGCTTCTAATGGATGGAAAAATACAGATGAGAGAGTAAACTATATATCTGACCAGCGTACCGCCAAAGGGCAAGGCATAATAGCATAAAAGGAGCGGGGAGTGCCGAGCGCAAACATGAGGGTCCATCATACATACTCGTCTCGTTTATGCGAAGCAATGTCGAATGAAGTGTGTGCTGCTGTTTGCTGGGTGTGAGCATAGAAAAGTTGATTATAAAATGATGACTTCACACTTTGTATGCGCAAGCATGTGTGTGTGTCTGTGTGTACGTGTGTTGTGTAAATAATTTTGCTATCCTTTTGAGACTTAATGTATCTACATACATATAAGCAAACAAGCAAGCAGCCAACTCATTTGCGCTGTCACTTGTCGCTTGCGGCGAAACGAGGCAGTTTTGTTTTGGCAGCACAAATACTAAATGGTTGAGCCAAGCCAGCCAAAGAATCTACAAGTAGTGGCGCACAAATACACATCCTAAAGGGTATGTGTGTGCCAAGTGTGGCGACGGCGCTGATGACAATATAATGGCAGAGAAGAGGCAGCAGGCAACAGGCGTAGGCGACGGCGCTGGTCGTCGTTATAAATATTCATACATACTTAAATACAAACATACATACATCCATACTTATATACAAACAAACGCACACACATGCATGTAGTATACATACATCTACACACACATAAACACAAACATGTATGAGCGGCGCACTATGCCAAAAGGCGCAATGCCACTGCTCCACTGCGCCTTGCCAATTCTTCTTCTTCGTCCTATTACATCATGCATTTTCGCCTTTTTGCGCTCGTGTCTCTTGATCCTTTCTTTTTTTTTTGTACTTGTTTGTGTAATTTAATACTCTCAGTATATTAAATTTTGCCACTTCATTATGTACACAGCCGTAGGAGTGTGGTGGACTAGCGGACTAGGGATAATATAACATGGCACATAATGAAAAGGTTCGGCTAAGTAATACTACGTGGTGGGAAGCCAACACGCCCAAAAGTATGCTGTTAAAAGTATTATTATTATTAATTGTCAAGTCTTAGTGGGGACAGTGGCAAATTGTAGCCAAAAAAAAATAACTAAACGAAAAATAAGAATAAATTCTTGCCATTAATTGTGGGCCAATAAAGGGTAATTAATTTGACGCGCGGTTTTTTTAGGTGCCTGGTTCGATTGGGCATCATAAGGCGGTCCAGAAATTGATTGCTTTTTGAAATGTATTGTGAGTCTACATATTTATAGTAGAATTAATTATAAGTATTGAACAACAAAGCGGAAGGCGATGGATTGCCGGCCGAGCTATTCACACGGTGACCAAGAACTAACGGTAACGAAGAACTAATAAGAAGCACGCATAAGCTAACTTGCAGAATATGGTCGGACGAAAGCATGCCCGACGACTGGAATTTATGTGTGCTCTGCCCAATCCACAAACAGGGAGACCTGTCAATCTGCGCCAACTACCAAGGGATACGCCTCCACAACATCGCATATAAGGTTCTATCGAGCGTAGTGTGTAAAAGATTAAAGCCCACCATCAAAAAACTGGACTTATCAGTGCGGCTATAGGCCTGGAATGTCAACAACCGACCAGATATTCACCATGCGCCAAATATTGAAAAATTACCAGTGAAAAGAGGATCGACACAAACACCCTCTCGTCGATTTTAAAGCTGCTTTTGACAGCACGAAAAGGGGCTGCCTTTATGCCGCGATGTCTGAATTTTGTATCCCCGCAAAACTAATACGGCTATGTAAACTGACGTTGAGCAACACCAAAAGCTCCGTCAGGATAGAGAAGAACCTCTCCGAGCCGTTCAATGTCAAACCAAGTTTCAGACGAGACAACTCCTTATCGTGTGACTTCTTCAATCTACTGCTGGAGAAAATAATTCGAGCTGCATAACTTAATCGAGCAGGTACCATCTTCTATAAGGGTGTACAGCTGGCGAAAGACCATGATATTGATATCATTGCCCTCAACAACCGTGCCGTTAGTTCTGCTTTCTCCAGAATGGATAAGGCAGCGAGGCAAATGGGTCTGTTGGTGAACGGGAATAAGACAAAATTTCTCCTGTCATCAAAAAAAGAGTCATCGCACTAGCGACTTGGCTCTTACGTCACTGTTGACAACGTCTGATTGTGTTTAACGTGGGATCCTGCTGTCGACAGCTTAACTCCACGGTGCTCAAAAGCACAACGGATCAATACAATGCGTCGATGCGCGCTCTGAAAACTGGGTAAACATTTTTAGTACCAATTGGCAGTGTGGCATGGACACAGTAACCACCTTTGTAGGGCTCGAGGCCCATCTAAAACCTCTGCCGTACTTTGGGTCCGGCACCCGGTTGCAATGCAACTCCACATTCGACTGACAAAGTCAGTTCTTCTCGCGATTTGGGTTTTAACCACAGCCACCACGAATCTACACAAAGGGCCAAACCCAAGGAGCAGACTGGAGCGAACTCCAGTTGCTACTGCTCCCCGTGGTACAGGGTTAAAGCCTTTGGCCAGTTGAGCTTCCATACAGCCCTGGTCTGGTGGCCAGGATCTTAGTCGCCTCTTACGACAGGCATGCCTCACCGTGGGTATATCCGGTTTCCCCTTCGAACCCTGAAGGGGTCCCCCGTACCCGCAGGGGGAAAGTCAGTCACTGTTGACAGTCATAACTTTGAAGTCGTAGATAGTTTCGTCTATCTTGGAACCAGTATCAAAACCAACAATAATGTCAGCCTCAAAAACCAACGCAGAATAACTCCTGCCAACAGGTGCTACTTCGGACTGAGTAGGCAATTGAGAAGTAAAGTTCTCTCTCGGCGAACAAAAACCAAACTCCATAAGTCACTCAATAATCCCTTCCTGCTATATGCTGCAGAGGCATGGACGATGACAATAACTGATGATTCGACGTTGCGAGTTTTCGAGAGAAAATCTCTGCGAAGGATTTAGGGTCATTTACGCGTTGGCCACGGCGAATATTGCATTCGATGGAACGATAAGCTGATGATATATACGATGACAGTGACATAGTACAGCGAATTAAAAGCCAGTGGCTGCCCTGGCTAGGTCATGTTGTCGGAATGGACGAAAACACTCCAGCTCTGAAAGTATTCGTACCGGAGGAACAGCGGAAGAGGAAGACCTCCACTCCGTTGAAAAGACCAGGTGGAGAAAGACCTGGCTTCGCTTAAAATCACAAATTTGCGCCATCTTGCGAAAAGGACCGACTGGAGCGCTGTTGTTAACTCGGCTATAACCGCTTAAGCGGTGTCTACGTCAGTAAAGAAGAAGAATTTGAACGTATTAAGGCGTTTGTGAGAACATCCGTTGAAAATGGTCGGAATTGTGGAAGAACAATTCATGGATTTTTGTGACCGATCGAATACCATCGATCAATCGCCGTATCAGATTTGGCTCCGTGTGCTTTTTTCTTGTTCCTCAAACTGAAATTGCCGTTGCGTGGAACCCGTTTTCAGTCGATCGAAGAGATAAAACAAAATTCACTAAAGAATAAACGAAATTCGCTGAAGAAACTGAAGGTAATCCCAAAAAGTGCTTATGAAATGTGTTTCAAGAACTGAAAAAATGGTTGCATAAGTGTATTACATCTGTTGGGTATTACTTTGAAGGCCACAAAATAAATATTTGTGAATAACTAAATTGTTTGTATTTTTGCGGATACTTTTTTGTCACATTGTATAGCTAAACCCCAGCAATTTTTCGAGGCTGTATCTTCAAAACTATTACTCTTATCCATTTGATAATTTAAGAGAATATTTTAGAAATGTTATAGAATCGAATAAGACAATAAAAAATTAGATTTTTTGGATTCGGCTTTCTGTTCAGCTTGACACTAACTTAAACAAATTTTGACACAAATACAATCTTTGTAATATAAATTTAGAGATGTTCAGGTATTTCTTCATTTTCCCGAGAATTAAATGAATTGCAATAAAATTATGCCGAAAACAGTATGAGGTGGAAATTCCGTGAAAATAAGCCAAGTGTTTATGAAAACATTTCTGCGGCAGCTAAGCGTGCAACGTGCCAAGCCTAAAAATATGCTTTCTTTTACATTTCTCAACAGCTTAATTATGCTGCTAGATAAGCAACGAAGATTATTAAATAAAAGGAAAGCAGAAAGCAAAAAAGAGAAAATAAAACAAAAAGCGATAGCCCGTAAGCAAAACAAAAAAACAGTAAGACAAAAAAAGAAAGAAAATAGAAAGAAAGAAAAAAGCTTTGCCATACTCAGCTGTGGCAAGATCTTGAGGCCTACGCTATATTGCAACACGAAAATTGCAAAGTGTGGATAGCAGATAACTTAAAGAGCGAGAAAGCTGAAAACATTAAAACACCAATGCAATGTGGTGAGAGTAATGTAGTCGCCAACGACGCTTTAATACGTGACACTTGAACGTTATTAGAAACGGTTAACACAAAACGCCACAAATCGACCGAGAGTAAGCTTGTAGGCTAACGGACGCGTTCATCCAACAGCTAAGCGGGTGGCAAAACAATTTCGGCTGGTTTGCCGTTTCCAGCTCACACTTTGCGTTACGTTGAATAGCCATCAACAGCTCATCACGCCCGGTGGTTGCGATGGCACTCAACACTCAACACACCACACTCGACGGCTGACGCCTGACGCTGTAATGCGCACGTGATGGCATGTGCCGCCGGCGTTGAACGAATAGCTGTCGACATTCGACATATTGGCGAATGTGAGTGCCGACAAGCAACGCCGCACCATGCAATCTACACTTCAGCATCGAATGAGCTTGCTTGCGCTGCGTCGTGTGGTGTGGTGTGGTGAAGTTATAGGAATCGAGCAACGAAAATTGCATATGTGGTGCTGGCGGCAGCCGTGAGGAGTGATGTGAGGGGCCACTTCGGTTTCTCTAGCGCAAAATTGTGGGTTATGTGTTTTCCTTCGCTAGCTTTTGCCGATTTTTGCTCGAGGCTGTGCACGCTACAATTGCCACAGCGCTGACTTATGCTTAGACTTAGTCGTCGCGTTTGGCAGCAAAAGTGCTTGACTCTGTGTGTTGGCGAAGTGAATTTGAGTACATTTTGGTGCGTGCCCACTCATTATTGCTTGAAGTGTTCTTTTCCTTTCTGCAATTGCAATTTGATTGTGGATGATTAGTTGATGCAGAGCAAAAAAAAAAGACATCGTGCAGAAAACAGAACTTCATTTATGCAGTATTACATATATTGTTGTTGTTGTACCGGCAGAAAGTATCCCTGAAGTAATTTGTAGGAATGCTGTCGAGCTAAAAGTCTTGGCCGCATAACACAAGAGTTCAATTCTGGCAATGTAGACCCGTTTATTATGGGAGCTGCATATGATAAATAAAATGGTGGTGCTTTAGGAAACAAATTAACGAATTTCAAAAAATTGATTTTTCCTGAGATCGATATAGTATGTACATACTTGTACATACATACATATATTGAGATCGTTATATTTTGAGAATATTCTTTGAAAATTTGGTTTTGATGCCGCAAATAATTTCAGGGATATTTGGGTTTTTGCCAGAATTTTTTAATTTGGAATAATCGGCTCTCAAGACTTTAAATGCATTTTTTCGAAACACTTTTTTCAGACTCGGTGCGGAACATTTCTGCAAAACGGCTGTACCGAACGACTTGAAATTTTCACACTTCGGTCTTAGATATATTTGTCAGATAATGAACCAAGGAATGAATGAAAATATTTTTCAAAATAATTTCGATTTTTTAAGAAAGCAAATTCTTTTTTTTAAAATTCAAAATTTTGACTAGTTCTTCAATCATTAGCAGTATTCACCAACAGTAAAAAAATATTTTTTTTTTGCTTCTGAATTCGAGATAACCGTAAAAAAACATTTTGCTCAATATTTTTTGGATTTGTTTTGTTTTCAAAAATCAAAATTTTGACTAGTTTTTCAGATATTACCTGGTATTTGCTTACAGTAAAAATATATAATTTTGTTTTAGTTTTTGGAAACATGTAAGAAAAAAATTCAGCTCAATATTTTTTGAGATTTTTTTTTGCTTTCAAAAAGCAAAATTTCAATTATTACCTGTATTAAGTAACAAAAAAAATTTTTTTTGGCTTTGGATTCGAGATAACCGAAAAACAATCTTGCTCACTATTTTTTGTGGTTTTTTTTTCTTTCAAAAATCAAAATTTGGACACGTTCTTCAATTATTACCTGTATTATCATTACCAATATTCACCCATATTTTTTTTGGCGCAATATTTTTTGATTTTTTTTTTTTTGTTTTTTTTTTTGGTATTCAAAACTTGAAATTTTGACACTTTTGTAAATCATCCAGTATTCACCAACAGAAAAAAACATTTTTTTTTTGCTTTCAAAAATCAAAATTTGGACAAGTTCTTCAATCATTACCTGTATTAATTAACAAAAACAAATATTTTTTTGGCTTTTGGATTCGAGATAACCAAAAAACAATCTGGCCCAATATTTTTTTTGAAAATTTTTTGTTTTCAAAACTCAAAATTTTAACGGTTCTTCATTAATTACCAATATTCACCAATAATAAAAAAGATATTTTTTTTGGTTCAATATTTTTTGAAATTTTCTTTGTATTCAAAAATCAAAATTTTGACACTTTTTCAATCATTACCAGTAATCACGAACAGTAAAAGAATTTTTTTTTTTTGGCTTTTGGGTTCGGAATACCGTAAAAAAACAATTTGCTCAATATTTTTTGAATTTGTTTTGTTTTCAAAAATCAAAATTTTTACTAGTTTTTCAGACATTACCTGTATTTGCTTACAGTGAAAATATATATATTTTTTTTGTTTTAGTTTTTGGAAACATGTAAGAAAAAAATCTAGCTCAATATTTTTTGAGATTTTTTTTTGCTTTCAAAAATTAAAATTTGGACAAGTTCTTCAAACATTACCTGTATTTAGTAACAAAAAATTTTCTTTTTGGCTTTGGATCCGAGAATCAAAAAAAATCAAAATTTTGACTAGTTCTTCATTCATTACCAATATTCACCAATAGTAAAAAATATTTTTTTTTGGCGCAATATTTTTTAAATTTTTTTTGTATTTACACATTGGACACATTATTTTTATTTCATTATAAAATAAAATGTCTCTTCAAAAAAACAATATCCCAAAAAGCGCTACTTTTGGCTTGCAAGTGGATTTAACATCTTAAGATTGCTTTGCATGGCATACATTTCCGCCCCAAACGAACTTTTTCTTATTTATGGTACGGCTTTTGCTATTGAGCTTGGACTTCAATACGATAACGACATCAACTCTCCCATATTTTGCATTTTTGAATCTCATATGTATGTACATACTTTATATACATTGTATATGTACATACTTAAATGTATGTACATACTACATATATATAAATCTTTTTGTAAATATGCGAGCAGACATAAAGCTCTTAAGCACATTTGAACACATTATAGCATACTTTCCGGAGCGTTTATCTAGCACTTTTACTTGCGAGCGCTGGTAACAACAAGGTAAATGGAATAATGCACGAGTTATTGAGCATTTTGTTCAGAAATAAACAAGCACACACACCAACAAAGCAGCACACCGCCACTATAGCAAATCAACCTTATCTCTAAAGGTACAAAAACGAGTAGCTTACATGGAAAGAATATAAAAAATAAAGAAAAAAACACTTTTCACTCTAAGCATAAGTGTGTGTGTGCATGTCTTAAACTATAGTATACATTTTTATTAGACAGTCGCTTTTACATTTTAGAAAACCGCATTTTTCCCCGCCAAATGGCAGCTTAATGATAATAAACTCCTCAAAATAGACCACAAGCACGCATACACTTAAATAAATTGCGCGCATATCGAATGTCAGCACACAAATTCACACGCATATACAACTACACTTCATTCATATACATATGTATTTGCGACAAATGGAAAAACCCAACACTGTAAGTTTGTGTATAACTGTCAACGTATCAACAGTTTGTTCGCTTGCCTGTAGTGGTGTGAATGCGCGCCAGACAGGCGACAATGAATAGACAGGGGGCAAGTTGTGCAGTTACAGACGCGTAAAAGCGCCAGTCGTCGGCGCCGTGTTGACGATAAAATGTGTCAGCGGCGAGCGGGGTGTAGGGGTGGAGTATAAACGCTTATACTACATATGTGCACGAGTGTGGGTGGAAATAAAAGCGTAATGATATAGAAAAATATGTATGCGCAACGGAAGGATGTAGCAAAAGGGTATGGGAAGAGGTTACTGCGTAGGTGTTGCTAACATAATAGCAATAGGAACACAGTCGTCTATATGACGACTATATGATCAGCATAGCTGTCAGCATTGCCAATACAGTAACAGTATAAGGGTTACGCCAGGCGGTAAGTACGTACATATAGTATATTGAGTTTGCATACAATTGCAGATTGTACAGCTATATGCTATAGTGATGCGTTCGGAACAATTTATTCGGAGATTGTAGCACTGGCTTGGACAATAATATATGTCAAATTTCATGAAGATACTTCGTCAAATAAAAAAGCTTTCCATACAAGGGCCTGATTTTGATCGATCAGTTTGTTTGGCAGCTATGAGATATAGTAGTCCGATCTGAACAATTTTTACTGATATTGTACCAAGGCTTTGGACAATAATCTGTTCCAAATTTCATAAAAATATCTTGTCAAATAGAAAAGTTTTCCATACAAGAATCTGATTATGACCGATAAATTTGTATGACAGCTATATGCTACAGTGATCCGATCTGAAAAATTTGTTCGCAGATTATAGCATTGCCTTGAACAATAATCTGTGTCGAATTTCATAAATATATCTTGTCAACTAAAAAAGCTTTCCATACAAGGGCCTGATTTTGATCGATCAGTTTGTATGACAGTTATGTGATATAGTGGTCTGATCTGAAAAATTTTTACTGATATTGTAGCAAGGCTTCTGACAATAATCTGTGCTGAATTTCATAAAGATATCTTGTCAGATAAAAAAGTTTTCCATACAAGGACTAAATCTAATTTTTAAGCAAACTTTAAATTCAAATGTACCAAAACATTTTGCATGCTTTTTTAAATTTGCTTTAAGAAAATGCTTACAAAAACTTGAAAGCAACGCACAATATGCATAAACAATTGCCCGGGTGCGCTTTTCCCAACAGGGCTGTTGAATGAGTGCGCGTTTGAAACGGAAACGGAAGCTCTCAACACATACGCGGCGCAAAGTAAGAGATGCGCAACTCGTAGCGCTGAGAAGGGCAATCTTTTTTGCACCATTATTTTTTATTGTGCGCCGCTTATCTGAAGCGGTGACGCGTGTAAGTCATTGCCGTTGCCGTTTCGCGTTATACGGTCATTGGGTCTGCATACACACACACGCAGATGCCCAAAGCGTTTTTCAACTAAATGTACTTGTATGCATGCATATATGTATGTATCTAATGACACCTAAAATGCAAAACAGCTTGTGATAAAAACAAATGAAAATCGCTGTCAGAAAAAATTACCAATATATAACCACTTTCTAACCAAATATATAACCATTTTATAACCAAAACTCGAACTTTCTTTCAATATGAGTGTATGATAACCCATATATAAACAAATACATAATCATTTTATAACCAAAACTCAAATCTTGTTTCAAAATAAGTGTATAATAACCAATATATAACCATTTTATAACGTAAATATTAGTAAATGATAACCAATATATAACCATTTTATAACCAACACTCAAATTTTGTTTGAATGTGAGTAGTTTCTATTATATCGTTTTTCCGTCGCCTTTAAACTTAGGAAAAGTGATGTAACGTTAATTTGCATTGTAGGTGATGATATATACATAGATATATGTATATACATATGTATGTAGTATATATTTCTCCTCGAACATATATAAATGCTGCTTTAAGGTTCGGCTACAAATTCAACGCATGCTATTCTTGAATGAATTATAAAAGGCCCAGCGCGTTAACGCCAAAAACTATGCTACACACTGGCTTGCTGCAGAGAAAAGCAGCTTTAACAAATTTTAGCCTGATCATGAAGCGGGGAAGTCACAATTTGCTTTGAGATGCAACGCAGCTGTTTCATAAAAAAATACAATTTGTCACTGCAGTTGCAGCAAGCGGGTGGAAATCATTAAAAAAATATGCATCTTTCAGCTTTCTGTTTCTTTCCTCGGGCAATTATCGTTCATTTTCGACGAATTTAATTTGATTTTCCTTGAATTTCCACGCTCTGCACCATCAACTGTCCCATAGCAATTTGGTTGCACAACCAACGCGTCTGTTGCATATTGAATTTTAAAAGCAATTTGCTAGCAGTAATAAACTTTGCGCCACAGTGGCTTGGCATGGCATGCAACAAGCAGCAGTAATCTCGGTGAAGTGTTGAAGTGGTCGCGTAAGTGGTGGATATGACGCAGTGGCGAACTGTCGCTTTGCCTGCTGACGACATACACGAACACTACAGACATGCGCTTGCATGTTGTTGCACATACGAATATATACATATATACATACATACACAAGTTGTTGCACATGTCGCTGGTGTGAATAACAACGCCCTTCAGACTATTTCTCTTTGCTTCGAGTGTTAAACTATGAAGTTGAGATATTTATTTAGGGTGTAAATTAATAAATTGGTATGTGTGGAGTAGTGCGGGGATAATACTATAAAACAAGTGCATGTCAAAATATTTGTGCGCCATGTCAATTGTAAAGGTTGCCTGTTTTCAACGGAGATGTTGCCATATTTTCAGTAAACTATCGCTTAAAGTTATTTTCAATCCAAAAACCAAACAAAAAAATATTATGTACAGAAGATAAATATAGGCAATGTTCGTATGATTGGTGAATCTTTTCCAAAAATGTTAAAAAATTCGTTTTTTGTGAGAAAATTTTTACTTCAGAGTGGCTTAAAAATTTAGTTATTAAATTATTTATAATCCTTCAATCATGATTTTCATATGTTAAGCCCTTTTTCTTACCTTACTAGTTTTCTGCGCACTGACTTGTGGAAATTGTATATAGTATTTATAATTATTTTAAATATACTATATATCTATCTATGTATTATATACGAAGGTAGGAAAAGAAGCATAAATGCCAGAGACTATGTGTTTTACCTGAAAAGAGAAAGAAAAAAAATTTATAGATTTATGTATTTATTAAATATTTTAAATTTATTAGGAGAAATTAGATATATTGTTAGGTTTCTCCTAATCTCCTATAGATATAAGTTGTAATAAAATTACAAAACTGAAGCGTGTAAGCGTTGTCTCAGCTTCGTTATTCTAAACACGGTATATTAACATCTTAAATGTTCCTAAACTCCAAGTACAATTTTGTATTCTGTATTCTGCATCTGATCTGTAGCCATACAGACATTAATATAAGTCAAATCTTACTCGTGAAAATGTTGCCTTTTTTCTTAAATTTTTAATTAAAATATTTTTATAAGTAAAACGAAGTTATATTAACAATCTATAAATTGTGGTTATTTTTTGTTTCTAACGTAGTAAACTCTGTGTTGCTTTTCTGCCAAGAGACTAGTACACTTCCAACACACAATCAGTAGTTCTCGGCAATAATCAAATAGTTGTCACTTCTAACAGGCAAAATCATCTGCAAATTTATACGAAGGGCACTAAGTAGCTCATAATAAGTCTAAGAAGCACTTGAAGTGACAATTTTGTAAAGTACAATGAACTAAATAGTGTGGTTAATCACCGGAACAATGATGGGAAATAGACAAAGTAGTTGAGAGAAGTAGAGTGGACCTTAAGCATTAATAGAACTCTAAACCACATTTGTATGACTATAAGAAGACTACATACATAGATCTACATAGGAACTGCAACATGAAAATACAAAATAAAAATATAAAATACAAAATAATAATAAAAACTACAAAATAAAACTAAAAAATTAAAAGAAAAAGAAATTATTTCAAGGCAAAAACAACAAAAGTTCAAAGCAGCTAATAAAAATAAAAAAATTATAAAAAACTAAAAATTATATAAAAATAAAAATAATAATTATATAGACAAAATTATAATTAAAAACAAATATAAAAAAATTAAAAATAAAGTACAAAAACTAAAAATAAAAATTCAAAATAATATTTAAAAAACTAAAATTAATAAAAAAAAATAAAAACTAAAAATTAATAAAAAAAAATATTTAAAAATGTAAAAAAGTAAAAAACAAACCAAGAACTTAAAAGAAATTAAAAAAACATAAAAATTAAAAACAGAAAGAAAGTTAAAAAATATGAATTAATAAAATTTTTTTAATTAAAAATAAATAAGAAAAATAAAAAAAAACTTTATTGGATAAATGTTTTAAGCAAAAAAAATTAAAAAAAAATTATTTACATGCATGTAATGTATGTACATAAAAAATCGATTTAACTTTTTTTTACTAAAAAAGTGGAAATAAAAACAAAATTAAAATAAAACATTAAAAGTAAAAAACGAAATTATAATAAATAATAGAAAATAAAATAAAAATCTTATGCGATATAAATAATAAGATAAAAGAAAAAAATTTAACTTAAAAAAGAATAAATTAAATGTTTTACATAAATCAAAAAAATTAGAAAATTAAAAAAAAAATATAATAATCAATAAAAATTAAACCAAACCTTATTCCATAAAATATAATGGGTTGTCAAAAAAGTCTTGCGGTATTTTTATTGAAATTAAAATGAATTTTTGATGACTCATGCCCAGCTCTTGACCGATGCTACACGGCTGCTACTATGCCGGTCTCTTTCGACCAATTCAGCGATTTTATCGCAATTTTCGACGACAAGCCTTCCGGAGCGTGGCGCATCTTCGCCCACCTCTACACCAGAACGAAAACGTTGAAACCATCGTTGTGCGATGGAAATGGAAACTGTATCGGGTCCATAAACTGCACAAATTTCATTGGCGGCTTGAGATGCATTTTTGCCTTTATCGTAGTAGTACTGTAAAATATGCCGTATTTTCTCTTTATTTTGCTCCATGTTTGCGACGCTATAACTCACGAACGACTTAAAAGAAACGACAATCAATCAAACACGTGTGAGCGCGTGAAATGAGCTTTCCAAAAAGGTATAGCATGACCCGATGCGACAAACAAAACTAGAACTACGCGCTTTCAGCGCCAACTAGCGCAAATGCCGCAAGACTTTTTTGACAACCTATTAAGTCATAAAAAGAAATTAAAAAAAAGATTTATACATACATACATGTATATGTATATGTATATGTATGTACAAATATATAAAAATCTTTGTATATCTACTATTTAAAATAAAAAAAAATCTTTAAAAAAATAAAATAAAAAATTCACTTAAAAAAATAATAAAAAAAAATATTTGAAATAAAAAATACGTTAAGCAAACAAAAAGCTAATAGAAAAAAGATATCTAAAAAATGTATTCAAATTTTTTAATACAAAAATTTTTAACTAAAAACAATAGAAATAAAAAACGAAATTATCATAAATTTAAAAGAAATATTATTATTGAATTAATGAAAAAAACAACAAAAACGGTATGCATTACAAATATAATAAATATTATGATGTAAATATTTACATATGTACTACATATGTATGTATGTATATGAAAAAAATTATATTTTTTTTTTTACTAAAAAAATAAGAACTGAAAAAAATATTTTATCAAAAGAAAAAAATAAAAAATTAAAAGTAAAGTTTTTGTTTAATCAATAAAATCAAAACAAACTTTATACGATATAAATATTAAATAAAATAAAAAAATGAAAACATTACACAATATACAATATAAATATTAAGATAAGAAAATATTAAAAAATGTTTAAGTTTTTTTACTAAAAAAAAAATAAGAATAAAAAAATATTTTATTAATGTAATAAAAATGTAATCAATAAAAATTAAAAGAAACTTTACACGAAATAAATATTAATTAATAAAAAAAAAATTAAAATAAATGTATGCAGATGTATGTATGTATTTAAAAAACATGTTTTTAAATTAAAAAAAGCTTAAAAAATTTTAAATTAAACCACAAAGTAAAAGCATTCAATTAATTTTTTTGTTTAATTAAAATTAATGTTTATATAAATATAAAAACAGCTTTTATAAATAGAAAAAAATTGTATTAATAAAAAAAATATTTTAACTTTTTAAATTAATAGTCAAATATAGAAAAAATCAACTAAAAAAGTTTAAAATAAAAAATTATTTAAAATTAAAAAAAGTTTAAAATAAAAAATTATGTAAAATTAAAAATAAATTAAAACCAAAAAAAAGTAAAAAAAGTAAAATAAAAATTAAAAGAATAATACTTAATAAAGAAAAACGAAACCTTCTACACCATAAGAATATATCGTATCGCCAAAAAGCGCAACACAAACGTTATCCTCAAGAAACTCACACCATTTCCCAAGCTGGCGTTACTCACTCATACTCGAGCAAAAAAACGAGTAGGAAAAATGGAAAAAGTAAAATTATGAGCTACTAAAAAACAATTCACACAGAAAAAATACATACAAAATATAAGAATGTTCCTTGAAATATTAAGGGCACAGAGTATGTACGAAGGCACAGCAAGAATGGGTACGACGGACGACAAACTGCGATGTGCAAAGAAATGAAAGGAATAAGAAAATAGAAAATAATAAACACTTAAATAACACTTCTTTCCACAAGTGCTTAACAATTTGTAATAAAAACAACACTTAAACTTAAACAGTAGCCGTGAAGGAGGAGTGAAGTGTCTGTCTGAGCGCTGAGTAGATAATGCGGTGAAGAACCAAACTTGTTATGAGTAACCAAACAGCGTCGATCGCCAACGAGCCAGTGAGCCCGGCGGCAAACCGAGCTGGCAAATTGACATTTACAAGTAATTCGGCAACTTGTCACTTGGCAAGGTGACATACAATCTTATAGGTGTGTGTGTGTGTGTAGTTAATGACACACGAACTTTTGAGCTGAATGAACAACACGCGAACACGAGCAACTTGAGACAAATAAGACAAATAGAAATGCTAATAAAAATATTAACAGACAAAATTCGAGCAATCAACACAATGCCGGTCCCGACAAACTGAAGAGACCAAATTGTAAAAAAAAATCAGAAATAAATAGACTAGACTAACAATGTAGCGGAAAAATAAATATTAAATAGAGAAATGGTGTAAAAGAGGCCGCAAGAAATGAATTTACACTATGTGGGTGTGTGAAAGTGTGTGAGATGGTTGCTTGGAGGTGATAAATAAGGTAAATAAAGTGAAAAACAGCCAATACCCACACAGCAAACAAAGTATTAGGTATGGTTGGAGGCACGGCAGTTTGTGAGCAAATGTTGCTCAGTGACAAATTGCTTCTACATATATACTTATATGTATGTATTTGTGAGTGACGGTCAAGTACTACAGATGTGTTGAAGACAAAAACAAAATTTAAAAGAAAAGTAATAAAATAGAATACAAAAAAAGAGGTCCAACATTCAGGTACAACTAATGACAAATATAAACACATCACAGTTGAAGAGAGAGAGAAAGAGAAGTTGAGAACACAGAACCATGAGATTAAAAACACCGACCATGAAGTTGAGATGCCTGACTTTTCAAGGCCTAAACAACTTGTGGTCACTGAGCAAGTAGAATAAAAGAAATACTTTAAAACAAAAGAGCTTAATGACCACTTTCGTTCACCTTACATATAATGAGAGCTTTGAACCATACGGCATATAGTATGCACTGGGCGTCTTTCTTGATAAAACCAGGGCATTTAATAATGACTTCACTAATATTCTGGCCAGTATAGAATGCGACATCATAACATGCATGAAAACTCTACTAAGCAGCAGGAAAATTAAAGCAGAAAGGCACTCCTCAAGGGTATGTACTGTCGCCTCTACTGTGGTCACTTGTTGCAAATGAGCTTCTGAGAAAATTTGAGTCTGCTTAGCAGGCAGAACTGTACTAGTGATGGGCAAGTACGTAGACACAATTAATTACGCGATGAATGGTGCTCCAAAAGTCATAAACCAGCGGTCATTATCGGCTAATTTAGAGGTAAATACCGTTATGACGGCTTTGGTGCTCTTTCCAAAGAGGTACAAGATCCCATCATGGAAACCACAGAGGCTCAACGGGGTAGAGTTAACTACCAAGAATCATATCAACTAGCTGGGAGTGACTTCTAATAGGAAACTGACGTGGAAACTCAATAGGGAAGATACCGAACCACAGGCGCGATCCACGAAACGAAATAGCTGATGATATTACCAAAAGTGCCAACCACTTTGCTGCTCACTCAATTCAGGAAATACGAAAAATACGATACCAACGAAACTTTCGTAACAGCTGACAGACAGATCGGTGCCAAAAGGAATGTGTTAGAGATCCCCAAGACCATGTGATAGTGATCGCAAAGAAAACACGCAAGCATTCTACTAACACGGTCTCGAAAAGACTGCAGGATGGTAGTTGGTTTAGTCACAGTTCACAACATACTAGCACCACGTGCCAGCCTTATGGGCATTATTAACGTTGCAACATGAAGCAAGAGGTGGAAAGTTGGCATTAGAGCGACGCTGGAACAACGCCTCTGCATAAGACCGGTCTTACCTAGAACTTGGTCTAAATATCTAAGAGCTTCGCACTTCAAGGGTCTGGCTGAAGCGTTAGAAGTAGATAACAAGTCTTTTTTTAAATTTGGCAAAAACCATTGACTTCTGACAAAACGTAAACTTCAGCTCGTATTACTACTGTACCTCCATCTGGCATTACCAGCACCTTTAGATCTATACATGCCGTGACAGCTAACCAGTGTAACCTACACATACATATGTATGTTACTGATCATACACGAAAATACTCACTAAAAAACTTCAAAATAAAGAAGCTTCAGCGCTGAAAAACTAGAACAAGTTGGCGCTCACCTCCCAAATAGCGAGTTTTCGCATAAACGAAACCGTATTGCTTTTATATTTGAATAGTCATATTCAGACAAAAAAATGACTTCCATAAATTTTGAACAAAATCAAATTTAAAGAAACCTGTTCTTCATTCTTATAGCATGACATTCATTCATACGAAAATAAATTTGACTGAAAGTAAACAAAATTAGCTCACAAATAAGTTTAGTTAAATTTTTTATACTTAACGCTCTTTAGTCTAGAGATTAGTAACAACCGACATTTGTCACTTGAAATATCATAGAAAAAATTACAAAAAAAAACCACGGAACTTGTGTAAACCCCACATACATACATACTTCACACGCATTTTGTAAACTGCGCTGAACAATTGACACTTTTAACATAAAACTAAAAATATAAGAAAACAAAGCCGAATTAGCATAACGCATAACAACAAAAACAACAAAGTGTTTGCCATCATCATTTGTATGAACGTTAATTTCTTTGGCACACAATTATTTGAAGCTACGCAGCGGCAGTGACTGTCAGCTTGCCATGACGACTCCATTGGAAATATTATTATTATTATTATTCGGAGTTATTGCCCGCCTGTTGGTGTGTTGGCAACGGCTTTGACGGCACATTTGCGGGCCACTGATTCTTTGGGTTGACAATTTGTAAGTGTGTGTGTATGTATAAGTGTGTGTGAGTTCGCCATTTAGCCGTGCGCACATTTGCTGGTCTGCTACACTTTATGTGCGCAATTTGCTTTAGTTTATCGAATATGTTGATTTGAGTGCTTGTTGCTTTTGTGAAATAATTTTGTAATTTTCGTTTTTGTTAAATTTAGCTTGAGGCTGCTCCTAATGATATATGGTAATTATGGTAAATGTAATGCATAATTTGCTACAGCTTTTGCTATCTTGAATATTTTTGAGTTTCTATAAAAGCTAAACGTTGTTGTTGCAAGTTGCGTAAGCGGAGCTTTGAACTATGTAAAAAGGTTAAGAATTAAGAACTGTACTTTTCCATTCATCCATTTCTAGTTTTTATACGACATTTTGAAGTGCTTTCCGCACATTCTAAAGCAGCAAACTATTGGTCGAATTTCAGCGTTGATATGGTCTTTTAAAAATTTGCAACCACTGCGACATCTATCGGCAGCTTGCAACTTCTCGAACTTGCTTTGAAAGCTCTGAGTTACGTATAGACCTGCTTCGATAATTTTCGAAACCACAAAAAAATCAGATGAGGATAAAAGATTTTGAGAAGAGAAAATAAAATAACACAAAATGAAAAAACAAGGAAAAACGTTCCACTCGGCTGCACCGAAGCTTTAATACCCTAGGTATACATAGAATTAAGTTTCCCGACAGTAATTTGAATCTATATGGTATAGTGATGTGGACAATAATCCATACCAAATTTCGTCCAGTTAAAGAACTTTTTCAAATAAGAACTTTTCTATAAGAATCCGAGCTGAACAATTTCTTCTGAGAAAACAGAAATTTTGGAAACGACGACTTGAGTTTAATCGCTCGTTTTGCATGACAGCTATACGCAATAGAGGTCGGATGTGGGATATCTTCAGAAATTCTATCGTCAAGTATAAAAATCTTCTACACAGGAACGTGATTTTGATCGATCAGTTTGCATGACAGCTATATGCAATAGTAGCTCTATTAGAAACATTTCTTCGGAGATTATAGTGTTGACTTGGTCAATAATTCTTGCCAAATTTTGTGAAGAAACTGAGTCAAAAACAAAAATTTCCCATACGGAGACTTGAGTTTGATCGTTCATTTTGTATGGTAGCTATACGCTATAGTGGTCGGATCTGGACAATTTCTTCAGATATTCTAGCGTTGCTTTGGACAATCAGCCATACCGAATTCCGATAAGTTACAAGTTCAAATAAGAAACTTTTCCATACTAGAACTTGATATAGATCGTACAGTTGCTATGGCAGCTATATGATATAGTAGTCCGATATCGGCGGTTCCGACAAATTAACAGCTTCTTGGAGAAAAAATGACCTGTGCAAAATTTCAGAGCAATAACTCATAAACTAAGGGAGAACTTTTGATATATAAAGATGAACATAGCTGAATCGACTCAGCTCAACACGCTGACTATTTTATATATTTTTTATTGAAATAAATATTTTATAGAGTATATGTACATATGTAAGTATATGTAAAATACAAATTAACTCATATGGCACATGTATCTACACTTCTACAACACTCTTGAAACAAGCAATTTGTTAAGACTTTATTCTTTGACGACGTAAGACCAGCAATGTGCTGTGTCACCCGGGATGAACTGCAAATATCTTCAGTTGCCTATGCCACCACAAGCGGACAAAAAACTCTGCATATGACAAAGCAAAACGGCCAATGCTTACGGAAGCCAATAGCTTAATGGCAGATGTGTCAACGACAAACTAGACGACATAGTTGGCGATCGACTGTTGAGGACGTTGAACCGCGCAGTTTGACTAGCCGAGCGAGCGCACAATTGCAGTTGGCAAACTTTTCAAGTTTACTACAAGCCTAGCCAAGGCACGAGAAGTTCTGGTGCCACGGTTTTTAGATTTTTATAGTATATTTTTATATTTTGTTTATATTTTCTCTCGTGCTAACATATTTTAGTGTCATATAGTGAGCTCTTCTTTGGTATAATCTCAGCAAAAAAAAAATTAAATTAAAATAAGAATTAAATTTAAATAGAAGTAAAACCAAAGCCGTTGATAGCTTAAACATAATAAAATGGGCGCGGAAACTTGATCTATATATTAACCGCTTTTTTTCAACTTTTATTTGACAAAAAGCGTTCAAACTAGACACGTGGTTGAGATCTCCTTTGTGTGCCGGCATGGTTGTGGATTGGCAACAAGTTTTCCATTTCTACAAAACGGCTTGAGAATCTACTTTAAAGAGTGTCATGTAAAAAACTTGATTGCTAACTTTGCCCTCCAACTTTATTCATTACCACGGTGTTCACAAATGTTGGCTACTTTTCGCCAAAATACTGTGGAATGCCTATTGAGCGCACGCCAACTTCATTCAAAACAAAAGCGAAGAAAATGAGAGCGGAAACGTTCTTGCAAAGAGTCTAAAGAGTTTCATTTATACATAAATCTGTCTCGCTTGGAGAGAGCAAAGCATTTTGTAGCCCAATCCCATGACCTTCGCAATGGTTTTTGGCTGTAACTCTAGTAGGTCTTAATCTTTCCAATTAACTCAGTCGAAAATGATCAATTGTAGCCAGTCCCGTTAGTCAATTCCCATTAAAAATAAGAGATCAATTGAAAAGTCCATGGCCTACCATAGTAAAGCACATTTTTTTTGGTAAAACTCCTTTTTTTTATGCAACACAGTTCGCTTCCAAGGTGACAAACTGATTATAACGATCATCCAACTTTTCGATACAATTTTGCCGTACGATTTGTCCTTTGCTTCAAAATAGACCTCTATTTCGGCAACCACAACTTCATTCGACGAAAATATCACTGAAAAAAAACGCTCCCGAGATCACCATGTACAAGAAAGTTATGCACAAATTAAGGTTAAGGGCATGAGTCTACATATTTCTTTGTATTATTTTTTTTTTATACTCCCACATCGTAAGCACCATTCATTAAGCCCAACGTAGCCGAAGAAATGCATGAGCGACGCGGCAAAAGCAATAACACTGCGCGGCAAAATAGTATTTACCCTGGACGAGGTGTGAAATCACATGTAATTAATAAACCAATAACACGCAATTTAGCCATCGCCATCTGAGGATGAACCACGGACATCATTAAGAAACGAACAGACACTTTTTCGCACAAAGTGTGGAGAAAAGAATGCTTAGCTGAACGGGTGCTTGGCAGTAAAGCAGACACGCACAAGACAGGCTAAAAACATGTTTGCAGAATTTATTAAAAGTTCAAACAAAGTTCACTCAACTCGTGTCAATTTAATGAGATACTTCAAGAAAGCATAGCTTAAGTTGAAGCTAAAAATTTCAGCTTAAATGGTGAATGGCTGAGAAGTGCGGTTTGATTGCGTTAGTCGTTTGAGAAAGCAACGGAAGCGTCGAAACGGGAAGGAGGCGTGTTGTAGGCGAAGTGGAACTGTTGTATTGTTGGCTGGGCGAATCGAACTAGACACGCACAGCGCGTAAATATGCCTGCCGAACGCCAACGCCTCCAACGGCAACAAGATATGTCGGAGTTACCAGCGGTTGATGTTGCCGCGTAAGAATCAGTAACAGCAACTGACCACTGCACAACAATAGGCATTCAATAATTTTATAAGCACTCGAGTTCTTAGCGCTTCACTATTTATTGTGTTTTTGTTGTTGACTTCTTCTTGACAACTTGCGTTGGCTGGCCTGGCGTTAATGTGAAATTGATTAATTGAATAATTAATTTTGATAGTTCAACACTTTCGTGCGCTCGACACGCTATTTGTTGCTCCCTTTCCTCTACACACGGATTGTTTTTGTTGCTTGTTGTAGTCGCTGGGGCGTTCACAACGATTTGTCGGCTTCGAGCTGCTCGACACATTAAGTTTTGCTTTTTTATTTTTATTATTTTCGGTATTTTCTGATGGTTTTCTAATTGAAACGGCATGACGCAAGCAATCAAAGCAAAATTAAATCGATTATTGTTATGCCTGAGAAAGTGATTTGCGATAAGCAAGCGCGGAAAGCACACACCGTTGTCTTAACTGCGAACGCGAACTTGATAAGAATTTCATTTGTTATAAATGTAGGGGCCAATAGAGATCCAGCAATCATAAATATTAGGATTAGGGTAGGTTATCCTTGGTATATAGGTATCATATATCCGCTTGTCACGGCATACATAAACTTACTGGTCCTTAGTAAAACCATCCGTATTACATGAAATCAAATTACATCATCGAAATATTTCTGCGAACAAATACAGAGTACGATTGTGTTACAAGAACACCAATTACTTACATCTGAGATTTAAGTATGGAATGTGTAACGAAAGAAAATAGAAGACACACAAGTGGCAAAAGCAAAAGCAGAAAATAGATTAAGCTTTCTATTGGGTGGACTCAACTCAAAACGTAATGCTCTGCGTTATAATTACCGCAGTAATTATATGGCTTACAGTCTTCACATGAGCAGAAAAGAAGAAAAACATATCATTCAAGCACAGTTAAGCAAAAGAGTGCAGATATAGCAAAAACGTCAGAACGAGATACGACGAAATGAAAATCAGAAAGAAGACAGTAATGAATATATGTGATTTTATGCTGGTGATAAAGATGATGATGATGATGATCATGGAGATAAGGATGATGATGATGATGATGTTAATGATGATGATGATGTTAATGATGATGATGATGATAATTATTAGGATGATGATGATGATAATGATGATGGTTATGATGAAGATTATGATAATGTTGATGATGATGATGATTACGATAATGTTAATGATGATGATGATAATTATTAGGATAATGATGACGATGATGATGGTTATGATGAAGATTATGATAATGATGATGATGATAATTATTACGATGATGATGATGATGATGATGATGATGATGATGATGATGATGATGATTACGATGATGATGATGATGATGATTACGATGATGTTAATGATGATGATGATGATAATTATTAGGATGATGATGGTGATATTGAAGATGATCATAATATCTAATGATGATGATCATGATAAAGATGATGATAATGATGATCATGGAGATAATGATGATGATAATATGATGATGATGATGATAATTATTAGGATGATGATGAAAATAATGATGATAATAATAATGATGATGATAATATTTATGCTGATGATGATGATGACGATGATAATGATGATGATCATGATAATGATGACAATAATAATAATAATGGTGATGATAAAGGTAATGATGATAATGATATGATTCATAAACTCATTCAAGTTTGTAGCTTTGAAAGCGTTCAATGAAAAGTACATATCTAAATCCAGTACTCGAAAGCAATCAAAATGATCTATCTTAAGTAAGATATGGCAAGCAATATGCTATAGTCTTACGAACTGAACAATTTCATCAGAGATTCTACCGCAGTTATGGATATTGCCAAATTTCGTGAAGACAACTAGTCAAATGTGACCTGGTCTACGGAAAGGGGGGCTTAGGTGTCAAAAAATCAATTTTCACTTTTAAGTTGATTCGGATGGATTTGATTTTTAACAGCTGTTTCCCAGAAAACTAGTTTTCGCGAGTTAGATCCCTTTTCGTAGACCAGGTCACAAATAAAGCAGTTTTTCATATAAAAACTTGATTTTGATGAAACACAGCAGCAATATGCTATAGTGGTTCCACAAAAAGAGTAGCTTATTGAGTGGAAAAAGACGTATACAAAATTTCACAATGATATATCAAAAACTATGAAACTAGTTTGCATAAATACAGAGAGACCTGGCTAACTTTACTCAGACTTCCAGTCTTAGAGCAAGTATCCAATAAGCCGAACCATCGCTGCCTAGGGTAATGCGCTGGGTTGGGGACCCGCCACTTAAAAAATACTAACAAAAAAATATCCTCGGATAAGAGGCTCCCCTTTTGATAACGACTCCTGCAAACGTGTTAAGGATAACGATTTAAGGGTATGCACCCGGAATAACCAGTTCATTGATTGGAAAGCTGTCGTTGCCCAGTTGGTTGATGTTCTCGTTAGAGTAAAGACAGATGGACCTGGCTAAATCGACTCAGTTCTTCGCGCTGACCATACGATCTGTCACGTTTCAATCCGGGTGTCACAAACTTCGTGGCCAACTTAATATACTCTACACAGGCAATAAAAATAATACTAATATGGATCTATGTTTGGCCAATACTACATGCTCATACTAGAGATTTGCAACAGTTAATCAAGATACCAGTTGTCTTTGTAAGCAATTACGAACATTACGCGATCAAACTGCACACGTAATTGCAGCATGGACAATTCTTGAATGAAACCTTCGAAGCAAAAGAAACTTTTTTCGCGCGGAAATTGTGAATACGCGCAACAGCGGGCAAGCGCTCATGAACTTGACATTCACTGCAATGCAATGTCTCGCACAATGGGAGGAGATTGACGTGAACGCCGAAGCAACGAACCGGTAAAATTAAACAAACCAAAGATCACCAGCGGCTGGCAAGCAAGCAACGACTTGGGGGGAAAAAACAAAATCAACAAAAAAGAACACCTGACAGCCGAGACAATGGCAACGCAACAGGCGCAATGTAAACTAACTCAAATGCAACGCTGACTGCGAGAGTGGCTATTTGATTACAATGAAATCTTCACACAATACTCCAGCTGCAATGCGCATGCGCTGGTCGGACAAGCTCAAATTGCTGACATGTCGTTGTTGTTGCTTACTACAATAATAATAATATTACACACTCGTGACGTCTCTGGCTCACCATGTGTGAAAGAACACATACGCGTTGTTGCATGAGCAGACGATTTGAGGTCATGGCGGCGCGATGCAGCAATAATCAGCCATTAACCGTAGATTCAGTTTTCTTTTTGTACCCATGTTTTATGCACGCTCTTTTATTTCTGTACGCGCACACGAGGGGTGGATCATCACTGTCACTTGGTAAGTGCGCTAAGTTTAAGCTAGATTTTGTTCTTTCATTTGCAATAACATGGCTATTTCTACTATCCACGTTGGTATGAGCCTAAACTTTTAACTGCAGACGTTTAGACTTTCGTTCTGCCATTCAAATATTTCAGAACTCTCTTAGACTATGCATTTCGTAGATACTTGTTACCAATTCTCAGTAGCCAACTAGCTTTCCAAGTTGAGAAGTAAGTGAGCACTTATGTTCATAGTGATATAAAATATTGTATATATATAATCATGACTTGTTAATCTTCACGCCTATTATGTTTTCTAATAGGTTTAAATCTTTCTGCTCGCTTTTATGCTTGCTTGGCGAACATTTCATACGAAATTCTTAAATGATCTTAAATAAATGATGAACAGTGGGATCTCAGACAGCATGCTTAATAAAGGCAGTTCATTGAAGGAGCGTTAAACTTTGAGTTAGAGAGTGCAACAACCTCCGTCAGTCATAACTAAGATCTGCAGAATGAAATTCGGTTAATACGTGCGTTGTCTTTTATATTTCGGACTTACCGAACAACAATACAAATACTAATTATCGAAAATCGCTTTATTGTTTTTCGAAATATTCTCCATTTAGATGTGTTTGCAGCAAATGTCGTAACACTTTTTTCCACTCTGATTGAGGATAGCTACAAAACATTCATTCTGAACGGATCAAACGCCTCTTCAGGTGTCGAAAAACGTCGGCCGTCGTACGCGAATAAAAATAAGTCATTCGATGCCAGGTCAGGACTATACGGTGGGTGACTCATCAAATCGATGTTTTGAGTGCTCAAAAATGCAGTTGTTTCAGTCGTTGTTTGAAGCCATTAAGGCGATTGGACAATGCCAGTCCAGAGTTTCTTAAAAAGCAAGGAGTCGACCATTTGCTTGGAAGTGATACGTGCGCAAATTTTGTTGGATTCGACTCATCTTGAAGCACCCTGGACGAACATCATGAAATTTGCCTTGGACCTTTACTCATTTTTAATCACAATTTTTCGACGTCACTGTAAATAAATAGCGCTCGCCCACTAATGCCAATTCTTCTCTGAATCTAACGATAGGTCACACGGCCACTTTCAATATCAGTTTGCGCGCAGCAGTTTCCGAAACAACAAACTTCAAGAAACTCGCCTTGAAGCTACATATCTACATCTTCGTTAGAATTCATCATATCATCGATAAATGCTGCTCCTTGATGCAGCTTCATGGCCAAAAATTCAATTAAGTTCAACGGTCGAGAGTTGTAAAACATAATCATGCGAAAATGTTCGCGAATCGTTACAGTAACTGTAAACAACACAAATAGTGCACGAGTGGCTTTATTGGTCGGTGATTTCTTAAAGGGAACCCAGCTGAGGAAATTTTCAAAAGTTAATTCAGTTATGTGCGGTCAGACAATCATTAGAGCATGCGGTGATCGCACAGAGAAATCTAATATCATGTATGAACGTAGTAAAAATATAAAGCACATTGCCATTTATGCAACTCTGTTCTTTTTTTTTACGGCGTTCATCGTCACAGTTGACCGCTGGCATCCGTTTCCGTTGGTATTTCAACTACGCTAAATGCTTTTGTCACCATTTTACTACGTAGGTTTCATTAAAAGGTTTCCAATTACAAATAGTGATGTGTACTTCGTAATATTTTTCACTTAGTCACGTGTGGCCAGGTGCCAAGGAAATGCATTTTGCGAGAATTTACGTTTAAAACTTTGCGTTTCTTCTGTATCGCTTGGTTAATTTGAATTGTTGTGAATTTAAGCTGGTTTTGGATAAAACCAAACTCAAGAAGCCTATACTAAAACACAGTGCTTCAAGCATATTTCGCCACTTATAGAGAGAAAAATTCAAGAACCTTTAAATCTTTAAATATATTTTCTTAGCCTCATACTACAAGTGTCAAATATTTTCCATTTTTCTCTCTCATCATTGCCTTAATATTATACTTAAGTAATCCACAACAGTTGAGCTTTAACTTACGCCATTTTTGAATTCTAAAAAGTCGCAATAAAATAGTTGAATTTCCTTATTCGGTAAAAGGTAATATCTTAACTCTTCAAATGCTTTGCTAATACTTCGATAAACTTAACTGAAGGGTAACAACAAGAAAAGACACTAACCCTTCTTTCCTCTCTTCCACATAAAAAACACTTAAGTATATATATGTACTTATATATATACAAAGAATTTATAACGACTTATTTTCTTAGCTTCTAACTTATAAATGGAAAAAAGGCAGCGCACAAATGCTCACCAACTGAGCTCAGGTGTCGGAAAAGTGCATTTAGCTGGCGCTTATGCTTATCCTGCACGAAGCGAAGGACACACGATAGCGCAAGAAAATCTGACAGATTCGTTTGATTTTCTCTAAGAAATGATGCTGTGCTCTTTGAAGCGCGCTAAGTAATAATCGATTATATCATAAAATCTCACTTTTTAACTTTCATTTTGCAAGCACTTCGCACTTCGAATTTTTCAAAGCCATAATAATGTCAGTATAATTGCTGGTGGTATTGTTTGACCTTCATTTGAACGAACAAAGGCAACGATATAATTGTGCATTGGCAGCATCGATGGATTCGAAAGTGAATTTGAACACACACTATATATCAGTCTATATAACTATATATGTCTACGCATAGTGGAACAAATGGATCGAATTATGCTTACTGATGTAAGCTTCATGTTTAAAACAACAATAAATGTAATGCATTTGAGTATAACCATCTTTGGATGCATTGGATGCGGCACAACGAAATATGAGCTAAAGAAAACCGAGAAAATGCTTGCAAGCCCGGATAGATGGTCGTCTATGAAAAGCAAAATATGCAAGAAAAAGTATGCACTCAGAGAAATTTAATTAATTGTAGTAGAACAGGCTGAAATCGGTGATTGAACTTGTGGAACACTTGAAGTAGAAAAACTAAGGCTTAAAATATATTTTCTAAAACTTTTTTAAGGAAGGTTAGTTTAGGTTAGGTGAATCGGCTGATGTCTCGTGAGACCACGAATGAAAAATGCCACTTTGACAGCTAGGGACGCTTGTTCGTTGTGATACCTAGAACTACTAGGTAGAGATCAAAAAGTGCGTCGCATATCGACAAAACGCCAGGAGCCAGCCACAAATTTATTGAGGCGGTTAATATTAATTCCAGGCTTAGTAAATTTGTGGCTGCCGTTTCGCCGGTTTCGTAAAAGTATGGCAATCGAGCTACTTCAACCTCAGTCTAGGCGAAAGTTGGATAGTGGCGGAGAAAGTGTGCTTCCACCTCATCTTCCTCATAGCAACTTTGACAAGTTGAGTCCTCCAATAACTTTAGCCTCACCGGGTGAGTGTCAATGACACGGTGCGACAATGTAAGCCTTGCTAAGAGTTAGCAGTTCAAGGCAACTTTTACGTTCCATTCCATCGGCCAGAATGATTTCGCAGCTACATAATTGCTGGTTGCATGGATACAGAGCTCGCGTGAAGCACACGAATTCCCTAAATCAGGGAAACTCGTTCATTCTGAAGGAAATTCTGTATGGTTGCTTTTCTTGCGAGCTCAGCGTCTCTACAATTTCCGTTGTTTCCGCTGTGGACAGACAGCCAGACAAGTTTAATATGGTGAAGAAAACCAAAACCCGATGAAAGGAGCTAACAAAGTGCAAAACTGAAAAGTTATGTACAAAACGGTAGATCGGGAGTACACAAAATTCCTATTGGCACTCGATAGAAGAGACTGTAGGAACATAATGGGAATACTAACTGGTCACTGTCTGGGGGGACACACGCCCGCGAGATGGAGCTGACAGATCGAGAAAACTGTATCAAATGCCTACAGCAGGGCACCAGGGACATAATGGATCATCTCTTGTGCACTTGGCCCGCATAGGCAAGAGTACGCTATAAGCATCTGGGGTCGCCACAGTATGATACACTGGAGGAGGTATCGACAAAGAGGCCGCAGAGTCACTTAAAATTCGCGTCGAACGCAGGCAACCTAACGATGACTAAATGCTCCCGCTGGACTTAGCAAATGGACTCCATTTGGCATCGCAAAGGACCAAACTGGTCTATGTGTGGCTTATTGGCCTACCAGATTAACCTAACCTAACCTAAAATACCCAATGAAACTAAACAGCAAAAACTTGAAATTCCGATTTGCTCTTCATTACCCTCATCTTTCATTCATCATCTTTTATTGGAACCGCTTCATAGAATACTTGAGGAGTCGCTAAACCAGGTTATCGACTGTGCAAATTGGAATAATTCCACAGCGAATAAACTTATTTTACAGTGCATTTGGCTACGCGAACCACCAGTGAGTGCAATCACTTTGGAACCAACTACAATGCGCCGTGAGCAATGAACGAAATTTGATCTCGTGAAATGGAGCAATACACCACAACAAACAGCAGGGAAACAACAACAATAAAATAGGCAACATATGCATGCAAATACGTGGCGCAACAACAATAATACATGCAACATTAGACGATGAACGCCGTTTGACGGCGATGAACCGCTAAAGAAAGTGCTGCAATCGCATGTGGAAGGGAGAATGTATAACTGGGTGCTGGAGAAATGCGCACAAATAAAAGTAACCGCGAGCGTTGCGAAATTGTCATTAGTAATAAACGATTGTGCAAATGCGGACGTAAGGATAACAAATGCTTGAGAGCAAGCTGGCAAGCCAAGAAAGGGATTAATAAAAAAAAGGATTTGAAAAGGATAAAAGCAACAGTTAGTGTTAAGTGAAGCTTTTGAGCGGTTCACAGTGTGGTAGCATGCCCGACTGTTACGCGTGGCTGGCCGTGGTGTGTGTTCTGTGTGTGCTGAATGTGGGCTGGTGCCGCGCAGCCGACGACGATGAACAGTGAGTATGAGTGAAGATAATTGCTGTATTTAGTGTTGCATAAACGTCGTGCCAATACAACAATATTATTATTTTTTACTTTTATTCTATTCTCCTCTCATTTGCTGTTGCCAGTGTGCACATCAAAGTGCGAGTGCCGGAGGTGGCGCGGAAACATAAATCACGCAAACCCGCGCAGCAGCTTAGCCACCACAAGTACCACCACTTGCCACATCACTATTACCATAACCTACACAAGCCGTACTACCAGCCGCAACTACACGCCCAGTATCCAAATCAAGCAGCCAAGCACGGCCGCAGAGCCGTAAGGCCAACCCCACCGACGCCGCCAATCATGTCACACAATCCCCACGAAATTGCGGCTGCATACGGCGATGAGTTGAGTGCCGGCGGCATGGCCGAGCACCTGTTGTATACACCGGCAGCTGCACAGCCGATATCTGTCGGCGATTTGAAGACCAACTATGGCCCGGCGTTATTTGGCAGCGCCGGTGAGGCGAGCCAGCATGAAAATATACAACAACAAGCGGACATGTTGACTATGCCGGGCGGCACGCAACAGCTCGTGCAACATATGGAACTAATGGGCGCTTTGGCAGCAGCGGCGGCAGCGGCAGCGGCAACATCGAGCGACACAAGCGGTGAGCACGAAGATGGCAATAGCGCAGGCGATGCTACTGAAACAAACACATTGTTGACGGATGACTTTTTAGCCGAACTGCAACGTACTTATGCGAACGGTAAATATCCGACGACAAGTTTTCGGCGCAAGAAGAAATATCGGGGGGCGGGGCTGGCGGAAATAGGTGATGCTGCTGCCACATACGCCTTCAACTCAGCGCCACAGCAACAACAAAGCGTACAGCTATTGCAGCAGCAACAACAGCTACAGCTAATGCGACAACAATATCAACAGCAACAAAAGCAACAACAACAGCAACATAAACACCAGCAACAATTCTATGGCGCTAGCTACTTTATGCAACAGCAGGCCAAGCCGCAAGCGCAAATGTTGAGAGCACCAACAGTAATTAGTAGCAACAACAACAACAATAACTACCACAGCTATCAGCCGCATATGCATTACAAAAACAAACAGCACTACAACTCTAATGACATTTATACTACCGCCACATCCGATGAAGACGAGCACGACACCGACAACCCTGATTCTGACGAAGTTGAAGACACAAATGACGGCGCCAGCGGCGCTGACGATGACCACGAACACGACTACGACAATGATGACGATGTGTCGCTGTACTTTTCCAGCCGCCCTCCAACGACCACCGCGCTCTCACCCTCCCCGACCGCCTACAGCAGCGGCGCTAATGACTACGATGATGACATGCAGCAATTCGGTTACAATAGCCACAAGAACAACTACTTTGCCGACATTGAAGGTGACGGCAAGGTAGGTGTTAATCCGGTTAGTTATCAGCCGACAACAGCCTATGGAGCATATGCGGTCATACCATCGACACCGGCGACAACTACACAGCACAAACGGCGACCATATCGACAACTGCAACAGCAACAACAACACCGGCATACGCAACAAAACCGTTATACAGCTACACAATCATTTGGCATTGCGGCTCATCAGCAGTTGCAGCAGCCTCTACAGCTACAACAACAACTCATCACCACAGCACAACCAATTAACGTCGTCGGTCCAACTGCAAGTGACTTTGATGACCAGCAGACACCAGCAACGCAACCGCAGCCGAGCAGGCAGCAACAGCATCACAAGTACCCGGTGTCAGCACGCTACAAGAAACGTAAAAACCGCATCAAAGGAAAGCTAAATCGAAATCGCATTCTGACGCAATAATTGCTTTTGCTTCAGCGACGAGACGCTCAACGGACGGCAACGACTAGAACTGTCACTGGTCAGTTGAATAACTTCATTTGCTGCCGTGGTGACTAACTACTACATCCCCGATACAAATAATAACAACAACAACAACAACGACACCTTCATCACTACGCCTTTCGCTTTGGCAGTCCGATCTTGTAGGCGTATACTACCGTTAGTTGTTATTGGTGTTGTGCTATGGTAATTGCAACATCGCACGACTATTCCCATATTCCCTTGCTGCAGTTGCGTATAAATTGCTTGGACAAGTGTGTTATGTAGAGCAGAAGCAGAAGCAGCAGCAGCAATATACACTTTTAGATTGGTTAGCGCAGCACCAGCAGGTTAAGTGGATTTACGGCCAGTCGGAGAGTTATCACATTTACAATTAGCTTAATTTATTGACATTCCCTATCAAGTTAAGGTAATAGTAATGCCAAGCATGTTTAAGTTTGAAAATAAAGTCTAAGCAAAACGGTTGAAAAGTTCATTAAAGGATTTTACTTCTTTGTAATGGATAGTCGAAAAAGTATTTTCGTATGTTGTCAATAGATGTCGTTGCAGTCATACATACAAGTATATCACCAGTGCTACCAATCATATTGTGTCATACCATACTATAGTGTTGAAAAGGTGAGATTTTACGCTTCATTTAAACAAAAAAAATAATCATGGAATAATGTCTCTAGCGGAAAAATGGCAAAAAGTGGTCGACCAAAATGGTACATATTTGTTTGTTTATCATATTTGTTTATTTATTTATTGGTATAAATAAAAAAAAATAAGTTCAAGTTTGATTAGATATACGAAAATACTTTTTCGACTACACAATATGTAGCTTATAGCTAGAGCACTGCAGCTCCGTGGTCGTCGAATGACCAGTTCACTTTACCTTACGTGTCAAATCAAAACAATATCTGAAATGTCAATGTCAATTGTAAGGTGCCAGGCTGAACACATGGCATCGCTAGCAGAATTAAATTCATGTGACTTTTAGTTAGCCTTAACCTTCAAACGGCGCGTGTATAAATTTGACAGCTGTCAGATTATTGGTTTCTGAATTACATGATTTCAGTGAAGCTACTTTTGTTGTTGTTCAAAAAAATTAATAAAAACGAATTTCGTATGTTGATCAAATAGTGCCTTTTGAAGCGAAAAGATACTGATGAAGCCAAGGTTTGGATTGACCAACAATATTTGGACTCTGCAGACGGAAAATCAACTGTTGAAGATTGATTTGCTAAGTTTGTACGAGGCGAAATTAGTACCAAGGACGGTGGACCACAAAAGCGGTTGTTACCGTCGAAAAAATCAAAAACGTACGCAAAATAATTTTGGATGACGTTGAAGTGAAGTTGTTCGAAGCGCTCTAAAGATATGAACTGAACGTATACATCATATCATTCACGTAAATTTGGGTATGAGAAAGCTCTGAGAAAAGTGGGTGCCGCACGAGCTCACTTTTGACCAAAAGCAACGACGAGTTGATGTTACGGAGCAGTGTTTGGAGTTGTTCAAGCGTAATAAACACGGGTTTTTGGGTCGCTATGTGACAATGGCTGAAACAAGGTGCCATAATTTCACTCTGCAGTCCAATCGACAGTCATACGAGTGCACTGCCTACAGCGAACTCGCTCCAAAGCTTGGAAAAACGGAACAGTTGTATTTTGGGGTGCTCATGGAATATTTTTTATTGATTATATTGATATATTGTATATATTACATAGCGTTATTGGTTCATTTGAAGGACGAAATCGCCGAAAAACGAACGCATTTGAAGAAAGAGAAAGAAACTATTGTGTCAGAAGTCAGTGAAACGATGGCAATAATCCATGAATTGGGCTTCGAATAGCTTCCGCATTCACCGTATTCGCCAGATCTGGCCTCCAGCAACTATTGTCTGTTCTCAGATCTCAAAAGAATGCATGCTGGGAAAAATTTTTCGTCGACTGATACGATTAACTAGTATAGGCCCAACCGTATAGCTGCTGCTAAGCTCTGTGTCCCTGATCTTCTCTGCAAGCGAAGGTAATATTAGGCAACGAGTTTAAGTTAAATTCTAAAGGTTTCCGAAAATCCTGGTATAAGGTAGGGCTACGTAAACAAGGGATTTTAAAATTTTTCAAAATGAATGGTCGTTTATTAAAGTACAGATAATTCGGTAAATGTATATAACTTCTGTTTGTTTAGTAAATTAAATTTCTCTTCAAAAAACACTTCACAAATATACGACTTTTTCTAACTGACAAGTGTATGTATGTATATAATCCCTCAAGTCATAAATATTCATTCTGGCTAGTAAACATAATTTTTGTGTAAAACAAATAACAACAACAAAAAATTTTAGTCATCTTCTTATGAAGCAGCAATAAGTAAGTTGTTTCATACGCTACAAATACTTTCCTTAAATTTTTTCAATAAATACTCAGCCACCACACATAACAGCAATGATGCCAGGAATCACTTAATTGAAACATTAAATTGTTAACTGTACCCCGCGGATTTAATTACGTAATGCTATGCATATAATGAAATTGTCACAAAAATTCAATTAACCTAACATTGGCACAAAGACAACAAAATAGACCGCCTATGGGGCACACATACCGCTACGTAAAGAGGGAAGTCAAACACATATTGTTTGATGCAGGCGAGCGAGCAACCCCAGTGAGAAGGATATAAATACCATTTCAACCATACACCACAACCAACGTCACCACAATGCGATACATTTCAATTAATACCATTTAGATTGAGTTCGCAGCTTATAAGCAATGCAACAACACACAGTTTTACATTCTTGCGATAAGACAAAAGGTAAAGGCACTAAATGTAAACGCGCTCTGTGGTGTTTAGTTTATATCTGAATTTTCAGAGATAAGATATAAATAATATGCTTAATTTCTGCTAATTCAAGTTAAAAAAAGGAGAAAATACCAAAAAAAACAGCTCACGTGGCAATGAAAAAAAAGCTGTCAATATGACTGTCGGAGACAGACGAGCGCTTTGTGAATACAGCACTGCTGAAACAGCTGCTAATTGCATGAAATAAAAACTATATTTATGGCTCTCTGGTAAGCGAAATTTTATGTCATACCACTAAACACACTTAAAATATACATATACATGGCGCACCAAAAGTTACGCTGCGGTATGCCGTAAAATGCAAGCGCTGAGCATAAAAGCGTCACAATTAAATTTTGACTACTTAAGCCAAAGTTTTTATTTGCAAAACAACGAAACATTTAAGGAAATTGAAGCAAAATGCGAATTCCGGTAAATGTTGTGAAGTAAAAACAGTTTGGTTAGAATTTGAAATAAAAGTGTTGCATACTTTTGCGCGCGCAAACTATTACAATTATATATATTAGACTTTTTAATAAAATTAATTTACAATATGTAGAAAAGAAAGTGACATCTTTTATAGCATAAAAGCGAGTAAACATTTTTACGTCCATTTTGATCTATTAGTTTGTACGACAGCTGTATGCTATAATGGTCCGATCTGAACAATATGTTTGGAGATTGTTTTGTTGTCTTGGACAATAAATTTATATCCAATTTCGTGTTGATATCTTGTCAAATACGAAAGCTTTCCATACAAGCACTTAATTTTGATCAGTCAGTTTGTATGACGGCTATATGCTATAGTGATCCGATCTGAAAAATTCACTCGGAGCTTATAGCGCTGTTTTTGATAATAACCCTTGCCAAATTTCGTGGAGATATCTTGTCAAATGAAAAAGTTTTCCATACAAGAACTTGACTTAGAGCGATCAGTTTGTATGACAGCTATATGTTATAGTGGTCCGATCTGAATAATTTACCTATAGCCTATAGTGCTGTCTTTGATTATAACATCTGCCAAATTTTGTGAAGATATCTTGTCAAATAAAAAAATTTTCCATAAAAGGCGCTAATTTTGATCAATCAGTTTGTATGACAGCTATATGTTATAGTGGGCCGATCTGAACAATATGTTTGGAGATTGTTGTGTTGTCTCGGACAATAATTTATATCGAATTTCGTGATGATAGCTTGTCAAATACGAAAGCTTTCCATACAAGCACTTAATTTTGATCAATCAGTTTGTATGATAGCTATATGCTATAGTGGTCCGTTCTGAAAAATTCACTCGGAGCTTATAGCGCTGTTTTTAATAATAACCCTTGCCAAATTTCGTGGAAATATCTCGTCAAATAAATAAAATTTCCATACAAGTACTTAATTTTGATCAATCGGTTTGTATGGCAGCTATATGCTATAGTTGTCCGATTTCAAAAATTTACACGGAGCTTATAGCGCTGTCTTCGCTAATAACCCCTGACAAATTTGGTGAAGATATCTTGTCAAATGAAAAAGATTTTCATATAAAGACTTGATTTCGATCAGTCAGTTTGTATGGCAGCTACATGTTATAGTGGTTTGATATTGGCGAATTCGAAAAATGAACAGCTTCTTGGAGAGAAGAGAATGTATACAAAATTCTAGTTCGCTATTTGAAAAACTGAGGGACTAGTTCGCATATATACAAGCTCAGCTCCTCACACTTTATACATATATGTGTACATCTACTCAACAGGGTATCCAATGTTTCAGTGTGGGTGTTACGATCTTCAGAGATTATAACACCACATCTCATAGTTCACATTTCTTTTTCATTAAGTGTATTAAATATTAATAAAATATTAATATTATTATGCAATGGAGCACATGCAACACATAAATCCCTTCACTTTCTTAGCTGGATTACCAGCTATCGCTATGCTTGACAACCAAGGCAAGCCGTTTGTCACTAGGCAGGCGCTCATCACTCGCACTGACAGCGGCTACCACACAGCAGAGAGACACAGTGGCACAACTGGTGCTGCGAGTTTTGTTGGAGCACGCTCACTGGAGAATAAGCAATACACAGCGTGTAGCAATGAGTTTTGCGGCCAGAGATAAGGAGGACTTGAGTTGACAATGTGCGTGCTAGCGTTGGGTTGGTCAACTACTTAATACCGCTAATTAATTAAATTAATGAATTGTTTGCTTGTGCATTTTTCTACGCATCCGCCACAGACCCTTCCACAGAAGCCACGGAACGGATACAACAACTGTCATTTATCTTCGTAGGGGTGTGTTTAAAGATATTTTTATCTCATATATATACAATATATGTGTTTTTTTTGCTTGTGAAACAGTTTTTCAGCGCACTGGCAACTTTTATATACACACAGTCCAATAAAGTGCGGTCCTAAAGGGCGCTGGCAACAGTTACAAAATTCTAGCTGATTCTTTTCTTTGGCTTTTCTTATCCCTAGCGCACCTTTTCGTGACTCTTTTTGCGCTTTAGACCACTGTCGAGCACGAGCAATGTACGGTAAATGGTGGGCGTGGCAGTAACGGTGTCAAATTAGCTACTCAGCTGTTCATTTACAAGCGGACAGAACAACAAAGCAAAAAAAAAAAAACAAAAATGGTTATATAACGGCAGATGAAAGTGATGAGCTGTCACAGCGAGTCCAAAAACAACAACAAATGAAGCGCTGCCAATGAAAAGTATACACAGCATTTGATAGCAACAAATTGCAAATGGCGACAAATTATGCCAGCACAGCATGACAAATTATTTTGACTGACTTGCCAGCACAAGCGGCAGGACTACACACACATACACATACCAGCGAGGAAAGCGACAACAGGATGCCGCTGATGCTGCAGCTGTTAGTCAAGGCAAATACGCTGGCGATGGCGATGGCGATGATACTGCCAATGTAAACGCGTTAATGGTATTTCAAGCCGCAGGAAGTTTTTGTTAGAGTCACACATCGCGCTTTGTTTTTGTACAAACAGGCGATACAATGCTGCCGCCACTGCTGACACCATTGTCATGTTGTTATATGCCACAAACTGTGCGGTTATGTTGTCATCATCCACTATTTTATGCACAAAAACAACAAAAAAGAACAACGTGTGTTTGTGTTGACTTTTATGGCTGAGACCATGGTGTGCGGTGCATGGCGACAGCGCATTAATTTCATAAGAGAAATTAATTTCGTTACATAAGCGCACACATACACACACATGCACGCTTACTGCGTGCATTTAAAATTAAAATTCTCTTTACTACTATTTGCCTTGTTTTCGCAATTTCAATCATTTAAGATGTGAGCGAAAATTAATTTCCGGTTTGCAGAAAGAACGGCCAGCCATTGAAATGAGCCGAGGCGCTAGAAATATTGGTGACTCGTAGACGGCACGCGTCATAGCCAAGCAACAGTTATCCTGCTGTTTTAAACTAACGAGTACGCACACAAAAAAAAAATCCACAGAAGCTCCTAATATTGATTCGTCAGTTTGTGTGGGTGCAATATGATATAGTGCTCCGATCTGTACAATATTTTCGGATATTTGTAGCATAGCGTAAACTAAAATATATGCCAAATTTGATGAGAATATATTATCAAATAAAAAAGTTTTGCATACAAGGACTTTATATTGATCATTCAGTTTGTATGGCAGCTATACGCTATAGTAGTCCGGCTTCAACCATTTCTTCGGAGATAGTAGCATTGTCTAGCGTAATAAACTGTGCCGAATTTCGTGAAAATAGCTCGTCAAATAAAAAAGTTTTTCATACGAGGACATGATTTTGAACATTTCGTTTGTATGGCAGCTATATGCTATAGTAGTCCGATCTCAACCATTTCTTCCGAGAAAAAAGCAATGTCTAGCACAATAATCTGTGCCAAATTTCTTAAAAATATCTTATCAAATAAAAAAGTTTTCTATACAACGGCTTGATTTCGAGTAATAAAAATGAATTACATAAATCAAGTGTTAATATTAGACATTTGCCAATAAGTTAAAATGAAATAAAATAAGTAATCTTGCTTTAGCTGCTATCAAGCCATTATCTATTTGTCACTAATTGTTTGTCAGTGTGTACCAAGGCTTATGCAGCGGTATGTTGGAATATGCGCAAGCACTTAAGTTCACTCAACTGCATTGCGGTGCGTTGCATTGGCTTTTATGCGCAACCATAAATCCATTTGGTTTTGTTATTATTTATCCTGTTACTTTTAATTACCCACATAAATTTCAAAATCAAATTCGGAAGATAACACCCACAAACCAATTATTTACTGCAAAATGTATTTACATTTACATATTTATTAACACAATTTATTGTGTTGCCACAACAACAGCTGCAGCTGATGTGACAGTGTACAGAAAGTGTGTATGTGCACTTGTGTGTTTTTGTGTGAAACGAAAGTGTCACAACTGCAGCAACAATTTATGTACTCGGTAACAATCATTGCTATTGTTATTTCCGTTGTGTGTCGCTTTTGTTGCTGTTGTTGCGCCAACAAAAATGCTAGAGCGATAAATATGTTGTTGGTGCTTTTATCATACATTTTCATTTTGCGTTCAAGTATTTTTATGCGTAAACTTCTTAAATGCCGCCACCAATTGGTGAATACAAAGAAATATTCACAAATATTTTTGCACTGTTGCAGACGACATTTTCTATAATTTTATTTCATGCTAATACTTTTTCTAATCTACTTTTATTGTTATTGTTGCTGGAGCTGCCGATCCTAACTTTAACATGACTGCACATTTAATTGTAAATGCAGGTAGGTATGTATGTATGTGTGCGTGCTGCCTTCGTTATAATTGAAGACATTCACTTAGGTTACTTATACGCCATGGCGCACAGCCACGATATAATTAATTTTAAGAAAGGATGTTATATAAATAACTAAAATAATTAATTTTGTTGCACAATTATTCATTCTGTGCCTTAGTTTCGATTAGAAAATTATATATTTGAGCATATTTCCATCCATAAGCTTTCAATTTCAATTATAACCGCACAACTTCATTTAGGTGCGGCACGGCGTATAAGTAACCAAGCTGGTAAGTACCCGAATATCATTTTTGACTTTTTGTTTAACTAAATAATGAAAATTTAATAGTTTAAAATTTCTAAAACATATTTATCAAAAATATCATCTACTATATGCCACAAGTTTTTAAATATAGAAGACGTTGTGCTTCAAATAGAAACTATTTTTTTTACATAGCAGTTTGTTCTAACAATAACTAAGTCAAGTTGCGTTAGGATAAGAGTGGTTATAAATATAAAGACACTTTATCTAAATTAAGTTTTTCTGTTTTTCACACAATGGACAAAGGTGCAGTTTGTTACTGCAAATATTGGCTTAATTTGGAGACTAATTACTCATTCCGTCACTTTCTTGCGCGTTGAAAACAACACTCGCAACCCGACAGGTCAGCAAAAACAATTTGCGAACGATATTTATAATAAACAAGCACACGTTAACTTCGGTTGCATCGAAGCTATAATACCCTTTATATATAAAAAAAAATTCCATACAACACTCAATATTGATCGTTGAGTTTGTATGGCAGCTATATGTTATAGTGGTCCGATCTGAATAATTTCTTTGGAGATTACAGCATTGCTTTGGATACTAATATCCGCCAAATTTCTTGAGAATATCTCCTCAAATAAAAAAATTTTCCATACAAGCACTTACTTTTGGTCGTTCAGTTTGTATGGCAGCTGTATGTTATAGTGGTTCGATCTGAATAATTTCTTTGGAGATTATAGCATTGCCTTGGATAATAATATCCGCCAAATTTCTTGAGAATATCTTCTCAAATTAAAAAATTTTCCATACAAGCACTTAATTTTGGTCGTTCAGTTTGTATGACAGCTATATGCTATAGGGGTCCGATCTGAATAATTTCTTTGGAGATTATAGCATTGCCTTGGACAATAATATACGCCAAATTTTCTGAAAATATCTCCTCAAATAAAAAAGTTTTTCATATAAGCACTTAATTTTGGTCGTTCAGTTTGTATGGCAGCTATATGCTATAGTTGTCCGATTTCGACGATACCGACAAATTAGCAGCTTCTTTTATATAAAAGAACGTGTGCAAAGTTTCAGATGAATAACTCAAAAACTGAGCGACTAGTTCATGCATATGCAGACATCCAGAGTGGGACCTGGCTAAATCGACTCAGCTCGTCACATTGATTATATCTATGTACTTATATTATAAGATCTCCGGCGTTTCTTGCTGGTTGTTACAAACTGCGTGACAAACCCGTTCTGAGCATGCATATGTTGCAAGTACACATACACATACATGCAAATAAAGCATACCGAAATGATCTCAGACAGATTTCCAGACAAACAAATTAAGAGCACACTGTCTGTTACTAGAATGATGATATTGTATACATTTTCAATTTTCATAAATTCAGAAACAAATTAAATGAACACTGCAAGCGAGTTGGCTAGCTGCTGCATGAAATAGAACGTGTTGCACAAACTGCAAAATGCAACATAGTCAGGAAATACATACATGTGTGTACTGAAGATGGAGCGCATATGCAAATGTGGTCACTCTGCCCCAACATAACGCTATACTCGACAAACATATACATATATGTCTATATTTATAGCAAAATACAATTGAATGTGCAGCAATGGGAAGCAAAACTTATTTGGGGCAAACGCGCAACACTTCGAGAGTTTCATATATTTTGGAGTAGTGGCGCATTGAATGTGAGAAACTCGTTAAACAAGTAGACTGCTGTTTGGAAATGAAACTGAGTAGTGTAATCTACACTTTTTAGTAAACATTGAAGAGCTACAAGTAGGCAGAATACTCGTTGCAGTTTGTTTACACATAGGCAAAGTAATATGCGAAATTCAGTTAGGGTGCGGTGCGGGCTGATAAGGCTGAGAAAAGGCACATATGCAATTATTAGAGGGATGTAGCAGCAGGCTGTTAGTGTTAGCATTCAATTTAATTAATAGATTCGGCTTTTAGAGAAAGGCACAACATTAGTAAGCAAGTTAAAGTTTTTTGAAAATCCAGTAGTTTGACTTTATCATGAGTTTGCAGTCAAAAAGTGTGGGTTGGTTAGTTAGCTGAAGATTAGAAATGCATCCGGAGCTGTAGAGAAAAGCAAAATAAATGTATTTTATGCTAGTGACTTTTCTGCTTTCGGCTATAACCACCTAAGCGGTGTCTGCAGCAGTAAATAAGAACATTTCTCTTTTATTTTTGCGCTGATTGTTACATTTTTCAACATTCAATCATAAATCTTACAACTTATATAAAAATATTGATGTATGTATAAGCAAATAAGAGGATTTTTGCATACTTTAGTTATTTGATATGTAAATTTAAATAAATTTTTATTATAATAAACTTCTTGTGAAACCTTTGCAATCAATTGCATGTTGCATTGTAGCAACTACAAAAGGCTTATTACTTCTAAAGATGAAATCGTTGTGTTGGCAAACGCTCGTAACTGTGCATGAATGAATGCGGTAAAAGCTTTCAATAAGCCCTCAATTCATTTCTGTGGAAAACTAGAAAAGCTGATTTAACGTAAAAATAGATAGTCTGCAGGTGATGAAGCGTATAAAGTAATTGAAATGTGTATTGGTATTTGTTATATAAGTAGAGCATTTAAACCACATTTATTTACAAACAAAAGGCTCTTAATTGAGCTGAGTAGACAAAATTGAGTATTTAGAAATATCAGAAAAAAATATAGAATTTAATGTAAAGCAATGTAAATGTATGTATATATAAAAGATACGCAATAAAAAAATATTAAAAGTAGATATTTAATAATAAACAATTTTTAATGTAAATATTTACTAAAAAAATATTTAATAAATATTTAACAAAAGCATTAAAGATAAATAAAAATAACAAAAACAAAACATTAAAAATAAATATTAATAAAAAATATTAAAATTAAATAATTAATTGGAATAAATTTTTAAAAATATTACTTTTTTAATTGGAATAAATAATAAAACGAAAATCTTAAAGTACATAAATAATTTAGCAAAAAAAAATATAAAAAACAATTTAAACTAATAAAATATTTAATAAAAAAACATTTAACACTAAGTTTTTAATAGTATAATTTTATAAAAAAAAAAAAGTTTAAGTAAATATTAAAAAGAAAATCTAAAAGTAAATAAATAATTTTGTAGAAAAAATATAAAAACAATTTAAACTAAATATTTAATCAAAAAATATTAACGGTAAATATGTAAATTTAAAAACAATAGTTAATAAAATTTTAAATAATATTAATAAAAATATATTAAAATGCAGAAAATTTAATTAAAATAATCTAAAAAAAAAAAATATTTAATGAAAAAACATTTAACACTAAGTTTTTAATAGTATAATTTTATAAAAAAAAAAATTTAAGTAAATATTAAAAAGAAAATCTAAAAGTAAATAAATAACTTTAGTAAAAAAAAAATATAAAAAACAATTTAAACTAAATATTTAATCAACAAAATATTAACGGTATAAATATGTAATTTAAAAACATTTTACAAGAAAACAGTTAATAAAAATATATTAAAATCCAAATTTAATTAAAAATAATCTAAAACAAATATTTAATAAAAAAAAAAACATTTAACTCTAAGTTTTTAATAGTATGAATTTTTAATCAAAAAAAATTTAAGTAAATATTAAAAAAGAAAAATCTAAACTTATGTAAATAAATAATTTTGTAAAAAAAATATAAAAACAATTTAAACTAAATACTTAATCAACAAAATATTAACGGTAAATATGTAATTTAAAAGCATTTTACAAGTAAACAGTTAATAAAAATATATTAAGAATCAAAATTTAATTAAAATAATCTAAAAACAAATATTTAATAAAAAAACATTTAACTCTAAGTTTGTTGGCAGAGTTCTCAGTTCAACTGTTTATTCAAGACGTATAATACAAAATGGATGTCATGTTTCAGTAGTTATATATGTTACATATACAATATAGTGTATTCATATGGAATATATAACTTATTCGTATTACATTTTCGGACAAAGCCCTATTAGGAAATATATTACTTGTTACATTTTCAACACTCTTTCTCAAGTAAAATATTTCTAGACGTTAATATTTAAGACCAAGCATTTCTACAAATTTAACATGTTTTTGTTTTTGCAAATTTTTAGTAAAAATATCAGATACATTTTCATTTGTTGAAACATACTCTAACTCTATTTCTCTACGATCAACCACATCTCGAATATAATGATATTTTATCTCTATATGCTTGGTTCTCTTATGAAATATAGGATTCTTCGAAATTTGTATTGCGCTTATGTTGTCGGCTTTCAACAAAATTGGCTCTTCGGAACTGCAACCTACTTCCTTCAATAAGCGACGAAGGTATACTGCTTCTTTTGCTGCTGTGCACAAGGCAATGTATTCTGCCTCAGTGCTACTTAAAGCGACGACATCTTGCTTCTTGGATTGCCAAGAGAATGTACTGCCAGCTAGAAAGAATGAATAGCCGGTGTATGACTTCCTGTCTGTATTGTTGCTTGCCCAATCTGCATCCGCGTAGCCTTCTACCGGTTTGTCACTTTTGTGATAATAAAGCTTTAAATCTACGGTTTTGATAGATACCGTAGAACATGCTTAGCGCCAGCCTCATGTTCGGAATGAGGATCATGGTTTCTTTGAGCCAATAAACTAATTGCATGCATTATATCAGGACGTGTTGAAATCGCCAAATACATTAAAGATCCAATTAAAGATTGATAGTTTGTTATGTCCACCTTGGAGCAGTTCTTTTCGTTACAGCTTATTTGAAAACCAGGATCGAGAGGTGTGCTTACTGGACGACATGAGTTCACGCCGTATACACTCAACAACTCTTTGATGTATTTTTTCTGACACACAGAAATCGCACCTGTTTTACCCTCACGTTCTATTTCGAAACCAAGAAAGAACTTTAGTGTATTACCATCATGTAATTTAAACTTTGACCTTAGTATGCGTTTTATATTCGTAATTTCTTCTTCACTAGGACATGCTAGTATTAAATCATCAACATAAACTGCTATGTAACTGTACTCTTTGCCTAGCTGCTTGACATATAAACATGGCTCACTTTTGCACGGATTGAAACCTAAAGTTTTTAATGCTGTATCGAGTGTATTATTCCACTCTCTACCTGACTGTTTTAGGCCGTAAATAGCCTTGTTTAGTTTTAATACCTTGTTCGAATTTTTACTATCTATAAAACCTTCCGGTTGTCTTATGTAAACTTCTTCTGTTAGATTGCTATTAAGATATGCATTTGAGATATCCACTTGATGTAAATATAACTCTTTCTCAACAGAAATTGCAAGTAACATACGAATCGTTTCGTATCGAATTACTGGCGAAAACGTTTCCCAATAATTAATTCCCAGTTGCTGACTACAACCTTTTGCTACTAACCTTGACTTGAACTTTTCAATATTTCCATCTGGATCACGTTTTATACGAAAAACCCACTTTGATCCAATTACTTTTTGACCCTTCGGTAGGTCTACTACCGACCAAGTGTTGTTGGCTACTAATGCCGCATATTCATCTTGCATAGATTTCTCCCACTCAAAGAAATATTCGCTTGCTAATGCTTCTTTGACTGTACGTGGCGTTTCTATATCTTCACCATACTGAAGATAGTTCAACTTCTGATATTCCTTTCTGGGACGACCAACCTTCCCTGTATGGACAAATCTTGGCCTACCGCGCCCTCGACGTATTTCACTATCTGAGTCATGAACTTCATATTCTGCTTCATTTTCATTTTCAGCTTCATCGTCTTCATCTTCATTACAGCTTACAAAATCTTCTACCTGATCGTTTTCCTCATTGCTTTTGTCTAAGTTTATAATTATTGTCGCTATATCTACATTGTTTTTAGTGCTGTTTTCACATTCGGACACACCGATAGTATCATTGCTTTCAATAAACTTAACATCGCGTCGAATAATCACTCGTCTCGTTTCTCTATCATATAATCGATAAGCTTTTGCAACCTCAGAGTATCCGACGAACACATACTCTTTGCCCTTTGCGCTAAATTTACAATGATGCGTTTTATCTAGCGAAAAAGCTCGAGCACCAAAAACTCTTAGATGCTTTACCGACGGCTTTTTATGATACCATGCTTCATACGGTGTAGAATTTTTTAACAACTTTGTAGGCGCGCGATTACGAATATACACAGCTGTATGAACAGCTTCACCCCATAATTCTTCTTCCAACTCAGCATGTACCAATAAGCTCCTAGCCATCTCGACGATTGTGCGATTAACTCTTTCTGCCACCCCATTTTGTTGTGGAGTATATGGCACAGTTAATTGTCTTTCAATTCCGCATTCCTTTAAAAATTCACTGAACTTATTATTTGTGTACTCTGTACCATTGTCACTACGCAACTTTTTAATTTTGTTCTTCGTTTGGTTTTCCACCAGATTTTTAAATGTTTTAAACTTTTCAAAAACTTCACTCTTTTGCTTTATACAATATACAAAAATCATTCGCGAAAAATCGTCTATAAAAGTTAGAAAATACCTTGCGCCACCAACTGATTTTACATTGATCGGACCACAAACGTCCGTATGCACAAGTTCTAGTATTTGTTTAGATCCTATTTCATGCTTCTTTGGAAAAGGCACTGCACATATTTTTGATTTATTGCATGTAATGCAAATTGTTTTAGTGTTAATGTCATTTTTATTTAGTCCATGCACCAAATTATTGTCGGCGATTTGTTTTAAACTTTCAAAGTTTATGTGACCATACCGATTATGCCACATCATATTGTTTAACATAATTTTTGAAGTATTCGCTTGCGCATAAAAAAGAAACAAGTTATTTTGCAATTTTGCTCTCAGTAGAGCTGTCCCTTTTAAGCTTTTTACTTCAACATAACACCCTTTGAAAAACACTGTATGTTTATATTTTATAGCTTTGCTCACGGAATAAAAATTCATTTTGAGTGAAGGTACAAACAAAACATCACGCAATTCTAGTGCACATTCTTTTGTCCTTATTTTTACCGTACCTACACCTTTCGAGTAAATGAAATTATCGGCTGCTAACATTATTTTTTCCTCTTTTTCGACAAACGAAACAAACATGTTCATATCGCAGCACATATGAGTGGTCGCTCCACTGTCGACGCACCAAGCATGTTTATCCTTTTTAACTCCCACATCCGTTGCATACATAGCATATGAAAGCTCATTATCATTAGAGGCTTGCTGTTCTGTCTTTCGCTTACACTGTGCAATCGTATGTCCTCGCATACCACAACCAAAACATTTTCCTCTGAAGTTATTTGATTTTGCGTCTGCGTTTGTTTCTGCTTTTTCAAGTGTTTTGTTGCTACTATCCGTATGCGCTGCTTCTTTAACACGAACGTAGACAGCTTGCGCCGTTGACTCTTGATTCATTTGCTGTTCCCTTCTAGCACCTTCTTCTAAAAGCTTGACTTTCAGTACACTGAACGATGGTAATTTGTCACGAGTTTCAATAGCTATTACGAAGTTTTCATACTCTGCAGGCAAACTGGACAGCAGTATAATAACCTTTAACTCTTCGTTTAATTCTATATTGAGCTCGGCTAATTTATCTACCACCTCGACAAACGATGTGAGATAAGACGACATGCTTTGGCTTGCAGACATACTGCATCCAAGCAACTTTTTGTACAACGAAACCTTTTGTAACGGTCCACTAGGCATGTGCACTTCTCGAAGTTTCTCCCAAGCCTCTGCTGCCGTTTTGCATGATTTTATATTAGAAATTTGAGTTGGTTTAACACATAAAATTATGTTCGCCAATGCTTTTTGGTCATCGTGGTCCCATTTTTCCGCGTTTTCTTCACATCGTTTAATATTACCATTAACGATATGCCATTGGTCCATATTGACCAGTATACTACGCATTTGCACACACCACACATCATAGTTCTCTTCACCGAGTTTTTCAATTTGGAAATTAGAATTCATTTTTAATAAAAGTTTGCTTAGGCGAACGACGGATTATTTTCTATTTTATTAAACTTGCGCGTGTTCTGGGTTAACTGGGCCCATAACCTTTGTTGGCAGAGTTCTCAGTTCAACTGTTTATTCAAGACTCATTATACAAAATGGATTTCATGTTTCAGTAGTTATATATGTTACATATACAATATAGTGTATTCATATGGAATATATAACTTATTCGTATTACATTTTCGGACAAAGCCCTATTAGGAAATATATTACTTGTTACATTTTCAACAAAACGTAAATAAATAATTTTGTAAAAAAAACTATATAAAAAACAATTTAAACTAAATATTTAATTAACAAAATATTAACGGTAAATATGTAATTTAAAAACATTTTACAAGTAAACAGTTAATAAAAATATATTAAAAATAAAAATTTAATTAAACTAATCTAAAAAAAAAGTATTTAATAAAAAACATTTAACACTAAGTTTTTAATAGTTATAAAAAAAATTCAAACTAAATACTGAATAATAAAATATTAGAAGAAAATTAATTTAAAAAATTTCGTCGAAGTTATTATTTAATAATACAAAAATTAAAAGTACTTATTTAATAATAAAATACTTTAAAAGTAAATATTTATTATTTTAAGTAAATTAAAAGTAAATATTTAATAATAAAACAAATTTATAAATAAAAAATCATAAAAAAAATAAAAGCAAATATTTTATAATAAAAATTAAAAGTAAATATATCATAATAAAAAAAATTAAAAGCAAATATTTAATGAAAAAAGTAAAAGTGAATATTTGAAAATTAAAAAAAATAAGAGTAAAAATTTAATCATGAAAAAATTTAGAACTGAATATTTAATAATTAAAAAAAATTAAAAGTAAATATTTAATCATAAAAAAATATTAAATGGAAATAATTAATAGTCAAAAATAAAAATTAAAAGTAAATATTTAAAAATCAAAAAAAATTGAAAGTGAATACTTAAAGATTAAAGTAATTTAGAAGGAAAATATTTAAAATAAAAAAATAAAAAGAAATATTTAATAATAATCAAAAAAATTAAGAAAGTGAATATTTAATAATAAAAAAAATTAAAAGCAAATATTTAATACAAAAATTTAAGCAAATTTTTTTAATAAAAATTTAAAATTAAATTTAAAAAATTTAAAAGTCATAATTTGATTAAAAAATATGTATACATATTATTATTATATCAGTTCAATAATTATAATACAATTTGCAGCGATTTTAACCAAAATGTTGTCAAATACGAAAACAACACAGAACAACACCGAGTTTCCTTTCACACTCCCTTCCAGCAAATGTGTCGCTTAAATATATGCATTTTCAGAGTAACTTTTTATCCGTTTTATTGTTTTATACTCCAACGAAATCACTACAAATTGCGATATTTAATATGTGGGTCATCATATTTGCGGCGATATTTTGTTGCTATTCATATTACTTTCTGTTGACGCTGACAGTGAGCGTTGCAGTCGTCAACATGTCACATTGCAACGCAATACAACAACAAATGTAAAACAAAATGAACGATAGAAAAGAATGATATACTATACATATACTATATATATATTTAGTACATACATATGTATTATATAGTTATGTATAATACTTGCTTGTACATATATGTTTGTATGTATATGCGCGCATATATGCGGTCAGTGTGTTTATTGCAGAGAAAAAGTGCGAAAACAAAAGTTGCAGCTTCTGACGTTGATGTGAGTGATTAAATAAGATTGCTATGGCAGTGATGGCGATGTTTTTTTTTGCCCTGTTCCGTTACATAAATGCTGACCGTCACAATTATGAACGATAATTGTCGTGATTGCTCACTTCAACACTTTAAAACAACCACAAATGGCGGTGGGTGGGTATAAGGCGTGGAATGTTATGCAAAGAGACTATGCGCCAAAGTGTTAGGGGACCAGGGCAAAAGGCTATATTTACGTTCCTCAAATTCCAGAGTTGGCATGACAAGACATTTTCACGAAATTTAGCATATATTATTATTGTCTACAAGCAATGCTACAATTTCTGAAAAAAAAAATTCGGATCGCATTGGTATAGCATATAGCTGTCATACAAACTAAACAATGCAAAGCAAGTCTTTATATGGTGAAATTTTTTATTTAACAAGACATCTGCACGAAACTTTGCATAAGGTATTGTGAGAAAAAAATATACAATCTACGAAGAAATAATTCAAATCGGATCACTGTAGCATATAGCTGTCATACAAACTGAACGATTCAAATCAAGTCCTTGTATGGAAAAATTTTTTATTTGACGAGATAAATTTACAAAATTTTGCATATAGAATTGTATATAGCAACGCTACAATTTCTGTAAATAATTTTCGGATCGCATCTCTATAGCATATAGCTGTCATACAAACTGAACGATCCAAATCAAGTACTTGTATGGAAAACTTTTTTATTTGTTGAGATATATTCACAAAATTTGGCATATCTAATTGTATATAGCAACGCTACAATCTCTGAACAATTTTTTTCGGATCAAACGACTATAACATATAGCTGCCATACAAACTAAACAATGCAAAGCAAGTCCTTGTATGGTGAAATTTTTTATTTGACAAAGTATCTTCATGAAATTTTTCATATATTATTGTCCAAGCCAGTGCTACAATCGCCGAACAAATGGTGCTGATCGGACTACTATAACATACGGCTGCCATACAAACTTATCGCTCAAAAAGAACTTTTTTTTACACTTTTATGCTTTAAAAAGTGCAGCAAGTTAACGTTTTTTCTTCTGCTTACTTATCTAATATGTTTCAAAACCTTAACCGTTTCTCAATCATCACAAGGCTTTCGCAGCTTCCCCACCGTTCACCGCTGCTGATCTGACAACTATAACGCATATGATTCCGATTGTGATAATCACTTGCCACATTGCCCGCAGCATAACAACTGATTACAAATTTATGCCATGTCCCATAAATATTTGTTACACATAATCATCCTCTAAACATACGTAAATGCATATGCATAAGTGTCCTGTGATATACTGCATTGTTGCCACAGCAATTGTATAGTCATTTGTTACCCAAATATCCACGTAGGTACATATGTATTTGTAGGTCTATGGAGGGCGATATTTGCATTTATGATCACAGCAACTCATAGGAATATCTTAATTTTTATTATTTATGAGATGTCACTGTGGTTTAACCTTCTCGGGTTTTGCGCGTAACATAGAGGGCGGGCGCCAGCAGAAAGGCAACAGTGGAGCACAAGTATTAACACTAACACACAAACAACATCAACTAATTAGGGCAAATAATTGCATATGACAAATGTTTAGAATACGCTGGGGAGGAGAATAATGATTGTAGTTACATACATGTACATATGTACATACATACTTGTGCGAATATGTAATGCAAACAGCTTGTCATAGACGCTTGTTAAATTAAATATTTGATAGCTGGGTGAATATTGAATAAGCACTTGTGTGTAAGAGCAAACAAGGAAGTGTATATTACTGTTGACTCTATTAAGCGAAATGGAGTGGGAAATAATATGACCGTGGAAAATTAATTTAATGTGCGAAATAGACAATTTAGTTGCGGAATTCGGCGACATATTTGATGAAAGTCAGTGAAAACGAAGGCAAAAATCCATGAATTGGGCTTCGGTTAGCTTCCGCACCTACCGTATTATCCAGATCTGACGCCCAGCGTCTATTTCCTGTTCTCAGATCTCAAAAGAACGCTTGCTGGGAAAAAATTTCGTCGAATTAAGAGGTGATCGCCGTAGATCTCAAAAGAACGCTCTGAGCAGAAATTTCCGTCGAATGAAGAGGTGAACACCGAAACTTAGGCGTATTTCGAAGCAAAGGACAAATCGTATTGCAAAAATGGTTTCGAAAAGTTGGAGGGTCGCTATATCAGTGTATCACCCTTGAAGTTAGCTATGTTGAGGACATTTTTTCTTACTTTACATATATCATTATCCAAATATGTTGCGATTAATGCTATTATACGGCCGCCAGTATTGCACTAAAACATTAAAGCAATTAGCTTTATGGCCGCAGCGAAATTTTTCACAAGACCAACAAGTTAGGAGTAGGAAAACAAAAGGCAATTTCACGCCGATGACAGCAGACAAGACAGACAGACAAAAAGTAAAACCGCAGTTCCACAAGTTGACAACGACAAGACGCCTAGTGACCACATATGTATGTATGTACGAAGAAGCCGCCTACATACATATGCAACGAGTAAGCGCCTTTTGGGTTTTGTGGTCTCGGCTTGTCTCGCAACTACAGCTATTACGACCGCAACGGAAACGACAAACGACCTGTCTTTGTACGCGTCACGCACACGTACAAATATATAGCAGCGCATATAAGCGAAAACAAAAACAATAGCAACAACAAATGCAACGAAAATGAACACACTCTATCTAGATTTGTCAAAGTGTCCTTTTCGCGGGCGTTTAACCGCAAATTCGGCGACTGCTATTTTCAAGCGCCGGCAGCTGTTGCCAACCAGCCAACAGCCAACTGTTCGGTGACTAGCGACTACTCCTGACATTGGCGCTGTTGAAATTTTGTCTTAAGGCAAATCTAGTGAGAACTGTCAACGCCACACGCAACCCGGCCGCAGCTAGTGAAACGGGTCCGTGGTTGTCCGTGGCTGTGCGTGTGTTTGTGCAGCAGATGTGCGGTTTTAGCTGTTGCTGACTGCCAGTCTGGCAATCTGGCTATCTAACAGTCAAATAGGCAATTTCAGACCGTGTCGTCGCATAAATTAGCGCCACTTTAATCTGATTCAAATTCGGTTTTGTTGAATTTTATGCCTCAAGAAAGCAGAAAAATGGCTGGCAAAGGGTTAAGTTCACAGATAAGCGCTTAAAGTAATGTTTAATTTTAGATTGGCAAATAAATGAAAACGAATTTTTTTGAAGAAAGCCATTAAAGTAGGTATTATAGCAAATAAAATTGGTGTTCTGAATTCTCGGTACCGGATTCTTGGCGCCGTATTACGCTCAGTTGATTATATGAACATTGACCTATTTTTTTTACTAGGTTAGGTTAGGTTAGGCCGTAAGATTGAACTAACATCGATGATTCTCTTTCGGGTAGATATTCGTTCATTGCGTTACCCCTCCTTCAGGTGGATCACTAGATCCACAGTTTCCGACTATTCCACAGTGACCGGACACACCTACAAGTATAATAATATGAAAAAAGCTTGAAGCCATTGCTTGTGAGGTCATGCACTCCTTGACTAATTTTGACTGCTTAGCCAGCGAGCTTGAAGCCAGTATAGTCGCCGGACTGTCAGCCGTGCATCTCTCTGATGGTAGCTACACATCGGAGTAATTCATATACTACTCGTACTACCTTGATGGCTTCGCTCTTCCGCTAGAAAGACACGTCTGTCAGTCTGATACCAAAGGTGATGAAGAGCTCGCGACAGAACACTCCGTCCGTTCCCCACGGTAACCGGAATGGACCCGGATTTTTATCCGCCCAAGGACTATCAACTTGGCCGGATTTTGCCGCTACAACAACAACAACTACGCCACCTACTTTCTCTCTTAACTTCGATCTATTTGTGCAAAAGCTCACTGCACACTTTCTACAACGACTGCGACCCGTCCATAAATCCCTCATAAGTGTGTGAGCTGTGAAGAAACAGCCAGTAGAAAGTTCTGCGGTGCGGTAATCTAGACTGTTAGGAATGCAATCGAAACAGTGACGAATTTCTGTGTGTCACTGCTTCGGACCCCTCATATGTATATCCAGCTTTCCTGAGTCTAATAGCAGCCTTTGCCGCCAAGCATCTGCCAGTGAGATTCCGATTAGAGCCGCACCCTGTGAATAGGCTCCAGCTGCTTAGATAGTGGTCTTTCCGAGCCTCCTTTAGCAGGCAATCACCCCATGGAGCCACAACTTTTAGCGGGAGACCCCACCCTTTCCGATTGCTCCTCTACATCAGTATAATTGCAAATGATGCATTCCTCACTTCCTCCTCTATGTTTGGCTTCCACCGGAGCAAACTGTTAAGAATAAGACCAAAGTACTGAACCCCTATCCACCAGTTGAAGAATAGAGTATTTGCATCTTGTAGTAAGCTCAGGTACAATCACAAATGGTTTTCAGCAATTCTTCTTTTACCAAAAGAGCATGCGTTGTTTGCGTAGGCAACCATCAGACAGACGCATTCCTCAAGTTCCTTCTAAAAAGACCATTCACCACTTGGATCTGGAGCCAAGGGAATCGTTTCACGATAGTCGAGTCTGGTTAATCGGAACCGACCCGGATTTTTACAAGGCAAAGAACTGTCAATTCGGCAAAATTCTTTCAAATAACATCAAGTATGTTTTCTGCCGCTAAAACAACAACAAAGGAAAGGACGCCAACATTTCTTACCAGCACATATAAAAAATCTTAATGTATTTATTCCACCTTTTTTATATGGAAACCCACCATAAATGCCGACTTTCACAACATGTGTGGAATTAGGAGGGTTGGAGAATAGCCTGCTGACAAAATTACCGAAATCTCTTGTTTGAACCAAATATTTTATTTTAAAATAATTACCTTACTGTGCAGAGTTTCTGCAAATAATTGCCATTCAAATGTGTTCTGTGCTTGGCAAATAACTTTCATTGAAAATATCCCAAAACCAAAGGCAAAATCCATTTTGCGATTGATTACGAAAATAAGGAGAGTATACAAACACACACTCATCTTTTGTATATTGAAATGGTGCAGCAACATTTTCAAATGAATATTTCCGATATCGAAACAAAAATTCTCAATTGTAAATTGTTTCACTAGAAATACCCAACATAGCTTTATTGCATATGAAAACAAGCAAACAAATCAAGATTTAACAAAAGTTAAAGTGGGTCACTGCAATAGGCTGCTTGTGACAGATCGAACATGAGGACGAACTCAAGTGCATGCACACACGTTTCGAAATTCCACCTGCAATGCGTACGGGAATCAGTGAGCTGCCATTGAAGCTGGGAATTTACCAGGAACGACAACTCACACACACCAGCTGATGGGAGAGAACAAACACTTTTCCAAGAACAAAAACACACAAAAAAAAAAATTAAGTAAATAAACGAATGTCAGTTGCATACCATACAGCAGTGTTTCGAGAATAATACGATAAAGGCGAGTACACACTGACAAGCTTACCTCTTTTTCTAGCATGTAAAGTGTTTGCAATTCTAACAGTAGGGAAATCGTGTGAAGCGAGCAACTCTAATGTGTTAAGAGGCAAAAGACTTATGCTGCTTTGCAAAACGGAATGCAATAACAGAATTATTAGTAAGTGTCAGTTGTCATATGCCGGCTAAAAGCTAATCCGCTACATATGTATACAAAAAATTTCAGACGCCACAGCATGTAGACACTATTTGGTAAAACAAAGCCATCGGATTCGATAGAATGCAATTCTACTACCTTAGTATGCATAGAATGTAATCAAAGTGATTAGAAGTTATTTCACGACTAAAAATTTCTGCAATGAAAACACAACAGTCAAAAAACTTAATGGAAAATTTAGTATACTTTTGAACTGTCAGAAAGAAAATATATTGGGTAGTCGAAAAATTTGTATTTTGTCAATAGATATCGTTGCAGTCGTATATTTCCAGTGCTAACAATCACATTGTGTCATATCATATGGTGTTGGAAAGGTGAGATTTTAAGCTTCATTCAACTAAAAAAAATATAAATTCGGGGAAGTTGGAAAAATGTTACAGCGGTTCAAAAATGAGTGAAAATAATGAAGAAATTCGCTATATTTTGATATTTTCGGTATAAAAAAGGGAAGAATGCCAAGCAAGCCAACATTGAAATCTGTGAAGTTTACGGAGACGATGCTGTATCAGTTCGTATAGCACAACAATGGTTCGCACGCCTCCGTTCTGGACATTTCGATGTGAAAGATGCACCTCGCTGTGGTCGACCTATCGTCCAAAAAGTCGAAAAAATTATGGAAAAGATTGACCAGGACCGTCACATAAGCAGCCACGACAACGCTAAGGAACTTAACATTCATCATCAAATGGTTTTGAGCCATTTAAATCGAAATCGAATGGTTATGCTGAGTGTTTGGAGGAGTTGGAAAGGAATCACCCCACTATGAGTTGCTCCAGCCTGGTCGAACAATTGGGTCGAGATTTTACTGTCAACAACTGATGATATTGAAGCAAGCAATCGTAAAAAAACGGCCAGAACTGATCAACAGAAAGGGCTTCGTCTTCCATCAGAACAACGCTAGACCACACACATCTTTGATGGCTCGGCAAAAGCTGGGAGAGCTTGGCTGTAAAGTTTTGTAACATTCACCATATAGCCCTGACCTTGCACCATCGGACTACCACTTGTTTCAGTCAATGCAGAACTCCATTAATGCGGAAAAGTTGGCTTCAAGAGAAGCCTGTGAAAATTACTTGTCGCAGTTTTTCGGCGAGAAACCAGAAAAATCAGTGTAAACTGATGGAATAATGTCTCTAGCGGAAAAATGGCAAAAGTGGTCGACCAAAATACATGTTTGATTCATTAAAGATCATTATAAATATAAAAAAATAAGTTGAAGTTTGAATGGAAATACGAAAAGACTTTTTCGACTGCCCAATATTTGTATATGTATGTATTTTTACAAATATTTATTGTTGCTATAGCAAATACGATATTTTCGCCAAAGCTTTGATTATATATTTCTTATTTTTCCTGTGCGTTGTCCGCTGTTCAGGTCAAGGTTGCAGAGCGCACGACTTAAGTACGCAATAAACTGCAAATGCAAATAAATGCACATCATATTACAAGATATATTTTGAGACGCTTAAGTAAAAACATGTATAAAAAAAAAATAAGGACAAATAAAAAAAGCTGGAAAGCAACCAAAAAGGAAAAAGACAACAGAAACTCAATAACACAACAAGCAAAAGCAGAAAGTGTAGAAATTTTGAGTACACTGACCGACAAAATAGAACAGAATTTATATAAAATATGTGAAACTAATAAAATTACGATATTTTTTGGAACAGGAAACTGCACTCTCGAATTGCAAAGCATTAGACTGCTTGGATTACTTATGAGAGATTTCTAAGGGAAACACTATTAAGGGGTTACATGGGTTTCAGGGCTACAAAAAGCCGACTTTTTATTATTGTCTTGTTTAACTCTATAACAGCTCTAGAACATTGTCCGAAATACTCAAGTTGAGCCGAGTAATAGTTTTGGAATTACCGCCTTGAAAAGTTGGTCACTCAACAGCTATGTAATCACTTACAACTTTAAACACTTTTTTTCTCGAAACTGTATTTTTGTGGACAGTTGTTAAGATTCCCCACGAACTACTCAACCGATATTAAAGAGATTATGGACAAATCTTCAAGATATACGTAAACTGAACCACTACTACGTTGCATAAAAGTATTTTTTCATACTCACCAGAAACCATTGGTAGAAATGTAGAAATGAACTATAGGGTCTGACTATATCCATATACATATACATATACATATATAGTATATGTATATACTTTTTTTTTAGTATACGTATAACACAGAGGAAGAAACACATGAAGTACGATGGCCAGCAATCGCCCACTTCTAGTGCACTACTCAACGCTTAAGCAGCGCTTCTGCTTATAGCGCAGCCTTCTTTCTCCCTTCTTTTGCATATGCTATTGCTTTTGTTGTTGCGCCATACTTGCAGTGCAGCAATTTTAACTAGCAAATAAATTTTTTACCACAAGTAAATTTCTACACTTATGACAAGTATTGCATAACTGTCCATGTCAGACACCGACAGTAGCAGTAGCAATAGCAAGTGCGGCAACAAAAAACTAGCAAGTTTGTACTCTAGGCAGCCACTTTGCCCTCACCCCGCACCCTCACCTTCACATTAATCAACAAAATGCTGATTTTTATTAGATACATACTATATATGTATGTATGAGTGGCACTTTTGCACGCTTCGAATATTATGTGGGTGCGAGTGTTTGGTTTGTGTATGTTTGTGCCCTTAGAAGTTAACCGTTTGAAGTGTTAATTTCACCCAGTTGCAAGTGTTGCTGGTGCAAAAAAAAAAAACAAATAACAAAAATGAAAAGTGAAGACTTGCGCAAAAGAGTAACTCAACGAGCGGAAATAGCAATTGGCTGCACTTGTAAGGAATGTTAACCTCTAATTGTGGTTTGCCCAGAAAAAGCAAGAGAGTTTTTAGTAGAAAAAATGTATTGTACATTAAATAAATGTAACAGGGATCGCGTATTTTATTTATAAAAATATGTATAACCACATAAGCGGTGTCTACGCCAATAAAGAAGAAGAAGAGAATTTATACATATTTATATAAATTTGCCATAGAGATTAGGGTGCTTAAACAATTGTAATTAACATTTTACACGCTCAAAAGCTGATATTTGCTGGTAAAACAAAAAAGAGCTTAACTAGGGAGATTATACAACTGCCTAGAATTACAACCTCTGCCAAATTTCGTTAAGACAACTCGTCAAATAAAAAAGTTTTCCATATAAAGACATGAGTTGGTGCGGTCAGTTTGTATGGCAGCTAGGTGCTATAATGGTCCGATCTGAAAAATTTCTTGGGAGATTATACAGCTGCCTAGAATTATAACCTCTGCCAAATTTCGTTAAGACAACTCGTCAAATAAAAAAGTTTTCCATATAAAGACTTGAGTTGGTGCGGTCAGTTTGTATGGCTATAATGGTCCGATCTAAAAAATTTCTTGGGACATCGCAGCATTTTTATAGGAAATAATCCATGCCAAATTTGTTTAACATATCTCGTGAAATACAAAAGGTTTTTCATATAAGGACTCGATTTTACGCGTTCAATTTGTATGGCAGCTATATGCTATAGTGGTTCGATCCGAACTCTATGTTCGTAGATTGTAGCCCTGCCTGGAACAGTTATCTGTGCCAAATTTCGTGAAGATAACTCGTCAAATAACAAAATTTTCCAAACAAGGACATATACCAAGTGGTTTCTTAAAATATATTGAATTTATCAGTTATCCATTTTTCCCTCTGTAACCGATTTTTTGCTGTTAATTAAACGTAAACACCCAGCTAAATGACTAAATTTAGAGCATGTTGAAATTTTTCTCAAACCTAAATGCATTGTATTTCATCTGGATATGATAATATGATAATAAACTTACACAATTTTTCCTATACGAAAATCTAAAGCACGCAAACATACCTGAAACGATAAGAAAAGAGAAAGCAATTAACGAAATGTATACTAAATATGTAAGCGAAGTTTTGTATTTGTAATGCATTTTGTCAATTAGTTGCTCAATTAGTCAATAAAATTTACAACAAGGTCTTTAAGTTTAAATCATGTTCCTCTTAAAACAAAACAACTGCATCATTTACAGAATTTTATGTAAGGTTTTTACACTACTAAAAACCTTAAAAATGAAAAAAAGAAGTAAAATTTAAAAAAAATAAATGAAAACTTCAAAAAAAAATCTTAAAAATAAATAAAAAAATAAAAAAAAAAAAAAAAATAAAAAATTAAAAAAATAAAAATTAAAAAAAAAAAAAATAAAAATTAAAAAAAAAAAAAATTAAAATTAAAAACAAAATAAAAATAAAACTAAAAAAATATAAAATTGCAAAAAAATTAATTAAAAATAAAAATTAAAAAAAAATAAAAAAAAAAAAACATATTTTAAAAAAATCTAACTTTAAGACATTACGCATATATTAAACAAGATCACTTGTAAAATTTATTCACCATGCAAAAGTAGGATTGATATCACATAACTTTTGTTTTACCAATTTTTCAATTTTTTTTTTTTGTTTTTGCGTTGATAATTAATTATGTGCCATTGTGTGGTAGGGTCCAATGACGGGTCAATAGCATCATTACGTTCCAAAAGTAATTAACTTAAATTTTCAGAACCTTTTTTTGACAATATATGTACATATGTATATGCATGTCTACACATTTAGCAGACATAAAAATGAAACAAAACTAAAATTCCTTTGTGAGCTTAATTAATTTAACATTGAAGCGTTTTTTATTTCACGCTTGTAATTAAATAGCAATATGTGTATGCATGTATTCCCAACACGCTTTTGTCGCCGCTGCAAGGGCAAGTTGAAGGTGCTTGAAGGTCTGTATGGTCGTTTTGGTGCGCGTGTTGCTGCATGTCATCGCCGATGTGTCACAATTTTCGTTAATGTCATTTACAAATATTGTGCAATTATTGATAATTGTATTTGTGCAAGCATACACACACACACATCATGCGAGATATTTACGGCAGCAGTAGAGCTTGCAAGCCAAAAGCAATACAAAGGGGGGGAAAGTATAAAAAAGAACAAAAACTTGATTGAAAAAACAACAACTCGATATTGGAAGTAACGAAATATATAAACAACAACAAGACTGTATCAATATTTAGCTATGAAGTTAAGGGGGTATTCTGATCTGGAAATTTAAAAAAATTGAATTTTTTTTTTATATTTTCAATTTTTTGTATTTTCAAACTATTCAGGAATATGTGTACAAGAGAGTTTTTCAAAATTCAAATTATTTTCGGAGATATAGGCATTTTTCTGACCCGGCATCCAAACTGGTTCGGCCGGAACTAATCGAACAAAAGACTTTACGCAAAACTTTAAACGCGTTTTTCTCAAAACTGACTTTTTCGGAACGATACCCACGATTTCTCAAGTTCTACTGGAGCGATTTACTTGAAATTTTTATAGAGTTCTCTTTGCAGGCTTGTCTATGGTTGGAACTAGCCCCTTCTCCAAATTTTTATTTTTATTATTTTTAAAAAAGTCGAAATAGTCAGAAGAAGTGATCCAAACAAACTTTTTTTTTCAGGCAGTCGCCATTTTGTGAAAAATATTTTTTCCCACTTTTCCGTAGTTCCGGCCATTGCGACATTATTCTAGATTAATAACCTTTTTTTTTTTGGTCTCAAATAACTAGCAGGATTGAAATCATGGGTATGGTCACGTGGAAATTTTTAGAGACCCCCCACAGCGTCAGCTCATAATTTTTAAAATTTTTGGTTCAGAGTATGTATAGCATTACAAATGGAAAACTTCAAAACAAAGTTCTGTGTTACCAGATTGCTACACTAGGATTGTCAAATCCTGAAATATAAAAGGCAACCTACGTACATTTCGAAGCATGTCACTCCTCTTAACGCTCCAATCAAGTTCTCGCTTTCAAATTGCCGTTGTGTAATTTGACATGTACGGTAGGCTAATATGCGTTCATCATTTCCTTTGAGCAGCGCACACACATCATTATAATGAATTCAAATTTAATTGTCCTTCACAAATGTAACACAAGCCGATCGAATATGTAACGGCTGTCTGACATAAGCTACCGCCACGTTTAAGCGGCGGCATAAAGTTGTGAAACGGATACTCGTATTATATAAATTATGTATATACATATGTATGTACAAAAATACTATATAAAAATTATATGGCAACATTTTTGAAAATTTTAGAAATCTACTTTCCTTATAAAATCTTTTTTAGTAGTGTTTTTTATCACTGTCGTATATAAAATATACAACTGTACAACTTACAGCTCAAAGCATTATTTTTTGGCAACTAGTCACTGTATGTAGTATTTCTGCTCATTATTGAAACTTCCTTGTAAAATTATTCTTAAGCATATTAAACATACATATGTATTTCACATTTCTTCACCAACTGCTGTATTGAAATCATTAGATTCGATATGCCTTTGAACTCAAAAATTTTTTCACGTTTTCATTTGGCTGTTTTCCTTTTCTTTTTCGCTGCACGAGTTTTAGTTATATAATTGTCTTTGCTGTCAAACTCTGCTGCTTCTTAAACGTCTTGGGGAAACTCGATAGGCCTAGTTCGATGACTGACACAGATTGATTGATTGCTATTTGCATATTATACGTACATAAGAGTATGAGATTCTTGGCAATGACGTTTGAGCCAAACAGCAATTTTAATTTTTTAATATGTTTACGAGTCTTTATAGATATATGTATAGTATATAACGGCACCTAGAATGCAAAATAGCGTAACATAACTTTTCATAAGTCTAAAGGTAAAGGAGAAACGATATAATAGAAAACACTCAGATAGAAAAAAAATAGTATTGGTTATAAAATGGTTATATATTAGTTAGAAAATGGTTATATATTGGTTATAAAATAGTTATATATTGGTTATAAAATAGTTATATATTGGTTATAAAATGGTTATAAAATAGTTATATATTGGTTACATCTGAGAGCGGAAGCTGACGGAGTGAATCGTAAGCAATGAAAAACTGAATTTTGATTTTTTTAATAATATGTAATATACGTTATTTTGCATTTTAGGTGACGATATACTATACAAGTACAGATATACTACTGTGCCCAAAAAATAAGGTAACATTTAAATTTAAACTGCGCGCGTCGAAGGATTTGGAGAATTATATTTTTTTTTTAGGTTGCTAGTACTGTCAGTCACATTTATGTCAAATTTCATGTCGAAATATTCATTAGTGTTTGAGATACGTGTCGTTTTGTGAGCTGCTGCGGTGAGTCTTTCGTTTTTTGCGATGTCGAAATTTGTTGAGCAAAGAATTTGCATTAAATTTTGTTTACGGAATCAGTTTTCTACAGCGGATACGTTGAGGATGGTGCAGAAAGCCTTTGGTGATGAGGCTATGTCTAAAAAAAATATTTACAAGTGGTATAGTGAGTTCCCAGCCGGCCGTGAACGTGTCGAAGACGAAGAGCCACCAACCTCAACCGACGAAGCTCACGTTCAACAATTCAAAGATTTGGTGTTGAAAAACCGTCGATTAACAGTTAGAGACCTTGCTGATGAAGTTGGCATATCGAAAGGCTCAGCCAGTACCATTTTGAAGGATGTTTTGGGCCTCAAGCGTGTCAAACCTCGACTGGTACCGAAAACATTGAATTTTTTGGAAACGCATTATAACTGGCGATGAGACTTGGATCTATGCTTACGACCTTGAAACAACCGATCAATCGAGTTAATATCGTGCCAAAAGAGAGTCGAGACCAAAAGAATCGCGCCAAGTCGCTCAAAAATCAAGGTCATGTTGACTGTTTTCTTCGATTATCGTGGTGTTGTGCATTATGAATTTCTTCCAACCGGTCAAACAGTCAACATCGTAATTCGTGATCATTTCGCCAAAAACTCAACCCGTATCGTTCCGCAAACACCGTATTCACCTGATCTGGCGCCGTGCGACTTCTGGCTGTTCACCAAGCTCAAAAGACCGCTCCGGGGACACCGTTTTTATACGATAGAGAAGATTCAAGCCACAGCGAAGACGGAACTAAAGACCATCCCGGAAAGTGACTACAACCAGTGTTTCGAAGATTGGAAAATCCGTTGGCATAAGTGCATTGCATCGGGAGGAAATTACTTTGAAGGGAATGAAATTGATTTGGAAGAATAAATAAAGAATTTTCAAAATAAATACAATGTTACCTTATTTTTTGGGCATTAACTTTGTAATTAAATTATAAAGAATATTTTCTATTGCTATAATTTCACTGCCGAAAAACATTCAGTGGCAAATGAGGTCAAGCAGTATCGGCATAAATATATAGACTCTAATAGATGGCTAATCCGTATCCCGCACTGTATAAGTGTTCCGCAATACGGCGTTAGAAAGATATGATATTATTCTAAAAACCCAGAGAGTTATGAGATGGTTCCGGTAAATGTGACTACAAAGATGAACCACGCTTCAGCAGACCAATTAGAGCAAATATCGATTAAAATAGTGATCAAGCGAGGACTGACAGCCAGAGAAGTTTTTCTATGGTGGGGCCGGCAAACTTGTGTAAACTTCTCGGCGGTCTGAAATAAAAATAGTCCAAAACTGTCAGGTTTGAAATTGCGTACCATCAGGACACACACTTCGCGCAAATGGCCAGAAAAAAAAAATTTAAATTCATGACCGCAAAAACATATAAATAAATAAAAGCATATTAAATCAAAATATGTTTTTCATAAACACTTAACAATGTATTTTGAGCCACTATTGCACTTCTCGAGTGAGTACTCGAACAAACAATATAATCATTAAAAATGTCAAAAACAAATGCACTCGTTGCCTCAATTGATTCTTCACTGCTGGTCATTGAAGTTTTTATAGGCTACTGACCATGAGCACGCACGGAAATAAATCATTTCCATATAACAATGGGTACACATGTATATTAGGGTAGTAAGAAAAAAAATCAAAAACAAAACAACATAGTTTTTGGTTTCACCGCTCCACAGTTGGGAACTGTTCACTTTCATGCTTTACGTCGATTATAGAGTCATCGATTTGAACAAAATAAAAATATTTTCTTGATTTCACGAGTTAAAAACCCCACATAACAACGGGTGACGCTCGACCTTCCCAAGCGACATCGCCTCGCTATATGTGCTCTTGAAAAGTTGCAAGAAGATTTCCGACGTTTTAGAAACAAATTTTGTTCAGCGCTGAGGCCCATTTCTGGCTCAATGGGTATGTAAACAAGCAAAATTGCCGCTTTTGTGACGAAAAGCATTCTGAGAGATTCAAGAGCTGTCATTTCATCCAGAAGAAACAACGGTTTGGTGTCGTTTATGGGACGGTAAAATCATTGGTCCATACTTCTGCAAAAATATTGCCGGTAAAAACATAACCGTCAATGGCGGCCATGATAACCGACTATTCAATGCATGAAGAAATTGAAGCTCGTGATCTCGGCGACATTTGATTTCAACAAGACGGTGCCACTTTTCACAAGTCACATCAAACAACGGATTTATTGAGAGAACACTTCGGTGAACAGATAATTATACGCTTTGGGTCGTTTGGATCAAGCCGTTAAACTTTTGTGGGGATATGTAAAGTCTAAAATCTACGCAGACAATCCCGCTTCGAGGCAAAACATCACGTGTGTCATTCGCCAGTAACCAGTCGAAATGCTCGAAAGAGTCATCAAAAACGGGACTCAACGGATGGACGAACTGAGACGTAGCCGCGGCCAACATTTGAAAGAGATAACCTTCAAAAAATAAATGCCAAAGAGTGTTCTTTCGAATGGTACTAAACATTCCCAATTAAATTTGAAGTTTTTTTTTAAATGTAGAGAATGCCGAAATGGAGGGGATCCACGTATTGAGAGGGTATTCCAGTCTAAAAAAAACATCGATTTATTTTTCTTTTTATATTTTCAAAGTTTAACTATTCAGGAATATGTCTACAAAAGGAATTCTAATTATTTTCGGAGATATAGGCGTTTTGCTGATCCGGCAACCAAACTTGTACGACTCGTTCGCGAAGTTTCAAGAAAGTTTTTCTCGATTTTTCTTTTCAAAATTAACTCAGTCTAGTAGAAACTGAGTTATCGTGAGTTATTTCAGGTTCTACTGGACCGATTTACATGAAAACTTTAGAGGGTCTTTCTTATAGAATTGTCTATCTAAAACTAGCCATATCCTAAAATTTAAAGTGATACGCATATTGCTTTATCGATTTCAAACTTTAGCATGTTATCTTCAAAGTTATAACCCATGCGGCTCCAAATTTAAGTGTCACCCTAGTACAGAAGTAGATTTTTGCCAATGCATGTAAATACATTGGGATCGTATATAAATTCCATTTTGTTAGCGAATTTTTTATATGCCTCAACTCCCACGCCAAGTAAATCGAATTGCTTTGTTTTTATTTTTCATATTTCTACTGACAACCGGCCTACTATATTCCGGAATATGCCCACTAGAGTGCCCAAAAATATGCTTTGCCAATTGCAATCAAGTGAAAACAACAAAAGCTGCAAGCAAACAAGTGCGACCCCAGCAGACCCGCCAGTACGCCCACGCAACAAGAAGGTCGGAGGAGCGAGTCAAAAAGCAATTGGCATTTCTATTTACTACATATGTATACCGTTATATGCCGGCGTAAATATGAACGGATTTGTGTGTGTAGAAGCCTGGGTAACAGCTATACTTATATAGCTCTATATTTTTGTTTTGCAGGCATTTCATTCAATGAAGTCAAATTCAAAGTTTGACAGCGCAGCTTAATGGAACACAATGGGATCAATTATTTTTGATTTGTATGTGGCTAATATTGAGACACAAGGCCGCCCAGCGTATTGGTGTAGTGAAAATATTGAGTCACCCTTTGCGCATTGTGAACTTTGCCTACATTCCGGCTAAAAGACATTTATCGGCCACAAATTGTGTGGAACGTTGGAGAACGCGTTTTATTGTTTAGTTTTTCGAAAAACTCGTGCTATTGCACAGCCCGATTTAACACAATAAGGCCCACCACTTTTCTGTTGACACACAACAAAAGTTTATGACCCATTTCCACTTGACTATTGGAAATACTCGATTATTTGTACATTGTCTGTCAATTGAATTAAATTCTGTCAAATAATGCTTGACAAATGTTCCAAAATAGTACAAAAAAAAAAATTAAAAATATAAAACAATTATAAAAAACATTACAAACAAAAATTATAAAAAAAAATTTTTTAAAAAATTATAAAACAAAAATTATAAAAAAATATGAAAAAAATTATAAAACAAAATTATAAAAAAAAAAATATGAAAAAAATTATAAAACAAAATTATAAAAAAAATATGAAAAAAATATTGAAATAATATATGAAAACGAAAAAAATAGTTAAAAAAAATATATATAAAAACATGTATAAAAATTTAAAAAAATTGTATATTGTCTGTCAATTAAATTAAATTCTGTCAAATAATACTTGACAAATGTCTTTCGATTGTTCCAAAAATAGTAGAAAAAAATAAATAAAAATATAAAACAATTATACAAAAAATTACAAACAAAATTAAAAACAAAAATTACAAAAAAATTTAAAAAATATTAAAATAATATATGAAATTGTAAAAATATGTAAAAAAATATGTAAAAAAATATATAAAAACATGTACATATAAAAATGTTAAAAAAAATTGTATATTGTCATTCAATAATTAAAATTAACAAAAAGATCTGATTGTTCCAAAAATATAGAAAAAATAAATAAAAATATAAAACAGTATACAAAAATAACAAAAAAATTATATAAAACAAAAATTACAAAAAAAATACAAAAAGTACACAAAAATTTAAAAAAATATTAAAATAATATATGAAAAATGTGGGCAAAAATATGTAAAAATATATAAAAACATGATAAAAATTTAAAAAATTTAAAAAAATTAAAAATTAAAAAAAATTTAAAATTCCGTTAAAAATTAAAAGAAATTTAAAAAATATAAAAATTCGAAACAATGTACATTAAATAAAAAAATAAATTAAAATTAAAAAAAATTAAGAAATATAGTACAATAATATATACAAAAATATAAAAAAAAATTATACAAATATAAAAGCTATGCATGCCGTGGGTGAGCGTCTAAACTACATGCACACAAAAACAAAAAAAATTTTTGAACAGGGAGGAAAGTGCATTTGATATCGATTGATTGCACTCGTGACGTTTATTTGACGTTCCATAGCTTTTCGTTTTGCATGCACACACACATACAAACAACATTCGCTTTTTGTAGAGCTTTACTTCGCAAAAGCCAAATTAATCTCAAGTGGCATGCTGAAATTGCTATTCAATATTGAGAACATAGTTTTAGTGCGCTTTGTCACAGCCATTGGTAGTGATACGATTTTCACAATATGCTGTGGCATGATTGTGACGCCTTTGCCAAATGAATTTCAATAATTCGAACTTAGTAAACAACAAAAATGTTTACTTAATTTCGCTTGCATTTATCATTATTTCAAAATGCTTATTCGACACTACAAAAATAATAATAATATTGTGCAATATTTCAAAAACAGAATTCCGGCACGACTCATGACCTCCAGCTGTCAGAAAAATTGCAAACGTTTAAAAATTGAATTGACGCTAAATAAAATTAAAGTAATTAATGAAATAACAAAAGCAATTCAAATAATAGGATTTGGAACCAAAAACACCAAAAAAAAACCAAAACACAAAAAAAAAAAAACAAAAGCAAAGTGCTGGTATACTAAAAACATTTCAAATCGCTGGCGACTGACAAATGCGAATGGTGCGATGTGATTAAAAAAAAATATAAGAACAAAAAAAAATATAAGAACAAAAAAAATATAAGAACAAGAAAAAATGTTAACTTTGGCTGCACGAAAGTTATTATACTTATCATACCCCACACAACTACATTTCTATAGCAAAAAAGGGTATAAAAATATTTTTATCTTGCTTTCTGATGGTCAATTTGTATGACAGCTATATACTATAGTGGTCCGATCTGGAAAATTTCTTCGGATATTCTAGCCCTGTTTCTTCAAATACTCCATGCCAACTTTCGTGATGATATCTCGTCAACTAAAAAAGTTTTCCATACAAGGACTTGAGTAGGAACGGTCAATTTGTATGGCAGCTATATGATGTAGTGCTCCGATATCGACGTTTTCGACAAATGGGCAGCTTCGTTGGAAGAGAAGAAAACGACGTGTACAAAATTTCAGAACAATAACTCAAAAATTATAATAATATACGCAATTCAGGGCATAAATATCAATATGCTGCTATACTAAACACATGACAAATCGCTAGCAAATGACAAATCCAAACAGTGGCAAAACAAAAAAAAAAAAAAACAAAAAAAAAAACAAATAAAAAACAATAAACATTTGTATATGAATGATTAACGAATAAAATATTTCAAAATGAAGCGTTCACGCAAAAAATTAAAAATACACATTTTATCAGGCTTAAACAAAATACCGAATAAACAAAACGTAATTTTTCAAAAACGAACGACAATAAAAAAGCAAGTGCCAGCGTCCGTATGCCGCGGCACAAAGCCTTAATTATCTCACAGACCTAAAGCAGCACAAATATATGGGCATTTTGCCCCGAACACATACACTCACATAAACATGTATATGAAATTAAAATTGTTGATTAAAAAGTCTAATGCAACAAAGCTGCACCAGGTGCAGAATCTTACTCATAAGTACTATATGATATATGTACAAATGTACATATGTATGTATATGCAATTAAAACGCTACGCTTTGGCGTGAAAGAAAAAAATTAAGAACCAGAAGGAAGCACAACAACAAGAATGAAGCGGAATGCTGCCAACTTATTGCCAAAAACAACAATTGTGATTTAAATGCATGACATGCTTGAATAGAAATTTTGTATAAAATTGGCATTAGTCATTAAATGAGCTGCAGCAACACATGCCTACAAACAAACGCCGCTACAAATAGCCGAAGAGCATATAATTATAATTAGGTTGGCAAGCCGAATGTGGCCAATTATGAGAGCTATGCAAGAGGTGCCAATTTAGTTATATTAGCAGATGAGTAATTTTTCCTGTAATAAAAGTAAAGCAGAAATGAGTTCTAATTTGGGGGCTCTAATATTGAATAATTCGAAACTGTATAAAAAAAAATAGTGCTGCAAATACAAAATTAAAAGTGCAATTGAAGTAAAATTTAAAATTAATTAAAATATCAAATATCAAATTTTTAAATTAAAAAATATCTCATAATGTTTAAATTTTTATTTTAGGATTAATATTTCCAATTTTTTGGTACGAAATAAAATTTAAATTCTTTTTGCTATACGGAAAATTGTAATTAAAAATAATTTTCAAATTTCTGATCAAAAGTCTAACGGTGTGGTATCAAACGATCTTAGTGGTCAATCAACCGGCCCAAAACTTGAAATTTTTTGCGCTCAGTGAAGTGTTCTCTGAATAAATCCACTGATTGATGCGATGTGTGGGAAGTGGCGCCGTCTTGTTAAAACCAAAAGTCGCCAAGACCACGAGCTTCAATTTCAGCCATCAACTAGTCGGTTATCATGAACAAACTCGATCTTCTAAAACGTCGGATCTTCTTGGAACTTTTCAAGAGCCCATTGAGCGAAGCAATATCTCTTGGGAAGTTCGAGCGGCTTCAGTTCTTGCATACGCTGCATTTTGTAGGCTTTCATTTTAAGATCTCCACCGTCATTGAAAGCGTAGAAGCCGCACAGCGTAGATGGCATAAATACAAAACGATAGTGCTGTTGGCGACTCTAGATGTCCGAAATGCCTCCAACAGCGCTAGAAGGGTAGATATGAACGACACTCTCGAGAAAAGCTTTGAAGGTACCCGATTACCTCAGGGCCGTAGTGCGGAGCTAACTTAGCAACAAGAAACTGCTGTACGAAACTAAAAAGGGATTATGACAGATAGCGGTCACATCAGGAGCAGCACAAGGATCCATCCTCGGACCAGACTTATGCAACATTAGCTATGACGCTATATTAAAACTAGAAATGCCAGAGGAATCGTATTTAATAGGCTACACGGACGACATTGCAGCAGTAATCACAGCAAGAGACACAGAAGAAGCGCGAAGAAAGCTGAACCAGGTCATGATACGGACCCAAGCATGGCTCGACTCACACAGCCTCCAGCTCGTTACTGAGAAAACAGAGCTACTGCTGCCAACAAACAAGCACATCGAGATAAGCATGCACACGACTACGGATATTCTTAAGACAAAAAAGGCAGTTAACTACCTAGGCGTAAGACTGGACCCCAGACTAACCTTCTGGGTACAAATCCAGCACGCCGCAGGAAAGGCAGCGAAGAACACCTCTCAACTGAGCCGACTAATGGCCAACATAGGAGGCCCCAGTCAAGGAAAAAGAAAGCTCCTAATGTCGACAACAATCAGCGTTTTATTATACCGAGCTGAGATATGGGCAGTTTAGTGACCTGCAAGTGGCACATACCGCTGCTGCTGTGACGATAGCACCGATGATGCGGAAGGGTGGAATTGCCTTCCCAGCACGCAAAATACGCCAAGTCGTTCAGTACCTCGGTCCGAGTTGCAATAATGACGTCCTTCTCCAACCTGGTCTTTCCAACGGCGTGAGGTCTTCCTCTTCCTCTGCTTCCACCGCCGAGTACTGGAGCGTTTTCAACCATTCGGACGACATGACCTAGCCACCGTTGCCGCTGTCTCTTAATTCGCTGAACTATGTCAATGTCTTCGTATTAACGTTTCATCGAATGCGGTATTCGCCATTGCCAACACGCAAAGGACCATACATCTTCCGCAGAACCTTTCTCTCGAAAAACGCGTAACGTCGACTCATCAGATGTTGTCATCGTCCCTGCCTCTGCACCATATAGCAGAACGGAGATGATGAGTGACTTGTAGAGTTTGGTCTATGTTCGTCGAGAGAGGACTTTACTTCTCAACTGCCTACTCAGTCCGACGTAGCACCTGTTGGCAGGAGTTATTCTGCGTTGGATTTCGAGACTGATAAAACTGGTTTATTTATATCAATTTTGAATTGAACGCGGAAACTTTTTTTCCAACTTTTTTTTTGTTATAATATTTATGCCTAAAAAAAACATCCTTTACATGCCTTTACATATTAGATATACATATACCAAGTGATTCTGCCACAATTTACCACGGCAAACAATGATATTTGCAGGCCGCAACCACAAATGCGAAATCGGCAAGTTCAATGCAAAGCCACAATGCAATGCATGCTCATGCAAATACACACAAATACATGCGCATATGTGTATAGTGTATGTAATACCCATACGCAAACGAGCTGATGGCCGTGCAACGCGCAACAATTGCGCCCTTCAAGTCTACTACGCGTCGAGCTGAAGCTCACGCTTGTATTGGTAACCGCCATTGCGGTTTATAAACAACAAAAAATCTGCAAAGGACTCTTATGGTTGTATTGAATATGATGCGTTAATAAGGGTGGTAAGGAGTTGTGGTTATAAAATCAGGTATGTTTGTGTGCGTTCTAGTTTATGATAAATACTGAGCCATTGGTTACTTTAAGCGTACACAGATACTGCGACCGATGTTGCACTTCTTGTTTTCCAAAGCGGAGGTGTGTTCTTTATACTTCCAATCAACCGAAATCGTAGCAGTTGATGAGTGCGTTGACCCACATCAGACAAATATACATACATATGCATACTCCGACAATCAACAACAGTGAATGAAGTAAAAAACATACTTGGAGCACTTTTTTGTGCAAAAATGAAATAAATATGCGAAACAAAATATGTTGAATTGGTGGCACCTACGCTCCAGCCACACATCTACAAACCATCCACAATCCCACACAGCAGCATATAGCCTCGCACAGCCCTCATAAACACCGGCACAAGCACCTTCCCTCCCACTCACCGTTTTTAATTTTAACGCATAGGTAAACACGACAGCCGAAGGGTGTTGTTCACACCCACACACAGCCACGCGCAGCAATCAAAATGCGTTTACGTGCGAAAATATAAACTCAGTTTTCCACACTACAACAACTACCCTCCAGCCCATCATCAGCATCAACGGCTGTTGTGTGCTTCGCAAATTCAAGCGGAAATGATGAAGTGCAACAAGCGTCTGTCGGCGCCAGTGACCAACGCCGCACTCGCTTTCAAGTGGTCTGCGCTTGCAGTCATCAATTGGATTACATTTATGAGTACGTGCCCGATTTAATACATATGCCCCTTCATATACACCTACACACGTACATATGTATGTGTGGCCAAGCACAGGTGCCAGCGGCAACAATAACAGCAGCAGCACTCATATGCTCTCCCAGCAGTCAGCTAAAGTATTTACATATTGCAACAAATTATTTGGAAAAGGTTGCCTAGTGTGCAGCATAACTCGAGAACTTAGAAAATATAACCATAAATCTAGATTAGAGCGGTAATTACGATAATTCGTACACGAAAATTTAATGTGATTTATTTGGGTATTAACTGGTTATTTAGCGCTTAAATTTAAGAGAGGACCGATTTTGACGAGAATATTCGCAAACTGCAACTTGTTTCAGCATTTAAGTAGTATAAATCTTACTGTTAGGAACTTGCTAGATATAACGTAAACATAACAGAACATCAGCCTTGTACCAGTCTGAATTTGCGCAGTTCAAGAGACGTCTCCAAGTGAAATTTAAGTATTTTAAAGGTCAATTGATAAGTTCCCGGTCTAACACATACATAGATGGCGCTACTAGAATTAAATCCATATGAGTTTTAGTTAGGCTTAACCTTCAAAAGGCCTTCAAAAGGCTGATCGACTTCGCCGGGGCCCGAAATATGGTTATCTGATGCGATGGTATAGATACCGAGAGTTGAAGAGAGAAGCGAGAAAAACTTACACACAAACAAAAAAGAGAGGCCGAAAAGCGAAGATCTTGACAAGCTAGCCGACAGGTGTAATGTTCGAACATTCTACGAAAAGATGCGGCGACTAACAGAAGGTTTCAAAACCGGAGCATATTCTTATAGAACCCCCAGAGGTGACCGAACTGTTCAAAAACTTCGGCAAAGAACTGATAAGAAGCATGCATCAGCTTCTTTGTAGAATATGTTCGAACGAAAGCATGCCCAACGATTGCAATTTAAATGTGCTCTGCCCAAACCACAAAAAAGGGAGATCCCACAAACTGCGCCAAATACCGTAGGATAAGCCTCCTCAACATCGCATATAAGGTTCTATCGAGCTTAGAGTGTGAAAGACGAAAACTGATCGTCAACAAACTAATTGGACCTTATCAACGTCGATTTAGGCCTGGTAAATCAACAATTGACCAGATATTCACCATGCGCCAAATCTTGGAAAAGACCCGTGAGGAGCGAATCGGCACACACCACCTCTTCGTCGATTTCAAAGCAGCATTTGACAACGCAAAAAGGAAACTCGTTCAGAATCGGGAAGGATCTCTGCGAGCTGCTCGCTATCAAACGAGAGTTCAAACTAGGCGACTCTCTATCGTATAACATCGATAATCTACCACTAAACAAAATAATTCGAGCTGCAGATCTGAATAGAGAAATTACAATCTTCTAAAAGAGTGTACAACTGCTGGCGTCTGCCGATGACACCAATATCATTGGTCATAATAACCGCGCCCTTAGTTCTGCTTTCTCTACGTTGGACAAAGAAGCGAAGCAAATGGATCGAACGAGGACAAGACGAAATAACTGCTGTCATCGAACAAGCAGTGGTCGCACTCGCGACTTGGCTCCAACGTCACTGTTGAGTCATAACTTTGAAGTCGTAGATAACTTCGTCTATCTTGGAACCAGTGTAAACACCATCGACAATGTCAGCCTCGAAATCCAACGCACAATAACTCTTGCCAACAGGTGATACTTCGGACTGAGTAGGCAATTAAGAAGTAAAGTCCTCTCTCGACGAACAAAGACCAAATTCTACAAGTGACTCAACATCCCCGTCCTGCTATATGGTGCAGAGGCATGTACGATGACAACATCGGAGGATTTGGCGTTACGAGTTTTCGAAAGAAAGGTCCTTTACGCATTGGCAACGACAAATACCGCAGTCAATGAAACGATGAACTGTACGAGGTATGCGACGACATTGACATAGTTCAGCGTATTAAAAGACAGCGGCTACGCTGACTAGGTCCCGCCCGGGGAAGCAGAGTAAGAGGAAGACTTCCACTCCGTTTAAAAGACAAGGTGGAGAAGGACCTGGCCACACTTGGAATATCCAATTGACGACAAACAGTGAAAAAGAAGAACAGCTGGCGCATTGTTGTAAACTCGGCTATAACCGCGTAAGCAGTGTCTATGTCAAAAAAGTAAAAGATTCCAGTAAGAAATTTCGAAAGACGTTTCGCAAAACTTAGTGCCACATCTACCGTATTCTCCAGAAATAGCCCCCAGCGACTATTTCCTGTTCTCAGATCTCAAAAGAGCGCTCGCTGGGAAAAAAATTTTCGCCGAATGAGGAAATGATCACCGAAACTGAGGCCTATATCGAAGCAAAGGACTTATCGTACTTCAAAAATGGTATCGAAAAGTTGTAAAATCGCTATAATCAGTGTATCACCCTTGAAGGGAACTGTGTTGAATAAAAAACACATTATTTAGTGAAAAATGTGGTTTACTATGGCAAGGCGGGGACTTTCCAATCGACCTGTATGGAAAATAATTTAAATAAAACATAGTATAGTTTCGGTTAAATGACATAGACTAATTTTGGTTAGATGACATAGTATAGTTTCGGCTAGATGACTGATCCCTCAGCATGGCGGAGGTATTGTACTTAGGGAGCGGTCCTCGATCCCAATTTTTTTGGCGCCAACTACGCTTACGTAATTTAAAACTTCATATTCTAAAATACCGTTAAAAACAGAACACATAAGTTGCGCATATTAACTGCAATTGTCCCGGTGAACTTAAGTCGACTTAACCTACTTTAGCACTTAACTTTAATACATATATCGCAGCACCAATATTTTGGACGCATACTGCAAAGCAACCTTAATAATACCCACACACATTGCACAAAGTGAAAACTTTCAGAAGTGGACCATAGAAATATATATACTAACCAAATAGAAACGAGACAAAACTTAGAAGTATTTCTTATACACGTACCTGCCTTTGGGGACGCAGGAGAAAAGCGCCAACCAAAGTGTAACCGTAAATATGACAAGCACTATTTAATAGTTATGCATACAAGTTACAGGTGAAAGGGTTACAAGACGAATGCCAAAAGCGTATAAAATAAACAAACAAGTTAAATGCCAGAACTTTGGCGTAGAAGACTAATAGAAACGCACGAATACAAATACAAAGTTCATACCGACGAGCACAGCAAGTAAAGAGACAGAGCAGCGCAGCAAAAAGCCGCACGTGCAACAAGCAAGTGGCAGTGGCAGCAAAAGCTCCTGCCACCTGATGGCAAACAAGCCAAACGAAGACATTGCGCGCATTGAAGATGCCATAGACGTAGAGCTGAAAGAAAGATGAAGGCTTGCGACTCAGCAGAGCGAGGGCGGGCGTGAACGTGGCAGGCAGACGGTGAAAGTTAACTTGCCGAACACGTACACTAAACGTGTTGTTTCAGCTTCCAAGAAGGACAAGACCGGCGCTACTGCCGAATGGCTGACGGAGACGAAAGGTAATGTACGAGATGTTAGCACTTCTCCAAAGAAAAACAGTAAATAAAACAAGGGCCACTAACTGATAATGCAGTTATGTGCGTATGTGTGGGGGTGTGTGCGTAAGAAGTTAGCGCTTCATAAATGCGAAACGGATGTTTATTTGATGAGTGAGTGTACACCAAAGTACGTTTTGTAAACTTCTAGTTATGAGGCTGCAGACGAGCAACTTCACCTGTCCATACCCATATACATACATACATATCGAAATACTATGTAAATATACAAATGTATGCAGATTTTAGCCCTCAGGTGGGCGCCTGCGTGCATACAAACATATGTATATCGCTTGGTTATGGCTACGTGCGCCAGGCGAGCGAATATTAAGCAGCTAAGAGGAACATTTCTGCTTTGCGTGCCACAGCGCCTTCTTGTGGTGAGCTAACTATAATAAAAGGGTAATAAACTAATTTTCTATTATGCTGGCTATTGAAATGCGAAAATTTTGGGTTAACTCACGCATACACTTTTTATGACTTCTAATTGACATACGCATGTGCATATATGTAAAGCTTGTTAGAAAAATTTAATGGAGAACAACTGTAGAATATTGGCTTACGCTGAGTGACTTTATATCAAATTTAGAATTTTAGCACGCGAGTGCAGTCAAACATATAATTTAAAACTAGTAGCTGTATTATGTAGGACAACTGGTGCATAATTGTCCTCTCGGCAGCCTTTTGAATTGCGTATGACCACAGATTTCAGTATACTTGAAAATTGGCAACATTGCAAAATTGATCTTAGTATACTTGAAAATCGGCAACATTACTCAAAATTACAAGGTTTAGCTATTGGTGAAATAGGTGTAATATAATTTCGCCAATTTCATATATAAAAAATGCAGTTTCACACAGAAAAAGCTTCCGAGAGGTGATAAAAGAGAAGTTCACAAAGAAAAGTGCCTTCTTTGGACCAAAATACAGATTTTTAATTAAATGCAATACAGTTTCTCATTAATTCAGTATAATTGAAAATTGGTAACATTGTAAATTGCTGTCCATATACTTAAAAATTGACAACATTGCTCAACATTGCAAGGTTGCTGAACACTCGCTGGTAGTCATACGATAGAGATGTAAGACAATTTCGTTTACAAAAATCCACATAGCATGAAATTCCGAGGGCTGATAACAAGAGTACCCGCCGGGGAAAGCAGAGGAACAGGAAGACCTCCACTCCGTTGGAAGGACCAAGTGGAAAAAGACCTGGCTTCGCTTGGAATATCCAATTGGTGTCACGTAGCCAAAAGAAGAAACGACTGGCGCGCGGTTGTTAACTCGGCTATAATCGCGTAAGCGGTGTCTACGCCAATTAAGAAGAAGAAGAGATAAGAGAAAATTGCAGTTTCACATAGCGAGAAATTCCGAGGGCTAATAACAGAGAAGTTCACAAATAAAAGTGCCTTGTTTGGACCAATATACAGATTTTCAATTATAAATTATCTCAATATGCTTGCAAATTGGCAACATTGCAAATAATCTCAATATACTTGAAAATTGTCAACATGTCAAAATTGATCTCATAACACTTGAAAACTGGCAACATTGCTCAAAATTGCAATGCTAGCTATCGGTTACTGAACTTGCGCTGGTAGCCATACACAATAAAATGTAAAGAAAATCCTTGCAAACAAGGCAACATTTATTTTTTGGGATTTTTTTTCAAATGAAGTTGTACAAAAAATCCATCTTTAAACACCAATCCAAACTAAATCAAATCAGTGTTCATTTGTCACCGATTTGTTTAAACACGAAGCCTTTAGTTAAACGTTTTCAAATGGGTAATTCACCTTTAGTCACTTAAAACACACAACTTAATTTACGGTGCAGTTACTTAATCTTAGTTAAACGTTTTCAAATGGGTAATTCAACTTCAGTCACTTAAAACACACAACTTAATTTGTTGTACAGATGCTTAACCACATTTTGAGGTAAGTTTAAACTCGTTAGTTACAATTTCAATCTTTCGAATTCTCTCTTTCTTTGTGCCTAACAGGTTGCCCGTAAACTAAAGTAACTCATCTCCTTAAACATGTTCCTATTAGAGTAATTACCTAATTCAATATGGTACAAGAAATCACCAAGAAAAACTTAATTGCACTGAGTTGGTGTGGTATATTGATTCCCACAACTACTTTATTAAATGAGCAAGAGATTAAGAAAGTAGAGAGACGGATAGACGTGCTTAATTCAATTTCAATTATACGCGGGGTATAAGTAATGAGTTTTTAATAGTGAATAGACTAAAGAACTGTAAGACGTCGTTGAGGGTTTTTTTTTGCATTTTATGAGAAAACATAACATAGGAACGTACACATGTTCTTACTATCAAAAAGTAGAGATTTCAACGGAGAAAAGAACTGCCGACTTTAAAAAAAGGGAAAGGCTTCTTCCAAAACAAATAACGAAACACAAAAAATAGATAACGAATTGATATCAAAGAGGAAATGCGAAGACCGAACAAACTCACTGGAGAATTTGAAAACGTTAAAAGCAGCATTGTTGTCGCTTCGGGGATAAGCTTTCTACAACACACCCATAATTTAATACGCTTATGGCCAAAGAATATAAAAATGCGAACGAAGAAGTACTCAAATATGAAAGTATTTTTTGTGACAAAAGCAGTTTCATAATTAAGAAAATAAAAATAAAACAAAGGTAGAGAAAGAAACTAGTTGAATGAGAATTGGAAAAAGCAAAAAAAAAAAAAAACACAAAGATAATTTGAGCGCTGTACTTTTTAGAGAGAGAGAGAGAGAGAGAGAGAGAGAGAGAGAGAGAGAGAGAGAGAGCGCAATTGGATAATTTAAACTATTTTCGGCGGATATTTCTCTTTTTGAGCAGATTATACGAGCAAGCGATTTAATTTACTCTTTATTCAGAAAGAGACATTTTTGAAATCAACAACAACATTATTGCAGAGAACAAGTTATTGTGCCTGAGTGTTAGTATATCCTTGAAGAGAGAGTTGTGGATTTCGAAAGCGTAAAAGAGTGCTAAATGTTGGCAGCAAAGAGCTTTTGGAGACTATAAACTGTTGAATCAACGGCAAAATAGGAGTGTCACAAAAAATTTTTAAACACACCGCAGCTCCAAATTAAGCCAGTGATACATCCTTTAATTGTGGTTAGAACAATAGCCTGTTGTAATAATATGACATGCAAATATTACGCCAAATATGGCAGACGCAACAAGAGTTACATATACCATATAAATATAGGTTACGTCATACTTGTGTAGACATCGTCGACGGCAGAGAACATTTACGAAAAACACACACCCGACATTTGCGCACAACGCATGCCTGCTCTTCGAGCTCACTGCGATACAATTGCTCAACACGCAGACTTTTGCGTACACGAACACGAGCCCCTCATGTAGCCGCTCTCAGAGTCGCATTTATGTTCGTTGAATAGTTTGTCGATATTATTTTTGACACGAAAGCTGCATAGCTCATGCTAAGCACACACTGAGAGACAAAGGATAAAGTAAGCAGCTTCAACAAGTTGTTGCCGAAACCGACAAAGGATTGTTGCTGCGCCGATTGAATGACTAAATATATGTATGTATAATGATACGTATTCGAGTACTAGCTGTATATAAACCTCTCACACTTATAGCACGATATCCAGCATAAATAGTTCTTATAAATAGAAAAAGCAATAAAAATTGTGGTTATTCAACGGAGTTGCTACCACAGTTGCCACATTTTTTATGCAGCAAACACTTTGTGTTACGCTCGTTCTTTTCCTACTGCGAGCATCCAGCCATGTATGCTCGACTTTCCGCACCCGAATGCGAAAAGCAAACCAAACACAGATACATACATTTACATGCCCGCACTCACATACTTACGAATAGGTGCATTAGAGTAGCACGAACAACGACAATTGGAATTAAAAACATTAAACATTGAGCGGATTATTTTATATTCAATTAACCCAATTTTAAGCTTGGTCGGTCGTTCGGTTGGTATGGTCGCCTGCTTGCTTGTTGGATTGTTTGGTGAGAGCCAAAGCGGCACAGATGAGTGCGCCCACTGTGATTTACAGTTCACAGCAACGTCAAGTATCCATTATTCAGTGGCTTGGCCTAAGTGTCACTGGTTTACTTATTGTTGTTATTCTTGTGGTTGTGTACGAAAAAAAATGTAATTAAATGCATGCGGCATAGTCACCAATGGCCAACGAGAGAAGCGCATATCTAAAGAAAAGTGCAAAATTGGGTAGCGAGAAACAACTTTGCTAGCGTGATTTTAATAGCTTTATTGCAGTGGCATTTTTGTGTCTTGCACTTATTTTAATAAATATTAAATTTTATAGCGCGTAGCTGAGAGCTTTGTGTAATTATAGCAAATACTGCAGAAGTTGAGAAATCTTATGTGTAGAGGAACTTATTTTGGTTGTTAAATTTTATATGCTTGCTGTCATTTATTTAGTTTTCTGACATTTTGCTATAGAAAATACAAAGCACCGTATCATCAAAAAAACATCGTCAGATATAATAACCAATGTATAACCATTTTATAACCAAAACTATAATTTTGTTTCAATATGAGTGTATGGTAACCAATATATTGGGTAATCGACAAAGTCTTTTCGTATTTCTAATCAAACCTCAACTTAATTTCTTTAATACTTATAATGAACTTTAATGAACCAAA